>NW_022103896.1:76052237-76065300 GCF_000313985.2 Echinops telfairi | reverse complement strand
TCCTCTGGTCCAGCCGGATTTGTAAAGTAGACTTAGATCATGATAGTGGGTGGGAGGATGCATTCAAGAATTAGAGGAAAATTGTATGTTTCATCGTTGCTACCCTGCATCCTGACTGCCTTGTCTCCTCTCCGCAGCCCTTCTGCAAGGGATGTCCAATTTCCCACAGAACGGCCCTGGGTCCCCACTCCGTACCCCCTCTTTCACAATGCTATGGGGTTTTTTTGGTTTTTGATGCCTGATACCTGATATCTTCAGTGCCTCATGATCTCACAGGCTGATGTGCTTCTTCAATGTGGGCTTTGTTGTTTCTCAGTTAGATGGCCCATTGTTTATCTTCCAGCATATAGGAACCCAGATTCTATATCTTTTCACATCCAGGCATCACCAGCTATCTTCACCACATTTGCTTATGCACCTGCTTTGTCTTCAGCGATTAAGTTGGGACAGGCTTTTGTGCTTCTTCCATGTGGGTTTTGTTGTTTCTCAGCTAGATGGTTGCTTGTTTATCTTCAGGACTTTAAGACCTCAGATGTTATATCTTTGGGAGCCAGACACCATCAGCTTTCTTCACCACATTTGCTTGTTCACTCATTGCCTTCAGCGATCATGCCAGGAAAGTGAGCATATCAGACTGCTGAATTGTGAGAACAAAGTGTTCTTGTGTTGAGGGAGTACTTGAGCAGGATCCCACTGTCTGTTTCCTTAATACTAAACCTATAAATATATGTACATAGATCTATTTCCCCTTCATTGTATATAAATATATTTACATCTGTATATGCCTGTATTTAGATCTCTATAAATTCCCTTTGCCTCCTAGTTCTTTCCTCTATTTCTTTGTACTTTCCTCTTGTCCCACTATCATGGTCAGCCTTCATTTGGATTTCAGAAATTCCTCTTGGTTACATTACCCTTGATCCAGCCCTGCCAGACCTCTTACACCCTCCTTACCACTGATTTTGGATCACTTGTTGTTCCCTTGTCCCTGGGTTTGTTAATACCCACTTCTTTTCCTCTACCTCCTCTTCTCCCATGTCCCTTGAGAACTGTCATCCCGTTGCTCTCTTTTCCAGCTTCTTTATCCCGCCTATCCCTTCCTGGTAGACATGCAGCAACAACAATATGTACCATCACAAGACTGAGTACAATGAAGCAACAATACAAAGTAAAACAATAACTACAACAACAACAATGGACAAAAAACACTATATAGTTCAGGGTCTATTTGTTGTCTTTCATGAGTGATTTCCTGTCGAGTCTGATGGGGTGCGATGCCCTGGCACCACATCTATCCTTAGGGACTTCATTGCTCTGCTCCCCCTGCCTCTGCCTCCTCTGCTGCTGTGCTGCATGCCCCCAGGGGCTGGCTTCAGTATAGTGGGCTCAGAGCAGGCACAATTCCCACTGTGTGTCTCTAGTGTTTTCCCCATAGTGCTATGTGTTAGTGAGGAATGCTGTACCCCATGGTGAGGCCGGCCCTGTGGTAGTCTCTGTGCATTGCTGCTCTGAGCAGAAACATTGTCCTCAGGGTTTGGTGAGCCAGGATGTGCTTCACTTTTTTTTCTCCCTTCCCCTCTCATTGGCTTCAGTGTGCTCTGATCAGACAAGTCCCTCTCCTTGAGCTGTACCTTCAGTGCTGTCCTCTGAAGTGAATTCTTCAGGGGGTGGGGGGAGAAGAGGGGAGGGTGGTGCTGTCCACTTGGTTGGTAGTTGGTAGTGGGGTCAGCCCCTCAGGCCTCTCTATCAGTTCCCTGCTTCATGTCAATGTGTTGTGTTTTTGGACCTCCGTGTTGACCTCCATCTTTCCCTGTGGAGACACAATCAACACTCTCCCCATGTGTGGATTCGTGCCCTGTTCCCCTGGCTACCCATGTCTCCCCCCACCCTTTTTAGTGGGCTACCATATGTATCCCTGAGTTTAGTCTGGTCACTGCCATATTACCTGGACCTCACCCCAGGGATGTATGTATACAGTAGCTTCTTCCTTATGCCCCTTTTGAATTTTTTGAGCTTACCTCAGCAGACTCATGTAGTGCATGTCCTTTTGTGCTTGGCTTACTTCACTTAGCATAATTTCATCCGGTTCTTCCCATGCAGAGATGTGCTTCATGTGTTCATCACTGCTTTTTACGGATGCGTAATACTCCTTGTATGTATGTACCACAGTTATTTAATCCATTTGTCTGTTAGAAATTTGGGCTGTTTCCAACTCCTTGCAATTGTGAACTGCTTTGCACTTTTTAATTGTGTTATTTGTGTTTTTCTTATTGAGTTATGGCCATTTTCTATAGATTTTAGATATTAGTTCCTTGTCTTCTGTGTTCTTGCCAAAAAAAAATTTTGGCAAGTCTATGGGTTCTCTTTTGACCCTTTAAAGTATTTTTATGCGCACACATAAACGTCTTATTTAAGTATGTCCTAGTCATCTATTTTGTCTTTGTGTGCTTCCTTCAATGTAGTTGATACATTCCTATACTGTAGAGCAAAGGCCTTCAGTTTGTCCCTATTGTATCATTGATGATCTTTATAGCTGTAGGATTTCAATTTAGGTCGTTGATCCATCTTCAGTTCTTTTTTGTTTGTTTTTTGCTGCAAAAGGAAACTTGATTGTGTTCATATGGTCCCAGGCTTGGAGGATGGGCTCCAGGGCGGTGGCGCTGTGGCTGGTGCAGGGGCAGTTTCAGGCAGAGGGGCTAAGGTCTGCAGGGTGAAGGCAGAGAGCCCCTCGCAGGTGGCTTGGAGCCACAGGTTCCTAGTCATGTTTGAGGGTGAGGCTCTCGAAGAAATACTCGCCCAGCCCGACCTGGGGACTGGCCGCCCTGCGGAGGTTGGTCAGGTGGTCGCCCATCTTCTTGAGGAGTTTCACCTCCTGTTCGGGAAATGGTTCTCCAGAAAGTCACAGAGATGGGGGTCAGCAAGAGTGGACCCCACGGCGTGCAGGTCCAGAAGGGCCTGGTTGAGTTTTTTCTCCAGGGCTAGGGCAGCTTCCATGGCCTCCAGGGTTCTACCCTACTCATCTTGGGATGGCTTCTGCACATCCTGGAAGAGGGTGCGGCTGCTGCACTGGTTCTGTAGCTTCAAGTGACGCTCGGCCCCCTCGCGCTTCTCCTTCGCCAGCTCGTGGAAGAAGTGTCCCCCGCCTTCCAAGCCCACATCCTCGTGGTTGAAAAAGAAGCCCAGAGAGAGGTAGGTGTCAGAGGCCCACAGGTGCAGGTTGACAAGACAGTTGATGCCGGCCTCATCGTCGGCGGAATAATTCTGATGGATCTGAGAGCTCACGATGCATTGGTTTGGAGGTCGCCACACACCAAATAAAAGTGTTCACTGGTCCCAAGAAGATGGTCTTGAAGTTACTTCCGGAGAGGAAACGAGCGTGGCGGAAGGTTGGAGGCAGGCAGTCCCCGGATCTGTTCTGTTCAAACACTGTTGAAGCAAGACACAGACCCAAGGGACCATGGGGCGAACTCCTTCAGTTCTTTTTTTAGATGAGATATTGGTCTTGTTTCAGTCCTTTGCAGCTGGAGATCCAGTTTTACCAGCACCATTTGCTTGAGACGATCTCTGTCACATTTAATGTTTCTTGGCCCTTTGTTGAAGATCAGCTGCTGTAGCTGAGTAAATTGTGTTTCTGGGTTCTCTATTCTGTCCCTTTGGTTTATCATTATACCAACACCAAATTGTGTTACTGCTGTGGCTGTGTAATAGGTTTTGGGGTGAGAGACCACAGACTTGTTCTTATTGAGAAGTTCTTTGCTTATCCTGGATCTCTGTCCTCTCCATAATAAGTTAGTAATTCGTTTTTCCATTTCTCTAAAGAATGAATCTGTGAACCAGATTGGAATTGCATTGATTTTTTAAATTGCTCTGTGTAGTATCAACATTTCATAATATTAAGCTTTCCTACCCACAAACATGAGCTATTCTTCTGTTTATACAGGTTTCTCGAAGTAATGTTCTCTGCCTTTCTTTGTATAAATCTTTGGTTTTTCTGGTTAGGCTTATCCCTAACTATGTCACCTTTTCTGTGACTATTGTAAATGGTAATATTTTCTTGATCTCTTTTTCAGAACTCTTTTCATACAAATGAAGAATCTGATTGAATTTTGCATGTTTATATGTATCTGGCCTCGTAACCATATAATTTGATTGTTTCCAGCAATTTCTTTGTCAAGTCTTTGGAGGTGGTCTATGTATAAAATCACATCATCTGCAAATAGTGAGTGATTTACTTCTTTGTCCATTTAGATTACTTGGATTTCATGCCATTGTCTTATGGCTATAGCTAATACTTCCAAGACAATGTTGAGTAAGAATGGTCATAAAGGATATCCTTCTCTGTCTCTCCTTTGAAAGGTGACATTGAATAAATAAGACCAAAGAAGAATCGATGCATTTGAATTATAGTGCTGGAGAAAAATATTGGACTGCTAAAAGGACAAACAAATGTGTCTAGGAAGAGGGCTGGCCAGAGTGCTCTTTAGAGGCAAGGATGATGGGACAATGTCCTACATATTTTGGACATGCTGTCAGGAGAGACCAGTCCCTGGAGAAGGACCTCATGTTTGGCAAAGTAGAGGGGCAGCAAAAGAGAGGAAAGCCCTCAAGGAGATGGATTGGTACCATGGCAGCAACAATGGGCTCAAGGATAGGAACAATTGTGATGATGGCGCAGGTCCAGGAAGAAGAGAGTGTGTGGATTTTCGTGGGATTTTGGAGGGAGGAACATTAGGACTTAATGATTAAATTGGAATGAATTTAAATATTAAAGAGAAAGAAGTAGAAGCCCAGGACACACCCAGGTTTTTGACTTGCAGAATTTCACTGTCTTATAGATGCCTGTATTCTTATTAGCTTACTTCTGGTTCAGTTATTTCTAGATGTCATTTATTGAATGCATTCTTGAGCCTAAAATCTATGTTAGATGCTGGCAATAAGAAGATAAGCTAAGCAGCACATGTCTCTTAGTTAAGGACATAGATGCTTACACAGACAATTTCAATGTAATGTAATGTGTGTTCTTATAAAGGTATGAACAGGAGTAATTACCCAGTATAATTGTTGCTTTACATTGTCTGGAGCATTTTATCTTCATCTTTGGGTCTTCAGTGCCATGTCCATTGCCTCTCATATAGTGGAGGTTCATGACATGTTGAAACGGGTTTGCTTCCTTGCAAACAAGTTGTTTTAAGGTCAAAATCAGTTCCCTGGGGGATCTACAGGGATCACAATTCTTAGAGAGAACATATCATAGGGTTAACTCGTGTCACTCACTGTCATTTAGTCAATTTTGGGTCATAGCACAGACAATATGTATTCTTGGCCTTTAATAACTGAAGTTTATAAAACTTACCAGTGAATTAAAACAATTGCCAATGAAAAACAGAAAGGAAGGCAGGAGTAAAGCCTGCTCAGCTTCAGGAAACCCCTTTCTGCTTTTAGGCCCAGTGATTTTGGGGTATAATGTCTATACACTATTGTCAGGACCCTCAGTGGCATAGAGGACTATGCAGTGAACTGCTAACCTCAAGGTCAGCAGTTAAAACCCACCTGTCACTCGGTAGAGGACCAATAAGACTGCCTGACTCTCTCCTTCCATAAGTGTTTAAAGTCTTCGAACCCCAAAAGGGCAGTTCTGCTCTGACCTGCAGAGTAGCTATGGATCAGAACTGATGATGACAGTGAGTGTGGTCTTATTTGGGACTGTTACCATGGAAAGCTTCATCCAAGCTGAGGCCAAACCTTTCTTTCTACCGTTACCTAGAAAAAAATACCTGGTACATTTTTTCAGCTGAATAAAAATATTAGTTCACTCTTCTTTCTAGTTCAGTGAGTAAAATGTACCTCTTAAGGTGAGTGTGCCTCGTTATAACCTTCATAGAACATGTTAGTTCTAATAAGTTATACAGATCTTTGAGATTTACAAAATGCTTGCTTTTGAACATAACCATCTTTTATGCTTCACCCAGGCTCATCTCCTTTTTGTTATTGCATCAGAATTTATAGGCACTATCACAAAACCACGTTGTCCAAAATTCAATCCAATATGCATACACTAAAGTCTGTTTTTTGCCGTTTTCCAGAAAGCACCTGGTGTTTCCTCTCTTTCTTGATAGAAGAAAAGTCATCTAGTGGTTCATCTTCACGTTTATTATTGGAATCAGCAAATAGAGACTGACACCTAATGGCCTGATTTAGTTCTAAGACAATGCAAACATGCAAACACATAAATTATACCATTGTTCCATTCATTATGTGCATAAAATAGCATATAACCCCAAAGGCATATTACCCCAAATTTCAGTAGCTTAAAAATGTATGCTCACAGATTCTTTGGGCTAAGAACATTTTTGCGTCTTAGGGACAAAAATTGCATCTCAGATATGTATATGGACTGTGCACCCCTCCAAATATGAGTGTGAATTCTAATGTGCATGAGAATCCTAAGCTCTATTCAAAGAATGTAATCCTATTTGAAAATATTGTTTTCTTATTGTGTTCTTGAGATCATACCATTGTAGGGGGGATCCTACATCTAATCATGTCTGGGTTATGAAAAGAGCCGAGTGGACACAATAGTGTGATTACATGGGAGAAAACAGTGTATCATGGGACAATCCTGTCTAAGGTATTCCAAAGAACGCTACTGCCAAGGGAGGAATTTTGCATAGCCAAGACCCTGATTTGGACTTTAAGAAAAACAACCTATGAAAGAATAAACGTCTGGTCTTTAAAACCATCCACGTGTGGTATTTCTGATCCAGCAGCACTAGGAACCACACAGCTGAATAAACGAAAAGGCTGCGGTTGACTAAATGCCTGGAGACTGGAATAATTGGAAGGCTCTTCTAGTCAAGTGGCTGGTGTCTGAACTTGGTATTCAAAGACTAGGAGCTGTCCTCTCCATGGAGCTTGACTTCATTAGAGCATGGTGGCCTCATGGCAGTTGGAATTCCAACATAGGACTCAGGAAACATTCGTGATCCAAAAAACAAGAAGATGCATGGTCTTAGTGACCTAGCCTGGGAAGTCACATAGTGTCCCTTCCACCAAGCTATGCTGGTTGAAGCAGTCACAGTCCTGGCCAGATTCAAAGGAAGGAGCATCCGATGTCACTTTTGATGAGGGAGTGGCAAGGTCCCATTGACGAAGAGCATACATGGTGGAATCTTTGGAAATTTCAACCTTAATAGAATTTAATATAGCTGGAGGAAAATTTCCTTTCCCAAACACTACAATTTAAAATATATATTTTTAACCTTATTGCAAGTCACAAAGTTCAGATTCTCAGAGTTCTTCTGAAATTGAAGGCATTGGGCTTTTGAAATGGCTTGTGTGCTTTCAGATGATCTTTTGGGATTGATGCATAATAACCCAAAATGGCTTCAGTTTCAAATGTCACTTTGGGTCCGAAATCAAGGATGACAAATCCATGTTTTCAGAATTGGCACCTGTTTTACAGTGTCTAATCCCTCCTAACACTGTTGTAGAGACTTTACTTTTAAACACCACATGATCTAGCCCACTAGTTCAGGAATCCAGTGTTTTGTTTCTTTTGAAGTCACCCCAACACTTTCTCTCAAAGATGGAGGCTCAACGTCGTCTATGACATGGCATTGGCATGCTTCCCAGCAACTAAGAACAAAGATCAGAAACCCTTGCAGAGAGAAGGAGAAATTGGCAATTGTTGATCAGACATCAGTGTTCAATCTCCTTCCACCCACTCCCGCCTCCAGCTTTGGTGTGAATCTGGGGTGGGTTGGGGAGTGGGGAAGGATGCAGGGATGTAGTGTAGTTTGGGATAACCAGAGGGCTTGGGGGAGATCCAGACAGCATGGCTTGCCCATACATTGTGGAAAGCTAGGAATATTTCAAGCCTTTTAGGGAATTCCTGTGTTCAGAAAAAAGTGATGTTGCAGAGTAGGCAGATCAGAAAGGCTGAGAAAGGTACCGGCTAGGGTCACCTTCACAGAGTGCAGGACCTTGGGACCGTGCTAACATGCTAAGGGACACCGAGGACTAGGAAGCAACAAGGATTGGGACTTGGAGAGCACAAGGTAACAGGAACCACAAGTTTCAGCCAGAGCTGTTTCCACAATACCTAATGCAATCACAACTCATTGCCCTGCATGGAAAACCTCGTGATCAACAAAGCCTGAGTGGTAGAGCATCAGATATACTCCTCCCTAGGACAAAACCCTCCTCAAATGTTACCCACACAGCCAGCTACCCTTCCTCCACTGCTAGCTCATCAGTCCTCTGTAGAAAAAGACAGAAGTATAGGGATAGGATGTAGGGGACACAGAGTGACTGCATTATCTTTCTGAAATTAAGATTTATCCAAGATAATCTGAGTGTAAAGAGCGTGCACCAAAGACTGTTCATGCCCAAAGACAGCTGGATATCTTGAATGAAAGTTTAAACTTTTAATGTCTTGATTTCACCATCAGGCTTTACTTGTAAAGATCAGGGAGGAGAAATAAGAACAGGGAAGAGATCTGTTTCAAGCCAGAGAACATTCCCTTTGGACACATTGGGATTGCAGCAGATGTATGCAGTCAATCCTTGGGGTTACATGTAGTTATCTCATGAAGTTGTTACCATAATCATTTCCCTGCTATACTGCAAGCTCCCTGAGGGCAGTCATCTGTGCACCTCCAAACCTGGCATCGAGCCGAAGTTCTGTCATTTTCTACTAAATAGAACAATTGACTCTGAGAACTGCCAGTCTCCAGAGAAAAGCTCAGTGGTAGCTTAGCCTTGGTTTGTATAGCCAAGTAGGTAGAGCAGCTAACTTTAGCTAAGCAGCGAAAGTCCCAAAGTTTAGAAACTCATTTCCCAGAACTCTTTCAGTCCTGCTGTGGGACTTCACCTTGAGTTATGAAACAGTTATATAAACCAGCTCCCCAGCAGAGCACTGCACTTGAAGCTGATTCTGTGTTGTTCAAATGAAACCCAAATTCCAGGGATATAATGATGGCACCCCAGAGCTATTATCAGTGTATATTGTGGCTTTGGTGTTGATAATGAGGATGTTCAAGTACATTTCATTCCTCTCTGTGTTTTAATCTCAACAGCACTCCGGTTACAAAGCCGTGAGCCCAGCCTTATCTTCCCCTCTTCCATCTACTTTGGTTCTTTTCAGCCTATGCTTGGGTCAAGGGTGAGTTTCCATTCTGCCTCTCAGCTCTAACTCACCTGGAATAAACCCCTCTTTGCTTTTCCGGTACCCCACTGTGCTTTCAAAAAAAAAGACAGGCTTTGGGACTACTCCATGTTCTGTCCTAGAAAATTTCTTTTCACTCAAGTCTGTAAAAGGAATGTTCAAAACGTGATAACTATATTCCTTTTGGTCACACCCCACCCAGCCATATGTTGTTGTTTTTTCAGCACACTTAGATTTTTTTGCAGGATGGCAATATGTTGTTTTTTTGGGTTGCCGCTTGTTTGGGAGTGCTTTTTTTTTTGCTTTTTCGAGTGCTGTGGTCGTGAGAAATGTGCCACATTTCAGGGACCGACCTCCTTCCCCAACCAAATCTCCCATCTCATGGGCCATCGGCCAGTATCTGACTACAGAATGTCAAGTCATGGGATGAGCCTTTGTCCGCCTGTCCTGGTTGGTCCTAAGATGTGGAACGAGAAGGCAGCTGGCAAAGCGGCCATCACTTTTATTCCTAAAAATAAAAATGGTGTTCAACTTTTCCCACCCCCGAGGCCCTGATGAAATGTGTCTGTGGTTTTGTTACATGTCTGAGTTTGTGCTCATGCACTCGCATATGTATTTGCATCATCAAACTTTCTCTCTTGTTTAACGATTGAAAATTATTTTTGTTTCATGTCTGTTCTTATGTGCCCTTAACTTGGGGATATGTTTTTCTTTGCTATGTCTTTCATTCTTCCTTCTTCCTGAAATAAAATATTACAAACATTGATTCAATTCCAACTCATAGCAACCTTAGAGCACAGAGTAGAGCAAATTGCCCCATAGGATTTCCAAGGGTGTGACTCTTTATAGAAACAGATTGCTCCATCTATCTACTGCAGAGCAGCTGGAGATTTGAACTACTAACCTTTCAGCTGCCAGCCAAGAGCTTAACCACTGCGTCAACAGTGCTCCTGGGGACATCATATTAATGACGCCATTAATTGAGACACTGGACATGCATGGATTCCAATTCTGATAAAGGTGGAAGCAGATTAACCATATGCAGCGATCACAGAGCCAATGAGTAACAAAGTGCGGGTAACCCAAGGACCCTGACTGCTGTGTAGCCCTGGATCTCTTTGCTGTACTGTCTCTGCCTCTGCTCTTTGTTCCCAGCTCGATCCAGAAAAATGAAGTATCTCTTCTAGCACAAACACAGCATTCTTTCCCAATAAGGTCTGTCCTAACACCAACCTTAGGAGCCCTGGTAGCATAGTATGTTACCATAGTTAGCAGTTCAAAACCACCAGCCACTCCAAAGGAGAACAATGAGGCTTTCCACTCCTGTAAAGATTTATAGTCTTGGAAACCCACAAGACAGTTCTACCTTGTCTTATAGGGGCACCATGAGTCAGAATCAACTCAATGGCAGCAAGTTTGTAGGTGTCATAAAACCCCATCCTTCTATGGACTCTATGGTTTGCATTGTGGTTTAGGTACCTCCTCATAGCGTTTATAAATCAAACTCATATTTAAGACAATTTGCTTTCCTTAACTGCCACCCTAACACTAGTATGCGCTTTCAATGTGAGGCCCTCGTTTTTTCTCAAGGTTTACTTCTGCCATGGGGTTAACAGTGAAGGGTAAGGAGTCTGATAGACCTGAACAAGAATGCAGAGCACTTTATATCCACTTGCTAAGGCGCAGTTCCATTGTATGTGCATGGAGGCAACAATGCTGGTGTTTCAGAATTATTCAGAGAATGAAGTGAAATAACTGCCTATAAAATGGAAACTAGACGTTAGGGCATTCTTGAAGAAATTATCATAGCTTTCTGGTCCTCTTATTTCTGGAACATCCAATCCATTGATCCATTGCCTTACCAATACATTTATCCCCCAAGAAACATCCTAGAGCAGCATAAGATTTATTTAGGTGTTTCACAATATGACTTGCTATGATTTAAATCAAATCCTGATACAAAACATAGCCTGCCTACAATTGTTTCAAGCATTGTGTGCATGTCAGGCTCTATATTTAATACTTATAATAGGGGTTTGATGATGAATTATCACTATTGTGTGACAGTCATTATTACACATGTATTTTTGTATGCATTTTTTAAAATCCTTCAACAACTCTGTGAAGATGACACTACTATTATCTCCGCTTTTCAGATGAGAAAACTGAGTCTTGTGGACTTAGAGGAGCTTGTTGACATTTGTACATATCTCAAGAGGAAGAGCTGGAATTTGAGCCATATTCTGCGTAATACTGACTGAATATTTCTCATATTTGTGGTAAAATTAGATTCTTATGATAAGTCATTGGTAAGTAAGAGTAGTTGTATTTTACAGACAACAAGATAAAGATTGATAGAGAAAAGGATTTTAACTAAAAAACAGCAATGCAGGGATTTGAACCAGCCTAATGGAGCTGTCAGGGGCCTATCTAGTGTTCTCCCCACTCCACCTGACTAAGATTCTTCAGAGGATGAAATAGAAGTTCAGACATCAACAAAGGCCTTACTACTAAACTCTATAATACTCTGCTAACTTACAACAAGAAGAAAACCAATTGTCCACTGAGGAGGTGGGCAAAGGACCTGAAGAGAAGTATCTCAAGGGCATAAATCCAAATGGCCAATAAAAATAAGAGAAAATGTTCCAGATCCCTAGCCATAAGAGAAAGGCACACTAAAACAGTTACGAGATACCACCCTCAAAGATAGCCCAATTCAAAAAATCAGAGAGTAACAAGTGTTGGAGGGGCTGTGGAGAGATAGGAACTCTCATCCACTGCAAGTACATACAGTAATTATGGAAACCAATTTGACAATATCCAAAACAGATGGAAATCGAGCTACCATATGACGCAGCAATTCCCCTACTGGGCATATACCCAGAAGAGACAAGAAACAAACCACAGCCAGACATCTGTGCTCCAATGTTCATCACAGCACAGTTCACAATTGCAAGGAGTTGGAAACAACCCAACTGTCCATCAACAGAAGAATGGATTGAAAAACTGTGGTACATACATACAATGGAGTACTATGCATCGCTAAAAAGCAGTGATGGACGCACAAAGCACATTGCTGCATGGGAAGAACTGGAGGAAATTATGCGGAGTGAAGTTAGCCAAGCACAAAAGGACAAGTATAACATGAGTCCGCTGAGGCAAGCTCACAAATGCAAAAGGGGTCTAGGGAAAATGCTACTTTATACACCCATTCCTGGGGTGAGGTCCAGGTTATATAGCAGGGCCAGACTAACCCAGGGATACATATGGTAGCCAACTAAAAAGGAGCGGGGTGGAGAAAGACTTGAGTAGCCGGGGGAACAGGGCACCAACCCACCCAAGGGGAGGGTATTGTTTATATCTCCACAGGAAAAGAGAGACCAGACTTCAACCCAATGCTCCAAGACAAGAACGCAACACACTGGCATGAAGTAGGGGACCAATAGAGAGGCCTGAGGGGCCGGCCCCATTACCAACTAAGTGGACAGTGCCCCTCCACCCAGAATAATTCATTTCAGAGGACAGCACTGAAGCAACAGCACAGGGAGAGTGATATGTCTGATCAGAGCACACAGGAGCAAATGTAGGGGAAGGGTAAAAGAGACCCAAAGCACTACGGGGGACAACACTGGAGAAACACTGCAGGAATTGTGCCCGATCTGATCTCACCACACCGAGGCGAAGCACTAAGGGTGTGCAACAGAACAGCAAGGGGATCAGAGCAATGACAAGTGACCAAAAATCAATGGCAAGGAGGGTGTAGGAGGTTTGGTAGGGCTTGATCAAGGGCATTGTAATCAAGCAGAATTACTGAAATCCAAATGAAGGCTGAGCATGATAGTGGGACAAGAGGAAAGTAAAAGGAACTAGAGGAAAGAACTAGGAGGCAAAGGGCAT
>NW_022103896.1:76026411-76052137 GCF_000313985.2 Echinops telfairi | reverse complement strand
AAGGCTTGATGATAAACAGGTGGCCATCTAGCTGAGAAGCAACAAAGCCCACATGGAAGAAGCACACCAACCTGGATGATCATGAGGTGCCAAAGGATCAGGTATCAGGCATAAAAGACCCAAAACAAAAAAATCATGTCAATGTGAATGGGGGCGGCAGTGGGGGTGGGGAGTGTCCAGTGGAGGCCCAAAGCCAATCTGTAGGCAATTGGACATCCCCTTACAGTAGGGTTGCGGGGAGAAGGCAGGCCAGTCAGAGTGCAGTATAGCACCGATGAAACATACACCTTTCCTCCAGTTATTTAATGCTTCACCCCTCCCCCCACTATCATGACCCTAATACTACCTTACAAATCTGGCTAGACCAAAGCATGTACATGGGTACAGATAAGAACTGGAAACACAGGGAATACAGGACAGATAAACTCCTCGGGACCGATATTGAGAGTAGCCATACCAGGAAGGGAAGGGGAAGGTGGCAGGAGAAAGAGGGAACTGATCATAATGACCTACCTATAACCCCCTCCCAGGGGGATGGACAACAGATAAAGGGGTAAAGGGAGACATCGGACAGTGCAAAACACGGAAAAATAAAAATAATTTATAAACTATCAAGGGTTCATGAGGCAGGGAGGGGGAGGGAGGGGAAAAATGAGGAGCTGATACCAAGGGCTCAAGTAGTAAAAAATGTTTTGAAAAGGATGATGGCAACACATGTATAAATGTGCGTGACACAATGGATGCATGTGTGGATTGTGATAAGAATTATCCCAATAAAATACTTTAAAAAAGAAAAGAAATAGAGGGTCAGGCTGGCAGAAGGAAAGATTCAGTCCATTATCTCCCAATCCCATGGTCAACGAGTAGTGGATGGAGGCAGCAAAAATCATTGGTTTTCCTTTCAGTGTTATGCATAAGCCATAAACTTTGTGTCAAAATTTGAAGGGCAAAATGTTGAGCTTCACAGACGTATGATAAATTCTTCCCCCATGTAAAAATACATACATACACTAATTTCACAGTAGAATATACTCAAGAAGAATTCTTTGACGGAGACTTGATTTCAGTTTACAATATCTGTAATCTGAAATTAAACCACTCTTCCTGTTGTAGGCCAGGGTGGGGTGTCATGGACGCTCCCAGCTTGCACTGTGCTGGCACAGCCCAGTGTCACTGTCGCCATTAACCAGCCACAACACACTGGTGGGTCCAGAGACCAACTTCCTATTTCTATCTGATGATCTTAGTCATAAAAGATAGACAATGCATATGTGATGACCTGCCGTGCTGAGATATTTTCTTTTTTCCTGTACTTAAAAACAAAACCCCCAAGTCCCTGGTAAGATCACTATTTCTTTTGCCTTCAGAGATGCTTGTATGCTGTTTCCAGACTGTCCCCGATGCTCTGGTTTGGGGGCAGCCTAAGCAGAGGGCTGAACTGACCAGCCCACAAACCCAGGAAGCAAAGTCCTGCCCATTAACAGGCACCCATTCTGGGACTTAGACATTTGAAAGTGCAGAGCTAGGTTTTTATGTTGTCTCCAGGACAACCCTAGACTTTTATCTCCCCATTCTTTTGTCCCCGATGTTCCCTCTGATAAAACTATCTTTTGCTACTAATTTTTAATTTTGTATTTGAACTCTCATTCATCCTTCAGGGATCAGTAAAGCACATAATAGCATGGAGAAAAACTAACCCCCAGAAGCGGCACAGTGAATAAAAGGCTTGGGATAGGATTCCATTTTAATGAGAAAAGGGTCAGCTGGACCTCACCGTGAATTGTTTGTTATTTGAGCAATCACCAAGAGAAAGCAAGGGAGGTGGTCACTCAAATACCTGGAGGATGAAGACTACAGGCAGAGGACAGACACGCAGACCACTCTGAAAAACTTCTAGTGAGTGGTGTGTATGGAGCTGAGAGAGCAGGTGGGAGGCTTGCAGGAGCCCAGAAAAGAGAAGATAGAAGGTGGTGAGGTATAAGGCCAAACCCCATAGACCCGCAGACCAAAACACGAAAGCAGTTGGTTCGAGCTCAGGCCTCCTGCATGTGCCAGAGCACAATATGGTCCACAGGGTTTTCAGCATTGCTTTTCCAAAAGGAGATCACCAGGCCTTTATTCTGAGCCATCTCAGGGTGATTCAAACCACCATGCTTTTAGTTAGCAATTGAGCTCACTAAGGATTTGCACCATCCAAGAACTCTGTTGGACTTTGCAAACATTGTGAGGGGGTTAGTTTTTGCGGTTAGAGAGACAGGAATTACTTGCAAAATATTGGTTAAGAGTTAGTTATGAAGTAGCAAACCGCTTTGCAAATAGGATAGATAGTTACCTCTTTGTTAGCATTTGAAAATGAAGTAGTGTTCATTCACTACTAAGGTTCATTCACTGCTAAGCATTGGACCACTAACTGCAAGGTTGGCAGGGCAAACCCATGGACCACTTTGAGGGGGAAAGAGGAGGCTACCTGCCCCTAGAAAGATTTACAGCCTTGAAAACCACATACATGTACAGGGTGACTGTGAGCCAGAATTGACTGATAGCAGTGGGTACTTTTGATTTAAGGAGCTAGGGTGGCACAATAGTTGGCCCGCCATGTCTAACCACAAGATTGGTGGTTTGAACATACCCCCAGCGCCACCGAGGAAAGGCTTGGCTCCCTACTTTTATATAACTTACAATCAAGAAAATCCATGAGGCTGCATGTGGTCTCCATAAGTTAAAATCCACTTGAGGGTCCCTGGGTCTTCTACACTACCATGTTCCAGATCTCTGCCCCCTGGTTCTTGCAGAGACTTGGGTCCCAGTCACAGGTGTGAATTCACTCTTCGATTGTCCTCAGATACGGGACTCAGTCCTCCGTTGTTCAGTTGCCTCATCTACGGAATGGGGAGAAGGAGGTCTCTAACGATACCAGGCAGGGCACGTTAGAGGAATGAGATCATGTTCCTGAACATGCCTGGAAACCATAGAGCACTCACAGTTTCTCTGGGGCGGGAAGGTCTTTAGAGAAATGCAAGTAGATTTTGTTCTTTTGTTCATTTGTTTGTTTGTTTGGGCATTTGTTCTTAGATTGTATGGTTACCCACCTCGTGGAGACAGCCCCAGAGAGTGACGTTTTGTTGGGACTCAGGAATAAAGATAATAAGCAATTAGACAAATGAACGCACTACGTCATTTCAGCTGGTGAAAACAGCAACCATGGGGAAAATGTAGAGCGCTCACGTGTGGTGTGACGGGGAATGGGTAGGGGATCACTACTGGTATTCAAGACGGCATTTCCGAGACTTGACGATTCGGCCCAGTGCTGCCTCCTGTGGCAGAGGAGGGACTGAGTGGCAAAGGCCCCTCAGGCAGGGATGAGGTTGGCACATTTGAAGAACTGACAATGAGCCTGAGTGACTGAAGGTCACTGACTGAGGAGAAGAGCGAAGACAGATGGCATTAGGGAGGGAAGCCCGAGCCAGATTATGCAGGACCCTCTGGACAGTGCTATATTTGTATTTTCTTCTAAGAAGAATGGAATCCATTAGAGAGTTCTCCACAGAAGAGTGATGTGAGCTGATTGAGGTATTGAAAATTCACTGTTGTAGGGAAATGGATTAAGTGATGAACAGAGTGGGTGTAAGAGGCCTAGTTAGGAGGATATTTCCAAAGTTCAACCAAGAAATGTTGGTTCTCACTGGTGATATGAGAAGGAAGGTGCAAACAGACCACCTCTGAGAAATTTTAGAAGTGAAGCCAATTTAACATGTGAGGTAATGTGGGGAAAACAGAAGAACCAAGAATCATTCTCAGGGCGTTGGCTTAACCAGAAGGATGGAATGTAACACCCCTTGGAGGCAAGAGATACAAGGATGGAGCCAATGAGAAGGTTGGCTTGAGAGTGTTTGAGAAGCAAATTGTCTAAATGTGGCTGGATCAACACATACTATTTATTTGGGAAACAAAAATAGGTAACTTTTTCTATCCAGTTTTGGCATTTAACAAATAACTGCACAGTTGATTAGCTCCTTGCAGGGTGGTGGGGTACCAGAAATTATCAAATGATTATGTGAGATGAGTTTTAGGTATACGTCTGACTCAAAGTCACTGCTGTTGAGTCAATGTCAACTCACAATGATGCCATATGACAGAGTAGAGCTGCCCCCACTGAGTGTCCAGGGCTGTCACTCTTTACCAGAGTAGAAAGCCCCATCTTTCTCCCATAAGCCTGACTGGAGTAGAAGAAGAAGAAGAAGAAGAAGAAGAAGAAGAAGAAGAAGAAGAAGAAGAAGAAGAAGAAGAAGAAGAGGAGGAGGAGGAGGAGGAGGAGGAGGAGGAGGAGGAGGAGGAGGAGGAGGAGGAGGAGGAGCTGGAGGAGGAGAAGAAGAAGAAGAAAGGAAAGAAGCAAGGAAGGAAGGAAAGAAGGAAAGAAGGAAGGAAGGAAGGAAAAAAATGTCCTGCTCTTTTACCAGTATGTTTTCTCCCTCCTCCACACCCCCTCTCCCCTTCCCTCTTGTCACCTCTTTCCTCTCACTCAAACCACACAGGACGTAAACCAATAATGAGTAGAGACTGACTGAGTGGCTCACGGCAACTTACTCAATATTTAATTTGAAGAGAGTTTACTTTTGGTATTAAGAAATGGCATTCCATTAACAGAAGCTTACTGAGCCCCTGGTATGTGCCAGGGTCTGAGCTAGTTGACCCACTCTCGGGCATCAAATTCAACATAAGCCAAGCTCAGCAGGCTGGCGAGGGAGTTTGAGGCTGGCAATTAAAACCCTGCAGCCGAGTGTGGCTAGCTCCAGCTGCTCCTTTGCATCCTAATATTCGCTTCTATCTCACATCAACCTCAATTCATTGTGGTCACTAACGACTTGTTTATCATTATATAAAAGTGGAATACTCATAACTGAATTAAAAGCAGATAAATGATAAGTCAACCCTCGCCCTTGAATCGACCCTCGCCCTTCTCCCTTACCTAGGCAGGTAAAAAGAGAGTCATGTCTATGAAATTAATTGGGTCCTTATAAGGGTAATTTTTAGGCTATTTCAGGGTGGTTGTGCAGCAAAACAAATGGATATTAAGGAGTTCAATTTTGGAGCCCTTGAACTCATCTCTGACTTCTGGATACAGATCCAACTGCCTACTTCATACCTTCACTGACTTGAGATGCATAAGCAGCTCAAATTTGACCCAAACAAAATTCTTTTTTCTTTTTTTAACCATCCTTCTACCATCATTAGTGTACAAATTTGGTGAAGTGCACCAACATCCACTTGGACAGAACTCCGAAAATGACCTTTGATTCCTCTCATTTCCTCCCACACTACATTTATTCCATCAGCCAGTTTTGGTGGCTCTAGTTCTAAAGCACACTCGATTCAAAAACCATACCACCTTTTGCAATGAGCACCTTGTAAGATGGTTACAGTCTCTGTCCTAGTCGCCCTCATCTCTCGCCAGTTGCCAGGGCCTTCTGCCTGCTGTCTTGCCCCTCACCACCCATGAGCACATCCTCCACACAGCTACCACATTATCTCCTAACATTTTCAGTGGACTGAGCCACTTCCTCACTTTAAACCTTCAGTGCTTTACTATTGTAAGTGAAGTAGAAACCAATCATGCTCCCACAGCCTACAAGGACATTCTTAATACGGCGTCTGCATACTTTTGTGACCTTTTCATCAATCACCTCAGGACTGTGATTCACTACCACCTTCTTGGCCTCTGTTCCATCATCATTATGCCAAACTAACCCCAGCTCAGGGCCTTCGGGCTTGCTCTCTTTCTTTGAATATTTTCACTCCTTACCTTCACATCGGTGCCTCTTTATGAGCTTTCAATTCACAATTCAAATGCCACGCATGTGCTCTTTGAGGCCGTTGGTGATTAATTAAGTTAAAGCCACAGCCCAATCACTTGCTATGACTTAACTATACCTGACATGTTCTTACATGTTTGTCTGTTTTCAGTTTATTTTGCTTCCAGAATAGACATGTGCATTTCCCGAGGACAGGGTTCTGCCTTACTTGTTCATTACTCTATCCCTAGTGCCTCTAACAATAAACCACTATTTGGATGGAATGACTCTTCTTTATTCCTTGTAGATCTGTGAGAGAAAGATCAGAATGGTTGAAACATGAACTATTTTAATAAATGAAATAAGACAGCAATACAGTGAATAAAATGCAAAATACTGGCTCTATTTTACAAGAATCACATTGAGAATTATGGGGCCTAGAGTCAAAATGTATCTTAACTCTTTAATGAGTTTAGTCTGGAGAATTAATATTTATCCTTGGTGTGTGTACTCAGACATTTAGATAAATAGTTACTCACTGGGCTCTGAGAAAAAAAAATTCTGGTAGTCTTTATACAGAATTATTTATAGCCAGAATTCTGGTAGTCTTTATACAGAATGGCTGTAGAGGATCTAAGGTGAGGCTGGGTTTTCACTTTGAACTTGATGTATCACTGACAACCAGCAATGATTGTGCCGAAATCCCCCAGACAAAAAACAAAATCAAACTCACTGGCATTGAGTCAATGCTAATTTAGAGTGATCCCCTGTGGGTTTCTGAGACCGTAACCATTTACGGGAGTAGAAAGCCTAGTCTTTCTCCTGAAAAACTGCTGGTGGTTTAGAACTATAGACCATGCAGATTCCAGCCAAATAGGTAACCACTATACCACCAAGGTTCCCAAAAATTCCCCCAAAAGATTTCTTTACTTGAATATCTCATATTTGAGCAAATATACTAATGGGAAGCTTACCATGAAGACTCACTCTTAAACATCTAGTAAACTCATATTTAGTACAAGCCTTAAGTTGTCCAGCTAAGCCTAGAAAGTTGTGTGGTGATATATTGGAGATTAAAGGTCAAGGTGGTGGGGTGGGGGATAGAAAATGATATCTTCACCATATAGGGCTTTCTACTAGAGCTCATATCAGGAGGCAACATTTAACACAGAGGACTTCCAGACAATTAGTCTCAACAAAATGTATGGTGATCCAAGGCCAAGCTGGGAGTGACTGAAAGACATCCTTGATAGTGAGGACCAGTCCCAAGAAGCCCACACTATTTTAAGATTCAATTGCTCTAATGAAATTGAAGTATTGGTAAAGGAATGAGGGGAAGTAGATCCATTGTGCAGTGGTGTACGTGAATGGCTCTTCTACCATGGTCTTTGTAACTCCCACCAAAGGACTGAGTGGAGCCATGCATAATAGGTATATTTCCTCTTTTCACAATGGATCTAAGTAAGAGAAGGCAGGGAAAGAGGCTGATAGAATTATATGATTTAGTTGTGAATGATTGTTAATGGGGTTCATTGTGATTGTGAAAACTTGAAACTCTAATGTAGGGATTGGAGAACTTTTCCATCTAGCTGGGTATAAAATTAGCCATCTCAGAAGCCGAAACAGGATCTCACTGCTATCAAGACAGGAGAGTCGAGGGAATATATCCTCTGGACCTTGAGGTCCTTGAGAGCTGAACCTCCTCAATTCAGGAGATAGCTGGGGCACCAGAGGAGTGGCAGCTGCAGAACCAAGAACCAGAGCACAAGAAAAAGCAGTGGTCTTCTTGACCCACAAAGCAAGTAAAGCTGAGTGCCTTTGGGCAAGAATCTTGCTTGTGTAGTTGGGTTCCTCTCTGCACTTAATTGGGGGATGTAAATTTTACATAGAGTTAGAGCTGAGCACTTTGGAACTTAGGCTTATGGTGGACTGCACAGCTTTAATGCATTTATTAGAAGTACTAAAAGAGTTTTGTCACATTGTTAAACAGAGCAAATACCTAGGGTCTCCTTGGCTGAGAGGTTGAGGCCAGTCAGCAATGGCTGAGAAAACGCTGTCCTGACCAAAGAACTGTATAATGAGCAATACAATTCCGATGTTTGAATTGTAACTTTTTAAGTTCTCTAACAAACTCCATAATTGTGAGTCTTGCCTCTATATCCTGTGTGGCTATTTAAATGACATCTCAATCCCAGTAGAGAGACAGTTGGTATCAGAACTATTTTCTACTTTACAAATCCCGCTAGACCAGAGCAAGTACATGGGTACAGATGAGAACTGGAAACACAGGAAATCCAGGACAGATAAACCCCTCAGGACAAATAATGAGAGTAGAGATACCAGGAGGGTAAAGGGAAGGTGGGGTGGGGGGGAGAAAGAAGGAACTAATCACAATGATCAACATATGACCCCCTCCCTGGGGGGTGGACAACAGAAAAGTGGGTGAAGGGAGACATTGGTCAGTGTAAGACCTGAAAAAATAATAAATTATCAAGGATTCATGAGAGAGGCAGGGTGTGGGTGGGAGGGGAAAAATGAGGTGCTCAAGTAGAAAGAAAATGTTTTGAAAATGATGATGGCAACCAATGTACAAATGTTCTTGACACAATTGGTGGATGGATGGATTGTGATAGTAGCTTGTATGAACCCACAATGAAATGATTCTTTTAAAAAGAAGAAAAAAGGAGGGTGGAAGCGTGCCTGTTGAAAAATGAAAATGTAAGACGCTTGCCCAGTAATGACCCACTAAACCCAGAGCAGGATAAAGCATGAGACCAGAACTGGCTTCGTGGACATACTTAAAGACCCCTGCATTTGGTTTAATGCTGTGTTCTCATGACACTGAAGTTCTAAATAATTTTTACTTAAGGGCCTTGCATTTTCAGTTTTCAATGGACCAGGAAAAGTATGTAGTTGGTCCTATTGAAGACAAATACCAACACTTGTAAGCCCACACAAAGATTGAGAAGTGAAGTTGAGGCGGAAAGGTCAAATCTGATCTACACAGAAGAGGGTGGTGTCAGATCTCTTCTGACTCCACACGGAGGCAAGAGAATCAAACTGCGCATCAGCCCCATGCTGATTCCTGTGAGGCCAGGTCAACCATGCAGAAGCAGATTTCTTGATCTTTCTCTTAAGGCACCTCTTGATCTTCCAATTTTTCCAGGAGAGACTGAGCTCTTAATTATTTGTACCATCCAGGGACTCCTTGACTGTACTAGTTATATAAATAATTCATCTATATTCAAGCACACAGAACTCAAAGGCAAGCTTCACAATTTACTTGGAAACTGAGAATAGATTCAGATACATTTTCAACATTTTCAGTCATTCTGAGGGAGATGTGTTGATGTAGAGGCTGCTAACCACAAAGCCAGAAGTTTAAACTCACCAGCTTGAACTTGGGAAAATGGTGAGGCTTTCTGCTCCCATAAAGATTTACAGCCTCAGACCCCTAAGGGGGTAGTTTTATGCTCCCCTATATGATTGTTCTGAGTCAGAATCAATTTAAAACAGTGGCTGGGATAATCAACTGATACTAAATACAAGGAGTTGCTTTCACCTCTCACCGTGGATGTGGGGATAAATGAAGCAAGTGCTCTTGAAACATGAGACCCTTCACCTCGTCTGGTTCCAGGACAAACAGCACACAGTCAGTTTCAGGTGACTGTTTGATTCCACATCACATCCCAGAGCTTTGTTTCAGGAAATTTCCTTCCCCATCTACATGCAGAGACGTTAGTAGCTTGCTTACCTACGATGAAGTACACCGGAAGGAATGGAACACCAGTCACAGCCTTGAAGGGCCATAGAAAATAATTCTTCACAAATATACTCACTGAGCTGCCAACTCACAAAAATCCCCCTTTAAAAGGCCCTGCTTTAGAGTCTGGAGCAGACCCGAGGTCACTGGTATGCACTACTCCTGAGGATGAGAAGGACCCTCCCGACCTTGACCCTCCCTTTCAAAGCTTCTTGCAATAAGGGCTCTTTCCATCTCCTTCCGAGATGTAAAATAGATCTTCTTAAGGATACATCGCTGTACTGCCTGCAACACCCTGGGGGAGAACGTGTTCTTCCGGTATTCTACCTTTTGACAAATGACATCCATCTCAGGCCTTCCTTTAGTCCTGGGGCCGCCACCCTGTCACTGGGCATATGGCAATTTCCTGCCTTTCTCCTTCCTTCTTGTGTGTGCTCCAATCTACCCCTGGGCATTAAGGCAACATGACATAAGAATATATTTTCTAAATTTGCATAAAATGAGTGCTTCACAGATGGGCAGCACATGCTTCCCATAAGTCCAGTGTGAAAATGGCTCGATAGCACTTGTCGCTACACACATTCTTTCCACATTTCTGGCACACGTACATCTTCAACAAACAGGAATTGCGACAAGCAAAACAGATGGGCAACAAAAAAAGTTTCCAAGGCACGCATCCCAAAATTCTTCCTTGAACATGGTACTGTACCACTTGTCACAATAAATCTGAGAGTCGTGTGGGTATTAACAGACAGCCTTTGCTGGAGGGGAAAATTATTCATTTCCATAACTCAGGAAGAAAAGTTGGAAGCACCTTTGCCTTCCCTAATTATAGGGCGGCAGGCTCCAAACGGTCCTGTGGTATATCCAGTGACGGCTGAGCATGTAGGAAGCGTTCTTTGGTACTCTCTGTTTTTGTCAATACACAGAAATAGAAGTGGTAGAACTAGAGCACAGGAGTGGACTGAAGCATATTTCATCTTCCACACATTGTCAAGTATAGGTCTCGATCTGTTTATCTGAAGCTCTACTCCAGCAGGTAGCTTCTTGCCAGACACATGGACACTCAAGAAGAAGGCATAGTACACATGGACAAGGGTTAAAACATCAGCAGTGAACCACGCTTGTATCAAGAATTTCAAGCACAGTTATAGCCCTAATTATATTTCTAAAATTACTTGGAAGGAAATCAAAAGAGCATCTGATGGGAAGCTATGAAACCCATGCCTCGATCCTACTCCATCCCTGGTTTTCTGAGTGAACTTAGTAAGCCACTTAGCCTCTCTGTACTCAGTTCATGCACCTGTTCAGTTCACCCACCGTAGGGTCCCATTCCCCACCACTATCACTGGGGCGCATTACCTTAATCCTGAAGCTCTAGGAATTCTGGAGCAGATCTTTATTCTCAGTCATTCATTCACCAGTTCCCTTAGATCAAGCTAGAGAGGCTTTAGAATGAGCCTTAAGAATAGACCTTGTCTACCTGTTTGCTCCACACCTAGATATGGTGCTCCCCCGGGATGCCACTACCTTCCACCCACCAGCTGAAGACATCCTAAGGAGCCCAGAGAAGGCAATGACAAGAGTCCACAGCCAATCTTCTGGGAGCTAGAATTTCTAGCTTGTGCTGGCACCAGGATTTCAATTTCAAAATGAAACGTTTAAAGGCAACCATTCTTCCTTGCCTCGAAAACTGCAGGCTGAGATGTGCACCATTCGCCTAAGCAGAACAACATTAAGCTAAGAAAGCCACTTACTGTTCTCCAGGAAGCTGTATTTCTTTGATTGAGAGGCTCATCTCGGCGTGTTAATGAAAACTGAAAACCAGTGTCTTCACCTCTAAGATTGAAATCATCAGAAAATGTCCAAAAGGCAGCTGCTCTAGAGACCTTACAATTTAAATCCTGGTGCATTAGGCAAATTCCTACAAGTAGATGTTTAAAACCCAAACAAATGAGTGAACCGGTATCTACAATTACTCATTAGTAGTTAATAAGAATTAACATTCATTGGTATTGACATGTAGGTAATGTCAGATGTTGCCTGTGATATCATTTCATAAGTGTATGAGATAAATAAAAATTGTATCATCCCTCTTTTACAGGTGAGCAATATTGAAGAACAGATAGCTTAAATAGTTGCTTTTGGTAACATAGCTGACAAAGGAATTTCCAGTCTGGGGAAGCACGACATAGCTTTTCCTCCATGTTATTTTGCTTTTGCTATTCTGTGTGTGTGTGTGTGTTTTATAACATGAAAGTAACTTTGAAAGACTGAGATTGGCATACGATCAGCCTAGTCGGTTGTTTTCTGGTGGAACCATACTCACCGAGGCCTATCATGCATATCGATTATGAGACTGCAATACCTGGGGCTCTGGGACATCTCTTCCTCTTCAGAAAAGATCGTTCATTCCTCTCTGTCTACTAAAAACAGGAATTATATATTTACAAAAATGTTATAAGCATTGAAAGCAAATGGATTTCCTAGTGAACGTCTGTATAATATTTTATAGGTGGAATCTATGATAAAGCCTGGCCATCTATCTCCCATTAACAATGCACAATTTGTTGTACGAAGGTTAAATTGGTTTATATTCTTGTGGTGGTTTGGGTGGGATATACTACAGCATCTGAGATACATTGATAGGCAAAGGAAGCCAGTTTGAAGCACTTATGGACAATTCACCCAGTGGGCAGTCTCCAACCTGATTATCTACAGTTAAGCATAGAAGTAATTAAATATCCTGGAAAAGACTTTTAGGAAAACATGTATTTCTGAAGTCTCCATAGTAAGACACTTTAGACTTCTGGTACTTCCAATACTAGGTCTTTCTTTTTTTAATTCAGCAGGTTAATTTTGTAAACTCCAAATTCACCTGAAAAGCTACCTGGGAGAATTCAGTGGGACACCATAGCAGGCCACAGGGGACAAATTCCAATAATTCAGAACACTATGGTGGAATCTTTCCTTCCTGTTTGCAGAAAAAGGCAAGCTTGGGGAGCCAAATCTCTCATCCAGATAATTAGCAGCTATCCAATCTGTTAATTGAGGACATGTGTGCCAAGTCTGCTTGGCATTCACCATCAAACAGTTGCAGGGTGGTTGGTCAGTCAGTCAGTTAGGCATTGCTATGCAGTGCCAGGGTGTGTTTGGCCTGCATGGAGAAAGTTGCACGAACGACAGATCAGATGTGCTCTTTGACTCAAAAGACAAAATGTGCTAAATTGTTAGAGAATTGACTCTTCTCAGTCCTAAAGTTGGTGATGCTGAGGGCCAAATAATTGTGTTGACTCGGCTCTTTCTATAAACTTCAGTGAAAAGAAAAGAAAGAAAGAGAGAGAGAGAGGGAGAACGACTCCCTCTTCTCTTTTCACTGTAACGTATGAGTATATTTTGGGAATAGGATATTCTTAGATAGCTGAAAGTAGCTGGACTCATGACTTCTACCTGAGAGATTGACAGTAACCCTTCAGCCACTCCACAGGAGAAAGACGTAATCATCTTTTTCCAGATGGAACTCGTGGGAGGCAATTCTGTCCAGTCTTAACGGTTCACTATTAGTCAGAATCCCACCCCCACCCCCGACCCGATGGCAATGTTGTTTTGTTTTGTGTTTCAGAAGATTCTGTCTAAACACAGGTAGAAAAGCACAGGTAGGGACATGGATGCTAACAGAGGTGTGACATGCACTAACAGAAGGGCTGATGATATGATTGACAGGTGAGATTTTCCAGAAAGAAAGATTCAGGTTTCTGGAATATTTCTACAGATTTACATAGGTGATTTCCTAGGCTTATAGCTACTGACCACGCACAGCCACCTCTCTTATTACTAATGAGAACCCTTGGAATGAGAGAAATACTTTAGGGAGGAGAAAGACATCAGATCTAGAGAATGATGAAAGGCCGAGAGAAGGAAGGTACATGCCACCAGAGTGCACTGAAACATAAATTATGGACCGAAGCCAATGTGTTGTGCTTAGTTGCTGTCAAATTATCTCCAACTTGTGGCAACTCCGTATGCACTGTAATGAATTGTTGCCCTGTCTTGAGCCATCTGCACCATGAATGGTATGCTAGCACCCATTGTTGCAGCCAGGGGAATTGGGAGTGCCTTCCCCCGAGGGGCCTCATCTTCCAGCGCTTTATCAGACAGTTTTGTGTTGTGAGCGACTGGCTAATTTTTGGAAATAGATTGCTACAATTTTCTTCCTAGTCTGTTTTAGTCTTGAAGCTCTGCTGAAGCCTCCCCACCACGAGTGATTCTGCAGGGATTTGAAGGCCCAAGGACATAGCCGCCAGCATCAGAGCTACACGCAAGTCACTGTAGCATGACAAATTGACAAGCAGCTGATGGAAAGTCAATCTGGAACACAATCATGAAAACATTATTGGTATTAATTCAACGCTACTTGGTAATAAAAATATAACTAGGCTTTGGCCAAAAGCAATGACCTCCTCTGTTGTTTTGACAGTAATGTTTCACCCTGCATAACATATCCTAGCTTGGTTGAATGGTAAAACAGAAGGCTGCAGGACCACGTGGTGTTTTGATCTGTGGGACAGGCGGTTGCTATGAGCCAGAACCAACTCAAGCTCACCTAACTACCATGGCTTGGTTTTAAAAGGCTTCTTCTGAGCATCATCAATGTACTTGTTCAATGTGATTTGACCTCAAAATGGACCTAAACAAAAAATTACAGCACAAAGATTAAAAGTGACTTTTAAAAAGCCAAATTCTTGCCTTCCAGTTGTGGGGGGGAAAGCAGTTTTATAACTTTGTGTACAAAGACACACCAAGAAGACATGTGCGTGTGAAACTTTCAAAAGATCGGTTTGAGTGAGCTGCAATTGGAGAGTAAAACCGTGTTTGTCAAACATGTGAAAAGTGAGTAAGCTGCAGGCACAACTTATGTGAATGCGAATACCTCGACTGTAACACATTTGAAGGATTTTTAGTGTGTTGTTAAGTACTTTACAGTTTTTTAAAAAAAAATTGTACTTGACATTTGGAAGTGACATGATTTGTGCAAAACATTTGTCAGATGGTGCTTCTTGCTTTATGAATGAACTGTATGTAGTCTGAACAGATTAGATCCAAAATGTAGAGTCATCAACTTTTCACTCTGCTCCCACAATCATGCTCCCTCCACCCCTGAGGTTTTAGCTCCTTAAAACGCCCGAATCAGTGGAATGCTGAAGACACTATGATAGCAAGACCGTGCCTACATGAGGGAGAGAAAATCACCTCTCTAGAAAGGGGACCTTCCGTGGCATACATTGCTGGACTAGAAACTCCAAACCACCATGAGTTCTATCTTGCTAACCACTGTATTGTTAAGATCCAAAGGCTTTGCCATCTGACTCATTTATTCGGACTCGTGGCATCCCCGGGCAAGCTCAGGTGTGCTGGGAAATAACTGTGCTCCAAGCTTTCAATGACTGCTGCTCTGGGGGAGTTGTCAGGCCTTGCTTCCAAGGATCCTGTGGGGCAGTGGTTCTCAACCTTCTAATGCCCTGACCCTTTAACACAGTTCCTCATGTGGTGGTGACCACCCGGATTAGCAGTCAAGTGCATTAACCATTTGTACCACCGGGACTCTAGGATATAATACCAAAAGCTCACTGCCATTTAATTAACCCTGACTCATAGTAAGCCCCTGGGGGTTATCAAAACTCACTTTTTACAGGAGAATAAAGGGCTGCAGCTGGTGGTTTAGGTGGACAATGGCTCCTAGACTCTGGAGTCAAGCCACCAGCTGCAGCTGTTTCCCTCTGGGAACCTGCAGTCAGTTAACCTCTCAGGCTTTGCTTTTCTCATCAGTAGTCTCTCATCTGTGCTGCATTGATATGGAATAGCATGGTTTGCCTCAGGACTGGAGCATGGTTTGCCTCAGGACTGGGAATACTGTGGCCCTCAAGCCAATGGGTGCTTCTATGAGTTGGATGATATTTGGGATGTATACGAGTCTTTTATGTGAAAGAACTCCAGATCTTTCACATCCATGGTCTTCTCACTAAGGGAAAACTGGGATTTGCATTCCATCTCCGTAGCATAGAACTGAGGATGTGCTAAGTGTTTTGACTAAAGTTTTACTATTTAGAGTTCAGAAAAGAAAGCCTAATTAGAATTCTTCTTGAATATCTGTATCTTGAAAACACTACAGTTGTGCTAAGAAATGATGCAGTATATCAGTAATTTTTATCCTCAGTAAATAATAGTGCCATGCCGGGCTTAAATTATACCTTAAAACTAATTTTCAGCAGCAAATCATCATGTATGTATTGAAAAGATGTGGCCTTTGCTAACACAAGGGATGAGTAAGAAGCATGGCCCATGTGAAGTGGTCCCACACCATCTCCTTTTAGTTATTTAATTTTGGGTCTAAAATAGTGCTATGCTCATTTTTCCTCTTTGCCCAAATAGTGTCATATTGTTTAATAAATATAAAGTAAACAAGTTAATAGATGTTTTCCATCTCAGTGAAATATTTTCCTAATTAGTTGTTGTTGGATTTTTTTTTAATCTTGTTCAATTAACCTGGGGCATTTAATTCTGTACAAAGCACTGCATACCTGTGTGACAGGATCCCAGCACTCTCTTTGGTGTAGCTCCGTCTCACAGGGGTCATTCTTCAACAGAGACATTGTAAGGCCTTTGTAGGGGTGTTCAAGGGGAGGAATTCTCACTTTCCGTAAGGGAGACTCAAATTTGATTCCAATACACCTCATGTTCTGCCACTATCTGTCAGGGCAGGCATATGGTCTACCGTGGTGCTGGCTGGTTTCAGCAGAGCTTCCAGGTTAAGATAGACTAGAGATTGAGTTCTCAAAGTCTGCCAATAAAAACCCACAATACAAATCACAGCAGCCTGATCTTACAACCAATCATGAGAATGATGCAGATGAATGTTGTTCCTTTGTACAAGGAATTGCTCAGAGTGGAGGGCCAACAGCAACAAATACACAGGTCTTCAAAAGGGCACCAAAAAAAGCATCCCATCCTGGGATTGCCATCAGCTGGGACAACATGAAAACCCAATGTCCTACCATTGCAAAAGCAACTTGGTTAACAAATTGAAAAGAAACCTTTCAATGCTGTTTGGAAAATGCTGGATCTATTTGTACATTATACATGGAGAATCATTAATTCTAACTAACTTTTTCCCCCTTTGTCTTTCTTCTTTTTATTGATAATTTAACTAGGTCCCCACTGTGCAAGTGAATATATTTTTAAGGGTTTTTAATGTATTTAGGAGCCTTGCTGGCATAGTGGTTAAGCACTTAGCTACAAATAAAAAGATCCATGGTTCAAATCCACTCTCCGCTCCTCCAAAGAAAGACATGGGAGTCTGTTTCCATAAAGATTTGCAGTCTTGGAAAGCCGACAGAACGTTCTAAACCCTGACGCATATTCTTATATACTGCAAAGTGAAATAGAAAGAGTAGAAAGTCTTTACTTCCATGGGCTGTTTGTCTATTTTACCAAAGTGTTTAAGTTTCTCTGGATATTTCTTAAAAGATGACTTACCCAGAGTAATTGTAAACCTCCTCAATCCCAAATGAGAAGGCAATTTGAGTAGAAAATATTTCTAAGCAGCAGAAATAACTTGGGAATTCTCACATCTCCCAGAAAAGGAAAAAAAAAAGTTATTTGTGAGATTGTTGACTATAGGGCTAGGATGAGCCATGTGCTTTTTAAAATTTGAATTTTTTTATGTCCCCCAACAGGCTATCATTTTATATGACCTAATGGTAAATCCCTATGTAGTGATAGCAAATTAGTTTTTCCTCTGATTCTTTCCACTCTAGAGGTGGAGTTGAGTGACTATTTTATTTTTCATTTCCTTTACCAATTTGGAGAGCTTGGGGGTTGGTTCACAGCCTTTTGGAGATCTTTCTTATAAATATAAACACTATCATACAGAACTATGACTTTTCTTAAAATACTAAGCAATGGACCCAGAAGAGAAGCTAAATGAAGATATTTCTGTTAATATAAAAGCTGTTTCCCTTATATCTTGAGGGGGAAATACACCATATTATGACTGCCTTCTCCTAAGGAACTAAAAATCACTAGGTCAGAACGTTCACTGTGCTTGTTTAAGATGCTTTCTTGTCGACAGTTCTATGTACAGAGTGTGCAAATCTGGAGAGAGAAAAAAAAAAAGAAAGAAAAAGCTCAAACATGCGATAGACTATTCCCTGCCTGACACTTAGTGGTAACTTCGAGAACTGCAGCTTTTGACCTGTGGAAATTGTTAAGAAAACCACATGAAAGAAAAACACAGTTCCAGATTTTATTGTTCTTGGCATTAATATGAGGCTTCACATATTAAAAGAATCTGATTAATCACCAAGAAAGTTGAAATGGCATTTGATCCGGGATATGTCTAATTCAATGGAGACATCCAAATGCAGGGGAAAATGCAGAAAACATGTTTGCTGGTTTCTCTTTCAATCCCACTTATTTTTCTCTCTAGGTAAACGTAGACTTCTGCAATGCAAAGCCACCAGGATAAGAACTTAAGCGATAAACCACATGGGAATGTTCACTGGTATAATCTTTGTGGAAGGCTACTTGGCATAGATAGGAGAACTTTCATTGCTTCTCTACTTAGCTACATTTATCCTGGTGGAAGATTCAGACACATAATTTAAAATTTTGCATAAGCATGTTCATTAACTCACTATTTATTAGTAGGAATTTTAAAAAGTAAACATATCTAATAAAAGAAAAGCATATTGTGTCATTTCTTTCATCATTAAAATGATATTGTGTTAGAATGCTTCATGACATTGAGAAGCATTGATGTATTTTAACACAACAAAGTGTTCGTTGAACAGGATTGAAATTTTAAAAGAAATATATATAATGCAAACATAGAAAAATGATGAAAAATCTATAAATCAAAAGATTATCTGTGGTTATTTCTAGAGAGTGCGGTTATTTTTAAAATTGACTATAACGAACAGTGATTTTTTTTTTTTATCAATAGAAAAAATTACCCAGTGAGATATAGTTCTGAGGGTAGTAGAATTTTATAGTGAAAAAGTAATAACAGGCAAATCTGTACATTTAAATACAAAAGTGCAAGCATGAACGGCTCTTTTGTCCAAGTGTAAAAAGGGAAAACTCCGGATCTTGGCTCGAAGGGTTTTTAGAGAAGCAGGGATTGTGGGTATGATGGTGGTGCAGCAACAGTACACTCTCGCCAGAGTGATCCTTTAAACCCTTTCTACCATTTGGGCTTTAGTTGGAACTCCCAACAGGTGGCAAGCTAGATCAGGAAATTTGTTTTGGTGTGCCTTGGGATAAAATTCTTAAGTATTTGAAACTGTACTAATCAAACTGTGAGATTTCAGAGTAACCATAATTTCCTTGATTGCTTCACAGATTGTGATGAGGATCAGACATCAATGAACATGATAATGTCTTATAAACTTTAAGCTACTGAACAAGGGAAGAAGAATAAACAATTTTCATTGTTTCACCTTAGTTCAATGGATCAGAGTGGGACATGCCACGGGCTTGGTCATATTAGTGACATACTGCATAAACATGCCTATATGAGAAAGAACTAAGAGCAATACAATTAAATAATAGTTATATTCGCTGTTGTCCCATGAAGGAGTATGGACATTATCTTATCACCGGCAGTTTTGTGCTGCAGGATGGGTCCTTGACCTTTCCTTTTTGACGGTGAGTGTGACACCGTTCCTCTTCCATTTGTCATGTCCCGTAGAGTAAGTCATAGGATTGTACAATTCAATCTGGCCCAAAACAAGTCATTTCAATTCACTGGGGCCTAGCACAGCCGCCTCTAGGAGTTGGATTTTACTTTTTGACAACTTTCCATCGTTTTCTCGAGCCATTCCACATTCCAGCTACTGGTAGATGTTTGAAATGATCTCTTCTTATTTTAAGACATGCCACATCGGTCGATGGAGGTCCGGAAAACTTGACTGCTCTGAAGTCATGAAGTCGCCTTCATGCAGTCAGGAAAGTGATGTTTTCTATTTTCCTCCAAGCCTTTGGACAAACCTGGGCCATCTCACCTCTGCCCACTTAGCTGAGATTGCCTCTTGCCACCCAAGGCCACGAAACACACCGATCTCGAGGCTGACAAAGCTCCAACACAGACTCCTGTCTCTCCTTGCTACTCCTGTCCTGCGATGCTGATCACATGTACAGTGTGCCTCTTCTTAATCTTTCGTGGTTGTTTCTTCTTTTTAAAAATAAACACTAAATAGTGTCAAGGAATTTGTCCTTCTCATGCACTGATTTCATTCTTCTGTTGGTTCGATGCTACTCTCCTGTCCTTCTCAGGTGTTATTAGTCTCCAAACTTGCAGTGCTTGCCTTCTGGATTTCTAATTGCTGATGTTGTATCGATTCTAATTCTCCGCTGAGTTTGTCATTTCACTCTTTCATATTTTTCCTGACTTTTTCTTGGGTATTCTGCTTGTTGTTCACGGTTTCTTGAATTTTTGGACGCCTTTTTATTCCCTTTGTTTTTTAATCAGGTAGTTCTATTACCTGTTCATCCTTCAGGATATTTCCTGGTTCTTTATTTTGGTCACTGATGTTAGCTCCCTTGTCCCATTAATTTGACTTGATATTATCAGTTGTATCTAAGAATTTTGGAGCTACTGTATTCCTTTGTTGATTAGGCGTTAATTTGTTTTGCACTGATTTTTTGTTCTGCTTCATTTTTATCTGCTTGAATGGGCTTACTTCTTCAGATGGCAGCACTAGGCCATTCCCCTCCTGTCTCTCAGGAGGTTTGTGTACAGGTTTTTACTTGCTGGTTGTTAAGAGCAGCCACAGGCACTGTTTTCCATTAATCCAGCGGTGCTGGAATGCATGATAGCACTTGACTGATGGGTAGGGTGGTATGTGGTGCATGTGGTATATATAGCTCACTATTGCGGTAGTAATACCCTTCTCTTGTCAGGTATACAACAGTTATGAAAAAGGCAAAAGGGAGCGATGAGAAAAAATCGGTAAAATTAAAGAAGGAGAAGAGGGACACATTAAATCAATATAAAGAGAGAAAATGGAAAAATTAAAAGTAAAAAGGAATAAAAAGAATAAAAAGAAACACATGTACACACATATGCATAGACACACCTGCAAACACAAAGATCATGCAGTAAGCCTGTCTATCACATAATCCCTGAGAGTACATGTCCACAAGTAGGGCAGGAGCCTAGCAAATGGTATCCCTTTGTGTGCACCTCTGACATATAGGAAACATGGATAGAAAAAATTGTCAACCAAAAATTCTATAGCAAGCAAAACTGTTAATCAAATATGAACAATACAGTAGAATATTTCCAGGTATACGAAATTAACAGAATGTGTAAAAAGTAGATCAGCCACATAGAAATGATAAAGGGAGTCCTTTGGACAGAGAACCGACATCTGGCAACAACCAGAGGTTAGAAAACATGATAACTTCACCCAGAAACCAACCAAGAAGGACAGTTTTCATAAAGAAAATAAGCTTTAAGACTCAAAGCAAAGAATGTACAAGGTAGCCACACAAAAGATAAGTCTTCTCATCAAAGTTGGATCTAAAATCAACATTCAATGGGACAGCAGTCTAGAATACAACTGGCATGTTGTATTGGGTAAAATCTATGGCACGAGAGCTCTTGAAAGCCTTAAAGAGCAAATATGTCACTTTCAGGACTAAGATACACCTGACCAAGCCACGGAATTTTTCAATTGCATCCTATGCATGTGAGAGCTGGACAATTAGTAAGGAAGCCCAGAGGAAAATGGACACATTTGGATGATGGTGTTGAAGAAGAATCTTGACAGTGCCATGGACTGCCAGAAGAACCAACAAATCCATCTTTGAGGAAGTATAACCAGAAAGCTCCTTAGAAGCGAGGGTGCAAGATTTTCTCTCAGACATTTCAGTGTTATCAAGAGAGATGAGTCCCTGGAAAGGACATCGTGCATGGTAAAGTAGAGGGTCATTGACAAAGACCCTTAAAGAGATAGACTGACACAATGATGATGGTAATAAGCTCAAACATAACAATTATGAGTATGGTGCAGGACCATCCCATGTTCAGTTGTACATGGGATCACTGTGAGTCAAAACCAACTGGATTGCATCTAACAGCAAAAACAATCAAAGTAAGAAAGAACAAGTTCATAAAGACTACATAAACACAAAATCAACAGCAACAAAGAGGATCTGGGAACTCAATTCCCTCAGCACCATAACCACCTCATCTAAAATTACAAAATAATGACAGTAACAAATCACTACTTACTATTAATTACACTGAATGAACATGGAGTAAGTGCACCAATACAAGGAGATAGAGTGGCAGAATGAGTAAAACAGATCTATCAATATTCTGTCTAGAGGAGACTCAGTTAAGACACAAATATAAAAATAAATTAAAAAGGAAAGAGAAAAAAATGTCTGGCTAATGGCAATGCAAAAAAGTAGCAAGGGTGGTAATATTAATTTCTGATAAGACGTACTTTGAAACAAAAACAAGCCTAAAGGATAAGGCAGGAGATTATCCAATGATAACAGGATGAATTCAACAAAAGAACATAACCATATTATATATTTACACACCCAATGAATGAATCCAAAGATCCATAAAAAGAAACATTAACAAGATTGGAAATAGACAACTCTACAATAATATTAGGAAACGTCATCATACCACTTTGGATGAAGGACAGAGCTAGAAAGAAACAAGATACAGAAGATCTCAGTCAGCGTGACTATCAACCCTCCTAACTTCGGAGACATACATGGAACATTCCGCCCCTCAAAAACTGCAATACACATGGATCATTATCCAGAACAGACCACATGGTTGGTCACAAAGTAATCTTCAAGGCATTACAAAAATCAAAATAGTACAAAACATATTTTCAGATAACAGCAGAAGGTCAGGAAAGAAAAAAAAATAGTACATGTAAAATTAATAACACTTTGTTAAATATGTTAGGTTGTGTTCTCTAGAGAAGTAAAATGAGCAACACACCTATGTATTTGTATGTAGAAAAATATGTATATCAAGAAATGGCTTGCCCAGTTGTAGAAATAGATCAGTCCAGTCTGGTTCAAATCAGGCTTCTCCTTGACTCATTGAAGCTGACAAATAAGAAGCAGGATGGGAAACAGAGACAGCGAGGAGCACGAGCTGGTGGATGCAAAGGTCCAAAGCTGGCCGAATGAATCAAACGTCAGTAGTATATTCATGGCAGGAGACACAACAAGAAATCAAAGAACATCATAAATCATCTCCGTGTGGCCTAAGGTAATTCTATTGATAGTATTGTTCATTTAGCTAAAGACATATGTATTAGTCTAGGTACTTTAGAGAAACAAATCCACAGAAACTCATGTATACGACAGAGTTTTATATAAAGGGTAAGTGCACATCAAGCAAACATCCCAACCCAGTGCTGCCCCGGCCCACAAGTCCAACATTAACCCAGTAACCCATATGTCCAACACCAATCAACAAAATCCTCTTCCATCTCACAAAACAGATACAGTGATACTGACTGCAGGAGGAAAGCCGAGTCAGTGAATGTGTAAACATCTCAGCACTGGCAGGGGTCTCCACACGCTGCTCCAGCACCCAGGGCTGCATTGGGGTAGGTCCATGTGGCTTTTCCTCGGGGATGTCTTGCAGGAAGTGAGCCTTGCCAGCTGAAGCAGGGAACTGGCTAAGGCAGCTGTACCCTGGTCCGACCATCAGAAAGTAAGAGACCCAAGAACTAGAAAGGTGAGGCTCACTAGACCATTTATCCCTCCGCCCTTCAATTAAACCCCACATGTGCTTATTGCCCAGGATGGCGCAAGAAACTAACTACCTCAATCCACTCCTTGCCATCCTGACACCTGTACATAATTCTTTAGCTTCACGATTGGAATTAAGTAACATCTACACCTTTATCCTATAACCCTGTGAATATGTTCCCACATCTATGAAAGTTTGTAAACCAACCACTTCATGCCTTTATCCTCCCAATTTTGAGTATCCAATTTAACATAGAATTCCAAATGCTGTTGAGAAATTGTACATTGGCAGGCTTTTCAGATCACAATGCATGATTTGTTGACTTGTGCAGATTAACAGTTAAAGTGACTGGACACTATTTACACAAACAATAAGGATTATTTTCACTAACACTCATTCACGAAGGCAATAGCATACCTGCTAGACCAGAGGTTCTGAAGCTGTGAGTTGCAACCTCTTTGGGGTTGAACGACTCTTCCACTGGGGCCACCTAAGACCATCGGAAAACACATATTTCTAATGGTCTTAGAAACTGAGACACCACTTCTCTATCCATCTCCAGGCAGGTCCTCCTACAGGCAGATACGCCCACATATGTGTACCCAGTGTGATGACATCATCGCACCAACCCCTTCACATACACCCCATATAAATACAGGTGTATATGACAGCGTTGGTTCCATAATGTACTTAGGCAGACCAGCCACACAGGTGTAGAGAGCAGCTACTGTGTAGAAAGCAGCTGCTGTGTTGAAAGCAGATACCTGTTAAAAACAGCTACTGTGTGGAAAGCAGCAGTATTGGAAGTAAAATGACACTTTGTGAGTTATAATTACTGAGTAAATGTAAAATCATGTACTGTAAAATAATCGATTACTGCAAAATATATATATAGATATAGGTGATAGATAGATAGATATAGATACAGATATAGATGATATTGATTAGATAGATAGATAGATAGATAGATAGATAGATAGATAGATAGATAGATAGATAGAGATCTGGACCATGGGAATTTAATATGGATGCTGACTGGTCTTTTTTTATTCAGCTGTAGTTGATGTGAATACTGCCCCCTTGTGATAGTAACAGCTGTGTAAAAACAAACACAGAGAATGGTAAATATAGGAAACTTTAATGAATTGTATTGACTGAACTATGCCATGAATCATCTTTTATATTATTAAACCTATTGTTATATATTATTTTCGTTAGCAAACCATCCTATGACAATGAATTGTGTAGAGAAGAATGTTAAGAAAAGTATATAGTAAGGGTTTTTTACAGTATGGTTTTACCTCAATAATTACAGCAGGAATTTAGAAACCACAATGTGTTACTTGTTGTGTAGTTCTATAAGCCAACTTTATGAAGCCGAACAAACTAAAACGCCTTTTTGATAGCAAGCATCCGAGCTTTGCTGGCAAGGATAACAGCAAAGCTGATGGACTCAAGAAAGCCAGACTTGACACTGGTGGCAAGCACCACAAACAAAATGTAGCAGCCATTGAAGCTTCATATTTGGTGGCACTCAGAATCTCCAGAGCTATGAAACCTCACACCATTGCTGAGGATTTACTGTTGCCAGTGGCCAAAGACATTGTTCAAGTTATGATCAGAGATGAATTTGTTAGGAAATTGAGTGCAATTTCCTTATCTAACTACACTGTCCACAGAAGAATAGATGATATCCTTGATCAGGTAATCCAGGAAATTAAACCTGTTCCACTTCCAATATTTATCATCCAGCTTGATGAATCTACAGACTGCAAACTATTCACAATTACTTGTTTATGTGAGGTATAATAATGATGGTGACTTTAAATATGAGTTACTTTTTTGCAAACCTCTTGAAATGACAATTACTGCCTGTAATGTGTTTGACACATTTGGTTCATTTCTGAAAGAGCATAAGATCTACTGGGAAAATATTTGTGATGTTTACACAGATGGTGCTCCAGCTATGCTAGGATGTCGATCTGAATTTCAATGTTTGGTACTGAATGAGTCACCCAAAGTCGTTGGAACTCACATCGGCAAATATTAGCAATGAAAATGCTCCCACAGGAGTTATAAGAAGTAATCAAAAGCATCATAAGTTCTGTCAATTTTGTAATGGCAAGCACTTTAAACAGTCGACTGCTTTCGCAACTGTGCAACGAGTTGGATGCGCCAAATAATGCTCTGCCATTTCACACTAAAGTGAGATGGTTGTCGAGAGGAAAAGTTTTAAAACGTGTTTTTGAGCTTTGTGATCAACTCAAACGTTTTTTAATCAGAAATAAAGACCACACTTTAAAGCACTTTTCAGTGATAAATGTGAACTACAGAAAATAGCTTACTTGGTTGACAACGTTGCCATCTTGAATGAGTTAA
>NW_022103896.1:76015986-76025227 GCF_000313985.2 Echinops telfairi | reverse complement strand
AGATGCTTACACGTTCACTGACTCAGCTTTCCTCCTGCAGTCAGCATCATTGCCTCTGTTTTGTGAGGTGAAGGACTTTGTGGACTGGTGTTGGGTTAATGGTGGACTTGTGGGCTTGGGCAGCATTGGTTTGGGATGTTTTCGTGATGCACCTTTTCTTTACATAAAACTCTCTCTTATACATGAGTCACTGTGGATTTGTTTCTCCAAAGTACCTAGACTAATACAAAAGGGTTGTGGTATTAGGAAGGATGAGAACCACTGTGCTAGACTAATATTGCAAAAAAGAAAACTAGAGCTATAGAGCATTAGAATGATAAATAAATAGTCATCTTGGGCCACCATTCACTAGACACCCTGACAGCAAGAGATCCCAACCAAAGTCCCACAACCACCAACCCCATAACCTTGGGACTGTGGTCATCTGCTTCTTCTCACACCAGGGCCTTCAGCCTTAAATGTAAGTGCAAGGGAGTTTGTCGGTTCCTTAAATCTGCTACAGGTGAGTTTGAGGTAAAGCCCACGAAGATTGTTGCATGCCTCAAAGAGACTGCAAATCTTGATGGAAGTATAGAGCCTTATTATTTCTCTTTCAGAGAGGCCGATTTCAAACTGCTGACCTTGAGGTTAAGGGCTCCTTCTCAGGTGTTTCTAATCTGTGTTTTCTCAGGTTTGGAATAACTTCTCCATCCTTCTGAAGCTCAGGGTCTTGGGACCACCATGTGTGAGTGCTTCATTGCACCTCTCTGTCTTTGGTGCAAAGGTTCCGAGTAGCCTAGCTGCCCAGTCCACCATCTTTATACAAGTCATTGTAGGTGTGATTTTCGTTGTATTTCCTCAAATATTACTTCAGGGCAATTCTCTTCTCTGCTTCTAGGATTCTGGTTAAACTTTCATCCCAAATATATATATATCTTTTGCTGCTTACTATATTTTTAAATCTATTTTTCTTTTGAATTAACTGAATTACAGTTTACTAACACTGTTCTGCTCTATCTAATTTAACTCATAAAATATGTTGTGTTTTCAGTTTACACAGCAAATTAGGTTCTGATGTAGCAATTTGTACATAATTCATCCAGGGACATTGATTACATTATTCAGAGTGTGTCAGCTTATTATTTCTCTTCTAGATAGTCTCTTTCAGTAATCTAGTTTTCCTTCTCCCTGGCTTTCTTATTTGTGTTTTTAAGTAACTTTTGACTATTCAGCCTCATATGGATGATGTTTAAAAGGCACATAGTACTTACAGATGACATTGTTTATTTTATAAGCCAGTATATGATGGATTTAAAAGATGACCTCATGGAATAGATTTTGGTTCGTGATGTAAAGAACATATTAGCCCCCAAAAAACAAGCCAAACTCACTGCCATCAAGCCCATGCCAACTCATAGGTCCAGTAATGGTGAGTAACGAATTTGAGCTCTGTTCCCCAGTTTGCTCCCATTTTATACTGGTCCATTCATGTGTTATTAATCAGAATGGTTGCTGTTGGAAGCTGGACACCATCTTGTTCTTCGATGTCAGGGTGGACAGGGTCGTGGACAGGGTATGTGATGTTGAGGTCTTTGAAATCGTCTGCTCTCTGAGTAATTTTTTCTCTGCTTTCTTTCTTTCCTTCCCCAGATGCCCCTCACCAAACTAGGATGTAGAACATTAACTCCATGCACTATATTATTCCAATTGAGCAATTGTCTCTGAGACTATGATCCTAAGTCTTCAGAGCCCATGAATCAATTCTGTGAGGTGCTTGCTAAGGGTAAGGTGCGCTTATATTTTAAAGCTAGGGCTCAGCTTCAACTTTTTAATATACCTGACATCTCTTCTGTAATCCACTATCTTCTCTGAACATATTCTTGGTCATATTAATTACACTTGTTTTAAAGTTCCTTCATTATAACACTAGTGTCTGAATAATTTATGAAACCCATATTAAATTACACACATTATATGTGAAAATGTACAGGGCTCAGAATGATAGTCTCTGCCTTCAAAGAGGGGCAGATTTTCATTGCTGGGTTTATTGATGCTATCAAGCATTAGTTTCGGTTTTGCTGTGGTTAGTCTACTTCAGTTTTGCCTTTAGTCTTACGGCATGGCTCTTTGGGGATCCCAGGTGAAGGCTGGTTTCTTTGCCAGAGCCAAATCTCCTTGCAGGAACTGAGCTTCAATGTCTGTGTTTGCAGCACTATGTAACTACTAAAATATGGGCTTGACAATTTAGTTTCAGTTGCTCTTTTCGCCTGGGTTTCTTGAAGTCTCTCTCCAAGTAGTTCAAAAGGAAATTTTTGTGGGTTCTTTTTTGTGGGGGGGTAATTTTTTTACATTTTTATTGTGAGTTGGGTGAAAATTTAGAGTAAATCCATTTTCCATTAAGCAATTCATATGCTTTTTGTTTCAGATAATTAATTCCAGTCCCCACAAATGTAATAAAACTATTCCACTTTCTATTTATGTTTCCTAATTCCATATCACCTTCTTTCTTAATCCTTTCTCCTTTCTGATCTTTGTCCTTGGGCAAATTTTGACCCATTGTATTATAATTTTGGATTTTTCTAAGTAGTGAGTGAGTACCGCCCTAATGTTACTGGTCACCTGATGTTATTGGGTTTTGTTTGTGTTTGTGTTTGTTTGCTTATTTGCTGTTGTTGTTTAAATGTTGTTTCAATTTTATTGGCACATAATTTACATATCATAGAATTGAATAGTTCAATCATTATCTTAATCCAGGTAGACTAGAGAAACAAATTCATGGACACTCATATGTGTATAGGAAAGAGCTTTATATAAAGAGTAATTGTACATTAAGAAAACATCCCAGCCCAGTCCAGAAGAGGTCTATAAGTCCGGTATTAGCCCATATGTCCGATACCAATCTATAAAATCGTCTTCAGATTTATGAAACACATACAATGATGCTGAATGCAGGCAGATCGCAGGCCAGTGGGTGGACAATCTTTGGGATCCAGAGGTGGTGTAAGCATCTCAGCCCTGGCCAGGATCTCCACGTGGCTTTTGCAGCTCCAAGACTCAGGCTGACGTCAGCCTCTCTCCATGTGGCTTGTCAACAAGAATGTCTCACAGGGACTGAGCATGTGTCCCACTCTTTCTTTAGCACCTCCAAATGAGGTCATCAATCTGAGGTTAGCCTGATTGACAAGCTAAACTCCACCCCTTCACTCATAAATCTCAAACTGACAGCAGATGATGTAACTACCACAATCATTCAAACATATCAAGGGGGGGATTATATTCTTGAACTCATTTCTCTGTTGATGTCTCAGGATTTTCCCCTCCTGTCCCCTCTGACTTAGCAGTTGGGAACTCTCATCTTTGCTGTTCAACATGATGGGCCTGCTGCCTTCTGTTGGAACAAGAAGAGGAAGGTGGAAAATGCTTTCTGATTAAAATAACCACCATGGAGATTGTCTCAATCATTTATAATACTCATTCCTATGCCTATTATTTTATACCTTCACATACTTGCATTATTTATCTTATCCAGCTTTTACAGTTATTTTCAATGGCATTCTAGACCAATACAGTGAGTCCTGATGAATCTGCCAGGTAAGTATTAGATTGGTAACTGAAATCCTGGCAACTTAAATCCACTAGCCACTGCATGAAGCTGTCTGTGCTGATAAAGATCGTGTGGCCTTGGAAAGCCTATGTAAGGTCACTATGAGTTGAAAAGGCTATGTAAGGTCACTATGTGTTAGAATAGAGTCATTGTCAGTGCCTTTTTGGATAAGATTTCAGTGTCTGGAAGAAAATGTCTCAAAGCAGAAGCACATGGAGACAGAAAAGGAGCTTTGGGGATGGGAGAGACTGGAAACACATTGTTGACTGGCAAGGAGTCTTCTTAGATGATAGCAAATGTTACCAATGCCATGGAATCCTAACAGACATATGACATAAAAAAAACCTTCAACTGAAGCCGATGGTTGACACGTACAGGGTGAAGAGGCATCCCTGGGGAGAATCAGGAAGTCAGTCCGAGGGGGAGAAAGGCGTTTTCAGTGTTGGCACTCTCCAGCCTCTCATTAAACCTCACTTAGTTACAACCGAGAGAAACTAGGCTTTCCCTAGTTTTAGCAAAAATGCAAAATTATTAAAAGGATATTTATGTGATAACATGGACTGGAAACTTGAATAATGAGAGGCCCAAGGACGTGTGTGTGTGTGTGTGGGGGGGGGGTTACACATGTATTCCATCTTTTATTTCTTAAGTATCCACGTCTTTAGCTCCAAGTGACCCTATGACAATATGCAGAGCATTTCTAAGTCACAATTCTAAAACTTTTGTTCATGGATTCTCAGTGATCCTTTTCTGTCTGGTTTTTCCTCTCAGACAGCCAGTTTGGGTCAATTTATCACAGGGTAGGGAAGACACCTGCTGAAAGAAGGCCAGTGAGGAATGGAAAATGCATTGAAATATGTCAAATTTGGGGGTCCCAGAAAAATGTTCTCTGGGCATCTCTATATTTCTAAAAAGGATGGTTTAAAAGATAAGGAGAGGTATTCATATTGCTTAAAATGATTTTCATATACTAGAAGCAGAGCTATATCAAATCAATTAAAGGATATGTTGTGTGGCAGCTTACCCAAACAGGGTTAAGTCAAACTATTTCAAAAAGAAATAAAAAGCATTTTTATAAAATAAGGTTCGATTCATAGATTTCTAAATCCTGTGAGTGATGACAAGCAGTAAAATCAAATAGGGTTATGAATGTTTGCAACCTTTTTTTTCTCTCCTGAATGAAAGGTTTAGAATGTACTTAGATCTTGGTGGAATCAGGTAATTGCCTCCTTTTCTAATAAGAAATTTTGGTAATTTTTCATTAAAAAAATAACCTAGGTATGCAAACACTTAAGTGAATTATCCGTGAATTTTTTAATATTCTTATCTCAATCTCAGCATTGGTAATGTTTGCTACTAAAAAACTTCTCATAACTTAAAACCTCATGTCAAGTGAAGTATTTTAACTTACATTTCTTCTCTTGGCAAAATTTTGCAGATATATTTAGTACAATAAGAAATAATGCCCATTCCTATCTCTAAATTTTGATGTCCAATAGCTCCTAGAGACATTGCATCTTTGGAAATTTAAGATTTGTTTACAGATGTGCAATTATTTAAAGCATAGTCTATAAAAAGTGTTTAAAAAGCAAATAGAGATAAAGCCTCCATGTGATGTGAAGTAATTTTAATTTTGGATATAATCCATGTAATTGTATTCTAATATACATTTTTACGTACCATTAAACAAAGGAGATAATGGGTTTTTTTTCTTTCTTCTCTTTCACAGACCCTCTTGCTGGTAGGCAGTGATGCTTTTAACTTTAATCTTAATTTTAACAGCTCTTTTTGAGGAATCAAGTGTATCCAGATTTTTATAAATTTATTTAAGAAATGCTTTCTAGGGATTATTTTCTCCAACAGATATGCAGACACTTTGCATATATCATTTAATCCTTTACCTAAGCCTATGAGATTGAACTGTATATACAAGAAGTGAAGTCACTATAGGTTGAAATTGACCAGACAGCCACTTTTAGTGGTGGAGGAGGTTGGGAAATATTTTGCTGGATTAGTAAATTAGCTGGATTCATTATGCCTCCGAGCAAATGATTAGAGAAGTGGGATTATATGAAGAATGCTGCATCAGGATTGAAAGAAGGCTGATTAACAACCTATGATATGCAAATGATACAACCTTGCTTGCTGAAAGTGAGGAAGACTTGAAGCACTTGTTGATAAAGATCAAGGATTGTAGAAATCAACAATAGAAACAGCAACGTTTGCAGTGGGGTGGGTCATGATAATTGGAGCAAAGTTTGGATCTCACCTTTCATGGGCCCAGTCAATGCCCATGGAAGCAGTAGTCAAGAGATCAAACAAAGCTTTGCAATGGGTAAGTCTGCCACACAGATGTAAATGTCGTTAAATTATTGAAAGCCTGGGAGGTACTTGGCGGACTTAGGTGCTTCTAAGTCATGATATTTTCAATTTCCTCATATGTGTGTGAAAGTTGGACATTGAACAGGGAAAATCAAAGAACACACAGCGCATTTGAATTATGATACCAGAGAAAAATGTTAAAAGTACCATGAAATGCCACGCTGTCAGGACGGACCAGTCCCTGAAGAAGGACACCTGTTTGGTAAAGTAGAGGGCAGTGAAAAGAGGAAGGTCCTCAAGGAGATGAATGGACATCTTGGCTAATACAATGGGCTCAGGCATAGGAACAGTTGGGAGGCTGGTGCAGGACCAGACAGTGCTTCCATGATGTTGGGCATAGGGTCCCTTTGGGTCAGAACCGACTCGATGGGACCTAACAATAATGGACTGTCAAAAGAGCAAACCAATCTGTTTGGGAAGAAGTAAAGCCATAATGCTCCTGAGAGGCAAAGATGGTGAGATTTCATCTTACGTTCTGTGGACACGTCAGGAGAGACGAGGCTCAGAGGAGGACACTGTGCTTGTGAAAGTGGGGGGGGGGGGCAATGAAAAAGAGAAAGGCCTTTGACAAGACGGGTTGCCACAGTGGCTGCCACGATGGGCAACAACATAAGAACAGTGATGCAGATGGCTCAGGATTGGGCAGTGCTTCACTCTGTGTGCACAGGGGCACTCTGAGTCAGAATCAACTCGATGGCAATTGCTTGGTCTATTGCTTGCATTCGGTGAAGTGGGTTCCCTGGTCACAGTGGTTAGCATTTATGTCAACGTGATGCACTTGTGCGAAGGTATGAGTGGAGTCCAATCTCTCAATTGGTACACAGTCTAATGAAATCTTCCTGAGGATGTGGCCAATATCTGAGTGAGGTTGTGATGGACTGGTCACTCTCTTGTCCCTCTCCACCTTCCTGCTTGCTTGGATTCTGCATTTCGCTCTGTGTCTGGCAGCCCAGGTGGCCTCCCAAACCTGGAAGCTGTCAGTTCCTGTCATGTTCCTGCCAAGTTTGGAGCCACAGAACTCTGTGCAGTAATAACTTCTTTCAGAAGAATGAATCTGACAAGTCCCAAGAAGTAGAAATTAATATCATCTCAAATGCTCAATGCCGCCAAGATGCTATTCTGTTCCCTTGGACCACTGCTGCTCCCTTGAATATACTCCCTCATGTCCCTAGGTCCTACAATTCCCTGCAGTATCCTACAGAAACATACAAAAATTTTAGGAAATGTCTCACATGATGGTGGATGTTGTTCAGGTCCAAATGTGAAGGTCAGGCAGAAGCAAGCCAAATGCAGAGTCCAGAGCCAGAGCCAAAAATATCCAAAGATAGAGCTAGTCTTCTAGCTTCTACCAAACCTACCTGCAGGGCCTTCCCCCTGAACAATATTTCCCATAGCCATCTGCAACCTCTGTCTTGTCTGCTTGCAGACAGAAAAATCCTTATTGGCATTTTGTGCCCCGAGGTGTGAGAGGGTGTAAGATGGATGTGTCTAGATTCAGCCCATATCTGCATGACTGTAACACCTCCATCACCACTCATCTCCTGGAACCAAGTGTCCACCTCAAGGGTGCATACCAACAAGTCCACCTGCTGACTCCAATCACCTCCTGATCCAGGGTCTTCTGATGGGCATTGACATTCCCTACTCTAGAGTACCCTTTAAATTCCCATAGGCCCTTGCCCCACACAGGTGTTCCTTTCATAGTCCAATTTTCCATTTGACTTTTGCCTGGTCATATAGCCAAGCCATTGGCCAATGCCCTCATATGAATCACTAAAAAGTAGTGTTATGAATGGGAGCTAGTAATATTGCCAGGTGTGGAATATGAGTTCTCTAAAATCCAAATAGACTAAGCAAATACTGGACCTCTTAGTTAATCTTGGGGTTAGGTAGTGACAATCAATTGCTCTTGGTTGTCTAAGGAATGTTACAGATGACTCCTGCCCAATGATTCCCAAGTATTTCACCCCCAATTAGCAAGGTCCTGAATTTTTGCTGAGTTTATTAACTAGTATCTGTTGGTCATGTGAGCCTCCACTAGGGTCAAATCTACCCTAGCCTGTTCTGTGTTTGATATTAACATAATATCATCAGTGTAATATAACACTACACTTGAAATCTGCACCAAGTTCAAGTCTCTTCCAACAAACTCTGAGAAAAGACTGGATGATTTTTGAACTCTAAGACAATGTGGGTTTTGTTTTTCTAGAAAACTCAGCCTAACACAGGGATCAATCCAGGATCACTCATTTCATTCCTAGCTAGTATACAAGTTTCACTAGCTAGGCCAGATGAGTGAGGAAGGGATTCTTCCCCATCTCAGTAATACCAGAAATGTCTACATTTCCTTCACCTTAACAAGGCGAGGGAGCTTTGGCATTTGCCGTAGTCTCATGGACCACCTTTTTCTTACCTGACCACACAACACCCAAGGTATATCCCACTCAGCAGGGCAGAAGCAAGTGGTCCCCAGGCAGCTGACTCCATGGCAAGTGCACCTTCAGCCTGGCCATAGTTCCACAGAAACCGCCTCTCTCTTCCTCAGCAGATAGCATCAGCCCTGGCCACCATGCTCCTATCATTCCCCTCCTTCTGAGTCCATAGAAGGCTCTAGAAGGTCCTCCTGTTGTATGTTAGGAAGAATTAACAACCACCGTACTGTTGTTTATGTCCAAATTGGGAATCTTTATTCTAGCCAGCAGCCATTGGGAGGACTCAAGTCTCCCTACAATTCCCCAAGGCTGGGAGCGATAGGCAAATGGGAGTTATAAGGACAAAACTGCAGATGGTTTGGCAAGCAGGGGACGGGGTGTCAAAGAAGTCAAGCTTAGGGAAAGGTTCTGATACTAGCACTCGGAGTTTCCCTCATCCCTCTGAGTACTTCCTTCACGGTGGCTACATTTTCCCCTTCCCTACGCAGCTTGCCAGCATGTTCGGCTGCAGTGGATGCTCAGAGGTGGGTGGTTTGCACTTTCTGCTAAAAGGTACCAAGCTTCATGTTCCAGTCTAAGCTCCCCCAGCTGCTATGCCTTCCTTCATGCAGAAACCTCAACTTCGGTGAGGGCACAGGCAGCACAAAAAAATGAGCCAAGGACTTGGCGTCCAGTACTTTGGTAGCTTTCATAGCCTTATTAACCCCTCCTCCTTTCAGGAATCCTAACAATCCTCGGGGGTTTTATGGTTTTTTGTTTTTAATCATTTTATTGTGGGCACGAATAACTCTTATCACAATCCATAAATACATCAAGCATGTTTGTACATTTGTTGCCATCATCA
>NW_022103896.1:76003150-76014505 GCF_000313985.2 Echinops telfairi | reverse complement strand
GACTTCCTTGCTCTGCTCCCCTTGTTCTGTTGCACGCCCTTAGTGTTTTGCCTTGTGTGGTGGGGTCATATCGGGGGCAATTCCCACACTGTGTCTCCAGTGTTGTCCCCCGTAGGTCTATGGGTCAGTGAGGGACATCGTGTCTCATGGTGGGGCCGGCCCTATGATCCTCTCTGTGCATTAGCTGCTCTGAGCAGGGATATCATCCTCAAGACTTGGTGGGCCAGGATGTCCTCCACTCTCTCTTCCTCCCCCTTCATTTGCTCCTGTGTGCTCTAATTGGACACATCCCTCTCCCTGAGCGTAGCTTCAATGCTTTCCTTTGAAGTAAATTTTCTGGGGGTGGGGGCTTGTCCACATATTAGGGATTGGGGTCGGCCCCTCAGACCTCTCTACTGGTTCCCTGCTTTATGCCGGTATGTTGCATTCACATCTTGGAGCACCAGCTTGCAACCCCCAGTTTTTCAACAGCTCTGTTATGGGATCGAACTTCAATGTTGATACTTTGATATTGATGGACATTCTGAGTTTACTCGAACATAGGCCTGTCCCCCTTTCCAGTCTCTGATGCCCTGGAGATTTAGATCTTCTATCCAATTCACTAACTGTTTGAATTTATCTTGAAGATGAGATGTGACCAAGAAACTAGAAAACAGTCTGAGACGTAATTTTATTTGCAATGGGGCCATACGGAGCTTAAAAACCAGGCCACATACCGCCTCCAGTTGTGGCTGGCTGGATAGGAAAGTTTCTGAGGATGGGGTTTATTCTGGGACATCCTTTTATTCTTTAAATGCGGTGGTATACTTAACTTTAGCATCATGATGCTAAAACTCTCAGCTTCATGGTTAGGTCCATGCTATTCTGATAAGGGGAGGAAGCATTGGAGCATACAGAATGCCTCTGGCTGTGCTGTGGACAACGTGGCTACCTGTGGGGGAAGGTTATCATCCAGGTGGGTGCAAGTACAACCATAGATTGACTACGTAGCTGAAGAGTGGCCATTTGGGGAGTATTATTAGCTCCAAAGTTTCTTCAAACGTTTTGCGTAAGCTATACTCCCACATTTTTTCAGGATTCAGAATCACCAGGTTCAAATAAAAATAATGGTACTCTTATTTGATACAACAGCAAGAAGTTCAATTTCTCCTCAAATACTTCAAATGAGTAAAGAGATCTCCAAAGCCTAGTGGTCAGCTATCACATCTTGCTCTGGGCGAAAGCTGTACTTTTGTTACTCTTCTCTTCTTCCTATTTCCCTGCCAACCATACATTTAGACTCCCCATCCTTAAGTCTCTACTGGGTATTTCAAGATAACACAAGAAATTTGAAATTTAAGGGGAAAAATCCCTAAGACTTAATGTTAGATATCACTGTAGCATTGTCCATTTACTCTTACAGTGAAGCCCATAAGTGCATAAATTACTCTCTAGCTGTGGCCTCTTTCTCATGATAAGTCTTCTTTTTCTATCCCCTCTTCCATGAATCCTGAGGCACTTTTCAACATGGTCAGTATTTTTAAAAGGACATCATTTCAAGTAAATAATCTCATGAAGATTCTCTTCTCAAATAGGACTCAGTTTATGTAGAGGAACTTATAACCTGATTTTTCTAAATATCAACATCTGAAAATGAAATCTAGCTTTACCTTTGAAAAAGCCAAGAAGTCAGGAATTTAAATTTTCCCACAGTGAAGAGCTATGTATACACAGGGAGAATTCAGACTAATTAAACAACAATGAGAACCAACACAAGCATTGAAATTGCACTTTTTGCACTCCAGTGACTTGGGTGCTGTGGTGATGTTGGGCCTTTGCCATCAGTAATTCAAATTCCAGCAGGAAAACCATGGTATTGAGATTTCAGTGAGGAATCCAGACTCAGAAAGAAAGAAAAATAATAAAGGCCAAGGAAAACTTATGGATGGCTGCAGAATAGTACTTGATATAGTTCTGAAAGATTAGTTCCTCAGGTCGGAAAGCACTCAAAATGCTATAGAGGAAGTGTTTCCTCCTCAATGTAGAGTCAACCTTAATGATGTGCATGAAGCAACGTTTTTAGAAACTTCTTTTGCTGAGGAAGCAAGACTCCTAATGAGAAGAAACAATTGCATATATCCACTAATCATTGGAACATGAACTGTAAGCAGCATGAATCTAAGAAACTTTGAAGTTGTGAAAATAAAATGGATGCATAAAGATCAATATGTTAAGGATCAGTGAGCTTAAATGGGCTCATAGTGCCCATTCTGAAGCAGAGAGTCGTCTGGTTTACTCTGCTGGGAATGATAAATTAAAGGGCAATGGCATTGCATTCAAAATCAGGAGGAAAAGTGAAGACCTATCTTACTACAATGTGTAAGATAATACCCACATGTCTACATCACACCCAAATGAATACCAAAATTCGGGCACCAGTTCCTAATGCCAAAGATGAGGAAATGGAAGATTGTTATCAGTGTTGGCAGTCCGAACTTATCAAAAGATGTTGATAATTATAAGTGATGGGAATGTGAATGTTGAAACCAGAGAAGAATGATCATTGGTTAGAAAATATGGCTTTGATGGTAGAAACAACACCAGGGTAACATGGTAGAATTTGACAAAACCAATGACTTATTTGTTGGAAATACCCCTTTTCAATGACATGTAAATGATTATACCCTTGGACCTTACCAGATGAAATACCCAAGAATCAAATTGACTGCATCTGTGGGAAAAGACTGTGGAACAGCTCAATATCCTCAATTCGAACAAAGCCAAGGATTGACTATGGAACATATCATCTGTGCTCCATATGCAAGTTCATGCTCCATATGAAGGTGAGGGTGAAGAAAGTCGAAACAATTCCACAAGGGCCAAAGTATAACTTTGAATCTATCCCATGTGAATTTAGAGATTATCTCAAGGAGAGACTGGATGTGTGCAACACTAACTATTGAATATCAGATCAATTGCAGGAGGGCACTAAGGACATCATATGTGGGGAAAAAAGCAACCGGTTGTTAAAAAAGGGAAGGCTAAAATGAATTTCAGGAGACTCTAAAAAGTACGCTTGAACACAGTACAGAGAACATGAATAGAAGAAATCAGGAAATAAAAATGCTGAACAGAAGGTTTCCAAGCATATCTCTAGAAGACAAAGGGAAGTATTAAAATGAAGTATGCGCAGTTCTACTCTAATATATATGCGATTCCCATGAGTCAGAGTCAACTTGATGGCTTGCTGTCAACTGGTACTGGCTTGCTCTATTATAACATACAGGATATATGATGACTATATTTAATATTTTTTTAAATACAGCATGAAACGATAAAGAGAGAAAATGAAAATAAACAGTATATGAATAAGCACAGGATGAATAAGCTCTACTGGAAAATATGGATAAAAGAAAATTTGAAGATATATTGCAAAAATGTTTCAAGAATTGATAAAGGATTCTCTTCAGATTTAGAAGTCCGAAGAGCCTCAAAGAGAATATATGAAAACAAATCCTATTTTACATTAAAATTAAGAGAAATTTTACCTCGATACACGGTGGTCATATTGCAGAACCCCTAAGGCCAAGTAGCTTAAGAGAAAAACCAGATGACTGACAATTAACAAAATTTAGGGCCTGGTTAAAAACAACAATTAAGGCCAGAAAGCCATGGAATGATAGCTTCAAAGAAGTGGGTGTAAAAAACATGTCTAGAATTCAATAACAAAGGAGCTCTACTAAAAGAGAGAGAAGAAGGGGGAAGGGGAAAAAAGTGAGAGTGGGCGAAAAGCACTCTTTAAGATGATAGCACATTGAGACTGTATGTACCTGATATACAAAAGAGTGAGAAAAAGAAGATATAGTTGTAATAAATTCAAATAAGGATGAGCAATTTAAATCAATGTATAAGTTGTGGGTATTAAAAAAATAAAACTAGACCTAAGATCCTGGGAGAAAACAAAACAAAACAAAAAACCCTAGCATACCGTCTATACTCGAGTATAAGTCGACCCGAATACCAGCTGAGGCACCTAATTGTACCACAAAAACTGCATTAAAAATGTGCTGAAAAACTCGGCATATACACGAGTATACACAATATATATTAAGGGAGAAGAGTAATTGGAATTAAAATATTCAAATTCCCTGTACTTTCAGAAGCAAGGTAAAGATGTCTATTAACTTTCGATTTTTTGTTGTTAGATATACTTGATAAAAACTTTAAATAAATTCTACAGTGATATGTATTGTTCATTTACTGTGGGTCAGAAGGGCAGGTGGTTGGTGGTTCACTGATAGAATTCTCACATTTCATGCAGGTGACCTGATTTCCATTTCTGGCCAATGTAGCGCATTCACAACCATTACCTGTAGGTTGGCGGAAGCTTGCGTGTTGCTGTGATACTGGACAGGTTGCATTGCAGCTCAGCCAGTGAAAATACGGATCACAAGAGTTCCACCCACAACCCATCATTGTGGTGCTACAGGATCAACACAGGTAAATGCGTTTAACTCTGTTGTGGATGAACTCATCCTAAATTGAGGTATGCCCAGAGGGAGGCTAACAACATTATTGGTCAGAAAGTAGATAAAAGATCAGCTTGGATAAACAAATGTAGTCCCAGCCTTTTAATAATGCAAGATAATTATACCCATTGTTTTATTGTAATTAGAACTACTAAAACTCTTTGTTTTAAAGTAACATTGGCTTTCAGTGCTTCAATAACTATTTACGATTCCATTTCCCTCTCCTTCCATCACAGCCCCAAAACATAGGCTAAGGTAAGCTGTTTTAATGTGGCAAAAAAAGAACTTTAGTGACTTTTGCCTCGTGTTGTGGGAGTTTGAGACTAGGTTATGACTACTGGCTCCCAGCATGTTCCCTCGACATACTTTATTTATCATTTAAACTGGATTCTCAGGGTACAGCTACTGGTCCTGACCGCAGCATTTCCATTTTCATCCCGATCGCTTTGTCTACACGTTTCATAATCTACTTTGCCTAACAATTTAAGCCGTTCCAAACACTGGGATATTTCTGCCCTCCTTAGGATATTTTTTGTCTTACCAAAGTTGATTAAAGAAGATGAAGTATGGTTGGAATCCATACCTAGGAGGCTTTTCGTTGCAAGTGACAGTAACCCAATTCAAAGTTGGCCATTTGAATTGACCCAAAGGCGCCTCTGAAGAAAGTCCTACGGATCTCTTTCACAAAGGCCATCGTGGGAAAACGCTAGGGAGCACAGTCCTGTTCTGTGACCATGGCTGACCAGGGGGAGAAAGCCACTTGGCAGCGGGTCTTTAAAAAACAAATAAATAAATAAATAAATAAATAAATAAATAAATAAATGCAATATACCACGTGTCTTAGGTAAGCAGCCCAGACCAGATGTAAAACCTAAGACAAGAATTTGGGCAAATTCGTTTTCTGTGAGGTGTTCCCAGAAAGAACAGTAATCAAGTGGAGTGAAAAATGCGAGGCATCTAATACAGGATGATCATGAGCAGATCATTGCTGTGGAAAGTGGGGCTCAATCCCATTCGAACCAAGGTAGCTGGGATATTTGTTCTCCAGTTTCTGGCCATCACTGCTTGCCGGCTACTGCTGAAGCAACTGTGGTAACGCTTCTTACTGCTAACCTGCCTCCTATGTCCAGAGAGCACCTTCAAATGCCTGAGGGTAAATGGGTAGGGTGAATACAGCATCGGTGCCGGTGCCCGTAGGAATTAAAGATGCATTGTCTTCCACTAACCATTGTATGAGAAGATAAGACAGATACCCAAGGATTGCATAGCAGAGCCAGAAGTTCAATTCAGGTCTGCCTCCAAATTCCATTATGTTTTTATTTTGGCACGTTCCCCTTTTCACTGAAAATGATGCTGCTGGAGGAATACATTCTAGATTGTAGTTGATTTGGACAGAAGAGAACCCAGGGGAAGAAACTGGGTGCAGCACAGAAAGGAAAGAATGTCTGGGTTTACAGCTTGAAGAGGAAAAAGAAAGAGCAGTCAGTTCATAAGTATCCTTGGCACTCAATTCTGTGGTTGAATAAATGTTTGTCATTATAGATTTATTAATGATGCCTGAAGATTCCTAAATCATAATCCCAACCCTGTGAAGGATTTATATGGTAAAAGGGTATTTTGAAGATCTAGTTAGATAAGGATCTCGAGGTGGGAAGGTTATTTTGGGTTATTCGTATGGTCCCTAAATGTCATCAGAAATGTCCTTACAAGATGGAGGCCAAGGAGGTTTGACTACCTGGGAAAGAAGAAGCGTGAAGACAGAAGCCTGCGAAACTTGATAGATGGAAGCAGGGCCACAACCAAGGAAGGAAGGGAAAGCAGATAGCTCTAGAAACGGGAAAAGCACGGAAATGAATTCTCCTCCAGTCTCTACAGAGAGTTTGGGCCCTGCTGATTTCTTGATTTCAGCCCAGTGAGACAGATTCAGGTCTGTTTGTTTCTTTCAGATCTCCAACACCTTGGGAAAATGAATGTGTGTTGTTTTCAGCCACCAAGTATGCGGCAATTTGTTGCAACACCTTTAGGAATCTAATACAATGTCACATGAATGTTTTGCTAGATAAACATTGGTACTATTAGCATGGATCAAATAAACGAACAGTTTCATATTAATTCACTCATTTGGCAGAAACAACTGAAGGCATCAAGTGCATCATTGGGTTTTCATATTAATAAGCATCGGAACTTAGTGTCAGCTCGTTTTTAAATGTCTTAAAAATATGAAAGAGGTTAAAAGAAGCAATAGAATTTATCTCAATGCATTTATCATCTACAGTGAATATCAACATTTTTCTTTTTCTACGTAAGTAATTTTTATTCAATTTTTCTAGTGAAGTAATTTAAATCAAATCCTAAATATTCCCTATATTTGCTTATATTTCAAAAAAATAAGAAATTGTCATATATGTAATCTCACTTTTGCTCCTTATAACTTTAACAAAAATTCCTTAATATGTAAAACTAAGTCAAATCATATTCCAATTTAGGTTATTTAAGTTAATATCCAATTAACCTAAATATATATCTTTCCAGTTTCTTTGTTTGAATCAGCATCACCAAAAAGGGTCCACTCATTGCATTTGATTATTATGTTTCTTTGTGTCAATATAATTTATAACTATTTGCCTTCTTTAGTATACCTTCTCCTTTCTACAGAGACAGGGTCATTGTCTGATCCAGGCCTCTTATTATTCATGGAGAAATCCACTGACTTATCTTGTCACCTTTATTATTTGATAAAGCCATTATTTATTTGATAAAGCAATAGGAAGCCCAGTCAGGTGTTTCTGTGTCAGTCTTCATAACGGGGAGGGAGAGAGACAGAGACAGAAACAGAAAGGCGGAGGAGGAGGAGGAGGAGGAGGAAAGGAGGGAGGGCAGAAAGGAAAGGAAGTTTATAACTGATCCTATGGATTCCATGCAACTCTGATGGAAACCCACAAATTACGAGCTGTCAAAACTGCAAGGCTTCAGCAAGGCCCTAGTGGAGGGCTGTTGCTGGTGGACAGAAGGGCAAGAATTCGTTGTAGTAGCAGGTTTGTTCTTCCGCAGCTCAGTACATAGTAGTGTGTACTGAGTCTACATTTAATTACCTTTCCTTTCAGGCAGCACATGCTCTTCTCCCTGCAGCTTGATAAGCTTTTCATCGAATGCCTCTAAATCAACCTTGAATAGTTCCCCTTTCCTCCTGAGAAAGGAAGCTTTAACACCAGGTCCCTCAACTATAGCAAAGAAAGGCTATAGTGGTGGGGAAACAGTTTCCATATGAAAATGCAGCTGAATATTCTTATCCTGCTGAATGTGTGTACAATTTTCCCCACTTTTCTATTTGGAAATATGATTCCTATTCCATTCCAAGTCAAGTTAGGGAACCATGGTTGTTCCATAATCTGGTGTCAATTTGAGAAGATTACAAGTGAAAGGGTAGAGTTTGGCCTGTCAATCAAGATATAACCAGTGAGGCCTCTGTGTGGGCATGGCTTTCTCCTGAGAATTCTGGGAAATCTGAATTTTCCTCCTTGGAGGCAGGAGAGACTCTCTCTCTGCTCACTTCCTGCAAGACGTCCCTGAGGAGTAGCCACATGGACCTACCCTGATGCAGCCCGGGGAACTAGAGGAGCCACATGGAGACCCTGTCAGCACTGAGATGTTTCTATCGCTACTGACTTTGCACCCACTGGCCTGTGATCTTACTGCATTCAGCATCCTTGAAAAGTTTTGTGAGCCTGCAGAGAACTTTATAAGTGGGTATTGGACAGTTGGGCTAATATTGGACTTATGGACTTGAGCTGGGGTGTTTTCTCAATATTCAATTGCTCCAGTATATAAACCTCTTTCTTATATGCATATGAGTGGGTCTATGAATTTGTTTCTCTGGTTCACCCAGACTAACGTAGGACCTGTCCTTGTTCTCGTGGTTTGAACAGAGGTTCTCCACAGCAGTAATCATTTCACGTGGGTTCTTTCTTGTTTGGAAAAGTTTTATAGAATAGGAAAAGAAGTTATGGTTTTCTTGACCACCTCTAAATTTTGGAGGCCTATCCTGTCTTACCATTTATCAGAGGTCAGAAATTTGGCGTGCCTTTGCAGTAGGCAGTGAAACTCTGTTGGTGCTTTTCTACCTGTAAAATAATTTACTTTATTTAACAAAAAAGTACCCCTTTTTATTTAATTTATTCTTTTCTGTATCAGACTAATGAGAATCACAATTTCTGGTGTATTCATCTCATATCCACCCAAAAGACAACCAATTTAACACTTCACACACATACATATGAAAACACACACATAGGCCCACAGGTATGCCCACACATGCAGCTCCCCCCCAAAAGTCAAACATAGGTTATGCTTCATTTTTATAATTTCCCTATTTTTAAAGGTTTGATTTGTTCTTCTTAAAAACAAATAATTATATCACAATCCTATAAGAGATGAATATTATTGTAAATAAAACTGTCAAATATTTTTAAACAAAATCATTCTTAATGGAAGAAGCTTTATTTTAAAAAACAAAACCAAACTCATAAATTAGGGCCAATCTCTTAGTCATGATTAGCAATTGCACGTGCTCCTTAGTTTGACTAAATTGCACGTGCTCCTTAGTTTGACAAAATCATTCTTAATGGAAGAAGCTTTATTTTAAAAAACAAAACCAAACTCATAAATTAGGGCCAATCTCTTAGTCATGATTAGCAATTGCACGTGCTCCTTAGTTTGACTAAATTTTACAGGCTTATCACCGCTGACACATTTGATAATTTGACTCAAATTTCTCCCAAGACCCTAATTATCTAAGACAAATGTTTCTCCAAATGATTATACCTTTTCCCTTGAATGCTTCCATCATGGTCCCTATTGATTTGTATGAAAGAACTCTCATCTTGGTAGAATACCACACAATTATTTTCATACAGTACAAGCTGCTGTTAATTTTAAACACACACACACACACACAATACCATTATGTGAATTACTGCCTGAACATTTGTCTTAGTGTCAGCACTACTGGGCATTATTTGTGAATGCTGCGGTCTTAAAGGATTCAGACTCAGTTTTACTCATATCCACAGTAATTATCACCACCAAAGAGAACGTATTTTAGAAAACAAGATGTGAACTTAATGTTCTGAAGAATCTATAAAATGAAATCTCTATTTCTCTCGCTAAGTTCTCCATGAATCACTACAGAGCCCTGTCACCCTCATCAGGAGACTTTTCTTTGAGACAGGGGTGAATTTAGAGAGAAAGTATCATAATATGTGGCATGTTTGGGGAAAATGTAGAAAATCAAGATCTCCCGATTCACTTTCAAGACCTGATTCATGTCAGGCAAGTGTTTCAAATCATATTGTTATTACTGTTGTTAAATGCCTCGAGTGAGCTCCTGAGTAGAGATCCTGTGTCCAACAAATGGAACACCACTCAGTCCTGGACCATCCATTGCCATGCTTGACTCAGCTGATGTAGCCACTGTGTCTGCCCGCCCCATTGTGAGTTCTCTTCTTTTCCACTGATCTTCTACTGACTACGCAGGATGGCTTTCTCCGAGGACTGCTCCTTTCTGATGACATGTCCACAGGAGGTGAAACAAAGCCTCTCCCTCCTTACTTCGAAGGGGCAGTCTAGTTCTAAAAGTAGAATGTGATGAACCAAGCGCATATCTGAGGTCCCCTTTGAAAAGCAGGTAGAGGATGTAACACATATATTCAAAGTTAGTATTGCACCTATTAGTACACTTCAGTTGACAAAGACCCTTGATGGAATGTTCCCTAACACATGCAGATAAGACAGATTATTATTGAGTGTGTTGCAGTGAAATGCTTAATATGACCATTTAGCTGTAGTCTTTGTGTCTCCCACCAAATGATCAGCCAAGTTCACTGCTGACTCAGAGTGATCTTATGGGACAGAAAATAGAATTGCCTCTGTGGTTTCTGAGGCTGTAGATTTTATAGGACCACAAAGCTTCATCTTCCTCCCATGGAGTAACTGGTGGATTTGAACAGTGGAACTTGAGAGTAACAGACCAAGTTGTAGCATGCTACATCACCAGGGCTCCTTGAAAACCTGGTAGGACTATGAGATGCTGTGACTCACCAAGGGGATTGGATAACTCATTAATGTAAGTATAGGACACCCTATGGAAGGTATTGAATGCTAATGTGGCTATTGATCAGCTTTACCATTCCAGTACACTTAAAACCAGCACAAAGCAGGATCCCAACAGAAAACAAAAGAGAAGAACCAAAGATGAGTGTCTCCTGTGGACACAGGATTCTGGGCTGGGAGCGTGCTCAATCCACAATGAAGTGACAAGGGAGATATCAAAAGACGGGGACACGCAGTAATCGAGAAGCAAAGGCAGCAGACACAGTAGAATCAAAAGAACAGCATGAGACAGAGCATCAGGCTGAATTTCAGGCCCACAATGTAAGAAAGCTGAATGTTTTGCAAAAGAAGGCTTGCAGACAGCGCTGGGTGTGCTGGCCTGCTGAGGGAGAGCTGGTGGAACAGGGTGCCTCGGGATGCTTATTAGAAGAACGAAAAGAGCTTTCTAACCATCGATTCGGCAGGACAGGGTCCTGGCTGAAGGCCTGAGGGCCAGAAAAAGACCTTCTTGTGCACAGTTGAGAAAACCTTTTCCTGATCAGAGAACCGTGACCTGAGCATTCTGGAACCCATGCCTTCCCTGATAGACCTGATATTGGCGGATGCTGTCTGTGCATTCTGTGTGGTCATCTCAGTGAGTGATTGAATCCAGAGCAAAAGTAAGAGAGTGAAGTGGGAAGAATGGTTGCATGTCTGGCTTCTCCCTGGAAACAATCAGCCTTCAACATGTTAATGAGGC
>NW_022103896.1:75990341-76002576 GCF_000313985.2 Echinops telfairi | reverse complement strand
CACATGAACAGTACTTTTCGTTCTTAACTGAGAACATCATGTAAAATAATTTTAAAAACCGAGTCTATAACATAACACTTTGAAAGATCCCAATAAATTTCGAGTGTGTGTGTGTGTGTGTGTGTGTGTGTGTGTGTGTGTGTATTGAGTGCTACTGAACAAGAGACAGGACAGAAAATCACACAAAATGGGCTATGACTGATATGGCTGTGAGTTGGAACACCATATGATTTATATTTCCTGTTTGATTCCCTCTTTACTCTCAATTATTTTTTTCTACAAGAACAAGCATTGTTTTTATAATGAGAACAAAATCATTTCAGGGGAATAAAAAGGATAAGCACATCAGAATTCAATCATGAGGACTCGGAAGACCTGTGGGATTCCAGACAAAGACCGACCAGGGACGATGCCAAGAACCTGGGATTAATGCCAGACCATGTCCTGTAGCTAAGTGTCCAAGTACGTCTACCAGGCTGGTCAGCGCTGGCCCAGGCACTGCAGGAAGCTGAGCTTGCAGAGAGAAGGCATTTATAAGACTGGAAAGCCACACATTGACAGGACCAGAACGGATACAATTAATGTGGTGAGGGCCATGCCTATGGCTGAGTCATTTGTGCACTGAGAAAGGTGACTGGGGGGACTAAGGGGAACAGGGCAGAAAGGACTGGAGAAGGATGGGGTGGGATGGGGGTGGCTGTTATAATGTATTCACACCCCACGTGGAGAGGCTTTATGTAATCTACCGAAGGTGCCGTACATGATAACTGCCGCCAAGATGGACAGAGTGAGCTGAGATCTCTGGAATCTAAAATCATCAAAGACCAAGACACGTAATCAAGAAGAACCAGGAAAGTGGAGGCTTAAAAGATGGAAGGAGTTTATAAATTGGAAAAGAAGCAATCTTACATGGGAGTATAGCTCAAAAGCTCTAAGTTCAAGTGGTGCGTGTCATCAGGTAGATTTTTAAAATACACTATTTTAGTGGCAGTCTTCAAGTCTGAGAAACTGTGGGCTTTAAGCATCAGGTATAGGCATACGAGCCCCATCACAGAAAACAAGAGAAAATCTCGGTCATTGATTAGTCTTCTTCACAGGTCCTCCCTTTCCCAGTCTCCCCAATCTATCTGTTCTGTGGGTTTAGTCTGATTTTTGGGGGGAGGGGGATTCTAGCGTCCCTGTTTATACTCTCTTCTCTTATGACAGAATTAGAATCCCAATAAGACCATGTGCTACATACGAGACTATATCCCTCAACTCAAACGATCCAGAGATCCACCCCTGGCTATCCATTCGGTCCAGGGGCTTGGACAGAGTAAGAATGTGTTCACTGTTTCAAAAGGGTTCTGTTGAGAGAAAAGCTTCCTTTCTTTTTGCGTGAGTTTGCACAAAGTTTACTTAGCCTGAACAAATACAGTTTGTGTTCACATGAACAGTGTTGGTATTTCGTTTTCTGCTAGATATTTCATGGCCAAGCACATGCCAGAGATTAGCTGGATCACCACTAAAAGGTTGGCCAGTTATTTTCTTCATATTTATGAATGATTTAAAAAGCCGATGCAGAGTAGTTTGGTGTCCTTTCTAAGGTCATCAGACAGGATTGAAGGACAGAGCTGGGCTGAGAGCAGAGAGTCTCTGACTGCTCCTGGCCCGAGAGGTCCACTGAGCCGTGCCTCTCTGCGTGAGAACATCACGTGCCGTCAGGGGCCGCTGTTGCCTGTCATCCTGACCATTCATCATGTCCATAAGAAGGTGCAATTACCAAGAAGTCTTTTTTCAAAAAATAGCTCTTATCCAGGTGGCTAAAATCACTTTTCTGAAACCAAAATTTAGTAGTCCTGTCTCAGAGTGGTCACATTTTTTCTTTGCGTTTTTAAAATTGTGGTCCATGTATGCATAATAAATTGTTTATCACTTTAACAGCCTTGACGTGTACAACTCAGTACATTTTATTTATCGTGTTGTTCAGCAATTACTATTAGCCATTTCAGAAATGTCCCCTCACCCTGTACAGATGCTTGGCGTCCCCCAGCGAGTTCCTTTTTGCTCCTCCCTCCTGATGACCACAAATAAACTCCAATCTCTACAAGGGTAAGTCCAAATGTATTACTATAAAGTCTAGAACTTTTATTCAACAAAGGTATCAAATTATGAAATTAAGGTTCTTCGGCATATGTTCCACCAGGTCTGTACTCTTCTAGAAGGAATGATCCCATCTCATTGACCTGTCCAGAGGAACTCTGTGCCTTTCAATTCTCATCATGTCAAAACAGCAGTTCGGGCACCCTCAAATGCTTCAAATGGTGACCCTTTCCAACCTTCTTGTAGTATGGGGAGTAAAAAGGGTTCTGAAGGGGAACGATCAGGCTGTAGGATGAAAACATTACGTTTTACCCATGAAATTCCTGTCGAACATCCCTGATGCCCTTGAAGAATTGCCACGATGGGAAAAGAAATCATTGGTGCAATTTTGCTGCCCTTTTGTCAGCAGTGCAGCTCTGATTTTCCTAAAAATTCTTCACAATAAGCCACTAGGTTCATCCTGCATCCTTTAATAACATCTATTAAGATTACTCTTTTAAATTCCCCCAAATCAAAGACCATAACCTTTTGAGCAGACTTTTTGTATTGAATTAAACTGGTACAGCAAATCTCCTTGGAAATCATTGTTTTGATTGGACCTTTGTGAAGGTCCCTGAAGAGATTAAGACAAGTGGATTATTAAAAGACCTGGTCTATGGCCGTTCATTGACCGTACATTTTGTTTGGAATAGACCTGTATCTGTATGAACTTTTACTCGTCTTCATATACACTTGCTTAGTCTACATATTTATATAAGCATTAGCCTGTAATTTTGTCTCTTTTTTACTGATTTAGTCACTCAGAATAATTTTTTTCAAATCCATCCAGATGAAGAGATGTAACAGTACTTCATTTATCTTGATGACTGAGTGAGATTTGTTCAATTAACATGGCCCATTTAGCCATAATATTTTATGCGATGTACTGTAAATTCCGGCCTCTATGCCTGTGGCTATAATCTCATTTTGGTGGGAAGTCTCTGTTATTCTAATGACCAGGATTATAATGGAATTAAATCTCTACTTTAGGAGCTCTGGGGGTGTAGTGGTTATGAGTTAGGTTACTAACCACAAGGTCAGCAATTCAAAACCCCCAGCTTCCCCAACGGGAGCTCCCAGTGTTGGCAGGCAATATGGAGGTTCTATGAGTCAGATGCAGGATGTAGACAGCAAGAAGTGAGCTAGCTTCCCTGTAGTGTCAACTTATGTAAAAGCAGGCCACATCTCTGATGGCACTTCCTTACAAATGCAACCAGATCATGATCTAGTCAAGGAAGTCATTCGTTAGATGCTATCAGGTCAGTTCCAACTCGCAGGAACCCTGGGGTACCACAGAATGAACCACTGCCCAGTCCTGCACCATCTTCAAAAGTGTTACCCTTGAGCTCATTGTTGCAGCCACTGTCAATTCACCTTGTCCAGGGTGTTCCCATTTTTCTCTGCCTCTCTACCAAGCATGATGCCTTTTCCAGGGAATGGTCTCTCCTGATAACATCTCTAACATACGTTAGATGAGGTCTCAACATTTTTTGCTTCCAAAGGAGCATTCTGGCTGAACTTCTTCCAAGACATATTTATTGGTTCTTTTGGTAGTCCATGGTACTTTCAATACTCTTTATCAGCACCATGATTCAAATGCATCGATACTTCTTCTGCCTTCCTTATTCAGTGTCCAATTTTCAAATCCATAAGAGGCAATTGAAAATATCATGGCTTGGGTCAGGTCTACCTGACTTCTCAAAATAACATCCTTGCTTTTCGACACTCTAAAGGGGTCTTGTGCAACATATTTACAGAATGCAATGCATCTTTTGATTTCTTGTCTGCTGCTCCCAAGGTCATTGATTGTGGATCTAAGATGAAATTCTTGACAATTTTTTTCTCCATTTACCATGATATTATCCATTGAGCTGGTTGTGAGGATTTGGGTTTTCTTTACATTAAGTTGTAATCCTTTTTGAAAGCTGAAATCCTTGATCTTCACCAGCAAGTACTTGAAATCTTCTTCACTCTCAGCAAGCAAAGTTGTATCATCTATATCTAGCACATTATTCATAAGCCTTCCTCCATTCCTGACGCCGCATTCTTCTGTACTTTTCCAGAGTAAAACATTTCTCCAGAGTTTTTCCAGAGTAAAACAAGCATTTACTTTTGTTTTTCCAGAGTGTCTCCCAGAGTTAAACATTCCTCCCTGAGATCTCTGTTAAAGGCAAAGGTCTGAAGTCTAGAGATTTGAACTCTGATCATTGAACTAACTTTGTCATGCTTAATTCTGATTCTTTAGTCCTAAAGGAATGCTGTAAGTTATTTTTTGTGTCCCTTGACATGACTGTGGTACCGAGTTGCATGATTGTATGCATCAGAAGTCTGAGTCCCTATTAGCTCTCCGAGATAAACCCCTGTACAACAGCGGAGTAGAATATTAGTTTGCACAGAACACTAGTGTCTATCAAACTCCATGTTCTACCAAATGAAGAAATATTTTCCAAAACTCTTCTAAGAATAAAATTTCAATAAATATAATGGAAGCTAACTCCCTCCCTCACAGTCAATAGATGCCATATTCAGAATGCTACAATTGTTTAAGTTATTCTTTAAAATCAGCCAAAATCCTCTTGACTCTAACTTCACCTTAAATTATTTCCCCTTCTAAAACAAAACTTGTGTATTTGAAGGCATCTGCGTTGTCCTGTCTCTCTGACTGTTTAATCATGCTCCTTGTGATACCTCTGATCAATAGTCTGTTACATTATTCTGACTGGAGATGAAACATTGTGTAGACAGTGAACTTTCTTGTTGAAACCAGTATATTGGGCTTCAATAATATTTTCCAGAAAAAAATTCTCAGTTGTTTTGAATTGTATTGATTTGGCATTTTAAAAATTATAATGGATGAATGAGTCTGATGGCTAAGTTACAAAAGTGTTGGGCAGCTATCTGTAAGGCCAAAGGTTCAAAAGCACTAACCACTCCACAGGAGAAAGATGTAGTCATCTATTTTTATAAGACCACAGCCTTAGAAATCCTATGGGGCAGTTCTACATCGTCCTATAGGACCCCTTTGAATTGGAATTGACTCCATGAGAACAGATTTTCTTTACTCTCTTTCTCTTTTTTTCCTACTTATTAATAGTTCTTTTACCAAAGGCCCAAAACTCACCATTTCAATAATTCATTTTACTATTTTCTTGGTGGTAAAACAAATTGTTTTAAAGATGTCAGCATTGAACTGCTTCCATGTAGTTGACAGTTCAAAACCACCAACAGCTCCACAGGAGAAAGACTGGGCTTTCTACTCTCATAAGCAGTTACAGTCTCAGAAACGCACAGGGGGTTGCTATGAGTCAGCATTGACTCGATGGCAGTGAGATGGTCTATTTATTTAAAATTAAGTTAAAAATATGTTCTTAATCCGCTAGCAATATGTAACTAAAAAAATATTATCAGTCATTTTTCGATGATGTACTCTTCAAAGTTTTCTCAGCATCTCGGAAAGTAGATGACCTAGGTGTAGGTTGTATGTCAATTGAAAATGCTGTTTTTAAAAGCAGCCCATTGCAGTATACAGCACTCCTCTGCATCTTCCCTTTAGCTGCCTGCCACCAGTGTGAACTATGTCTTTAGGCCTTGTGTGTTGGAGTCCTTGAAGAGTGTGAAGGGTTAAGCTACTAACTGAAAGGATGGCAGTTCAAATTCACCCAGAGGTATCTCAGAACACAGGCTTCTGGCAATCTATCCCTCAAAAAATCAGCCACTCTAAACCCTATAGAGTGGTCCTTCTCCGCCACCCAGGAGGTTACCCTAAGTTGGCATTAACTCAAAGATGATTGGTTTTATAGGCTTGTTATGTATGGCCCCTAACATAATGTCTAGCGCATGATAGTCACCCAACTACAGGGCCCCTTGTCCCATTACTTGGGTGCCCCTTCTTCCATTATCATAAAAGTAGGAGGTACAAAATACTAACATGCTGACAGGAATTCAGATCTTTCTGCAAATTGCACTATCCTCTCCAAGAAGCATGTAATACCTTGCAATGAAGAGGGGAGAGACTAAAACACCGATGAATGAAAAGTGTCAAGCACATGCTATATTCCTGTTGGATGTGCAAAGAGCTAGTGATGGGATGTGTACAAGAGAGGGATTGAAGGAAGGCGCTGGCCATGGTAGAGCTATCTCACAATGCATACCTCATGCACTTCATCAGAAACTGGCGTAGCCCAAGCACACCAGAGTTTTATTATGTCCACCAGCACCATCCCTTGCCTGACAACGTAAACAAACTCCAAATGGCTCGGGTGTTGCTTTGTATTTTTAAGCTGTGTCCTATGTTGCTGCTTGGTCTAAAAGGCAATTCTATCTAAGTTATAGATCATTAAGCTGAAAAAAAGGAATGTATGCCTGCTACTGCTGTTTCCCCATCTTGCCCCATCTTGTCTCATTAGCAGGAACTGATTGAGCATGAAGGTGTTCTCTGGCTGTCAGTAGATAAAGTAGGTGCTCTTGGCTTTCATCTGTTCTGAATTCTCCTTGTCTCATTATCTTCCCAAGGTCAGCTTCTCTGACACAGCGACTGCTTGCTTAGCACTCCATCCTAGCAATTACTTGCCTGGCAACCTTAGCCAGGAGGAAGCTTCTCCTTGGTGGCATAAAGGCAGGTGTGGGCACCGGGATCACTGTCTTCAGGTCTCAGCCCGCCCTCATTCCCACTCATGTCTCCTGTCCTCTGGTCCGGAGGCTTGGCATGGCCTGCTGAGGATTGCAGACAAGAACCTTCCTATCCACTCTGCTATTTTAATTAAGTCCTATTGCTACACATATATAATGACACTCCCCCACTCCAGTATCTTTGTCGTGGGGCATAGCTTTACTATATAGACCTCAGACCTTGGGGCCCTTCCTTAAACCTCCTTTCTCTGCCTCAGGTAAAGGCATGTAACTACCAAGTCTCAGTTCTGAATTCGTCTTCCTTTCTCTACCAGTAATTCCTGCATGATTACTTGCTCTCCTTTAAGAGACTGTCACAAGCAGCTGAGTAAGGAAAAAATGCTCCAAGCTTAAACTCAAGGAGCACCTTTTTAACCAGCGCAGTCTGTAAAGCTAAGTTTGGCCACCATGACAGAGTCTAAGAGGAGTTTCTCCTGGCCCAGTACAAGCAGAGTCTCTTGGGAATTGTTTTACTTTGCAAAGACCCTGCGTGTGGACAAAAGGAAACCGAGCTCCAGGATGATCGATTTTGAAGTAGGGTTGTTACAACCTCGATTTCCTTGGAAATTTTGAAAGGAAACAATAATTGATTCTTTGGGACTGTGAAAAAAGGGCACAGCTTCAATATGCATTTGATACTGAATGCAAACTCCCCCAAGTATTCATTGTTCTCTTCAAATGGAGAAAGCAGTGTGCCACTACACACTCATCATGGTGAAGGGGGAGTTACCAGTTCAGTTCTTGGGTTTCCAAACAGCTAGGTGGTAGAGCAGCCAGAGGCCAGCCTTCTGTAAGTGGGACCGACTGTTCCCTGGAAAATCTCATTCATCTGCCTTCTGTCTAGCACAACACACCGACCCTTACTGCCCACACTTACTACGCACAGAAAAAACATTGCTTGCATTAAGAAGAGCTATATAACCGGCCCAATTCCTGCACTCTCCAAATACACAAATCTTAGGATATGTCCCGTAGGAAAAATGACACAATAAGAGAAGTTGAAATATTTTATTGATTCTTACCCAGAAATTATATTTTTTCAAAAGATATAGGCCCCAAAGAAATAAAAATTCTCAACAAGTCTTGCCCAGTAAGTACACAGGAGTCACCGCGAGCAACTCCATGGTTTGAAGAGATGCCCACAGTGACATGGGCTGCAGCCTGGTGACTTCTCTACTTCCGTTGGGTTGAGAATACATGCAACTCCATGTTCCGGCCTTGCCACTTTATTTTGGGAAACATTTGGATCTTCCATCTATGTATCAATATACACTGATATAAATATCTATTGTATCAATATACAACAGGTCCAAGTAACAAATAAGTCTCAACTTTATAAGACTCTCATCCCCAAAGCCCCTTATCAGTTAATAACCAGTAGACTTGCTATCTTATTTTTAAAATAGTCCAAGAATCTGAATGTATATTTATGCCACACATCATAGTATTATGTGATTACTAAAGAACATCTTTGGAAATATATAAAACTTTTTACAAGGGTTCCTTAATGCACTAGATTAAAGGTCTTCTGATCTGTAGAAGCTGGGAGGATAAGCCTGTGCACGATTCCATTTGTATATATTTTTCCTGCATGGCAACTATAGACTGAAGCAGCCCCTTGTACTCTGTTTTCTAGAAGAAAGCAACTTCACTTGGTGAATGAGATAACTCCTCGCATCATCGCAGTCCTAACAAGGGAAAGTGTCCCTCGACTCAAGTTAAACTAAGTGGGCGGGCCCTCTCTCAACTCCCATCAAGTCCATCTGACTCCTGGCGACCCTGTGTGACAGGATAGAACTATCCTTGCGAGTTTCCATGACAGAAATGTGTTCCCTGGCTTTTTGGATGTTGATGGGGGCCTTCTCCCACTGACACATTCTTTGTATTGTTGTCTTTATACTAATATGATGTTGTCGTGACCACCTTCATTTGTCATTGTTTTCTGTAGGGTTTCCCAGCTGTGATGCACAGGAGGAGTAGATGTAAAATGATAATAGCTGGTACAAAGTGTTATAGGGAATGCAGGGGTGGAAATGGGTGATAGGAAGGGAAAGGGGATTTCAGGAGTGAATAATGGAGGTCGGAGGGGGAGAGAGCACTAGAACTGATTGTGATTGCACAATTCATTGTGAAGGCAATTCAACTATGGGGGGAGGGAATGCTCTAAGATAGATGTGATGAAAATACAGTTCCCCTTGATATGATTGAATGATTGAACTATTTAACTGTATGATATGTAAATCATGTGCCAATACAACTATTGAGGGAAAAACAAAATTTTATCCAGCCCTAACAATTCAGTGAGGTGGATGTTCTTATTAGTCCCTGTGATAGTCAGGTGTTGTATCAACTTAACTGGGTCAGGATTCTCAGTGGTTTGGCCTAGCAATCCCCCATGATGTAACCTATCATAATATAATCAACTCCCGAATGAAATCTATGAGCAGTCAAGCAGTTGGGAATGTTTTGGCTGGAGCGCAACTCCTTTACAAAGGCCACAGCTCTGAGAATGATTCTGTAATCATATGGAAACAGGTAAGTAGACCCTGTGGAGAGTGTGCTTGCCTCTTGCTGGATCTCACTACTGCATCTGGCTCCTTAACTTCTAGTTCTTTGGACTTGAGCCAATGGACTGACCCCTGGAGCCAGCAGCAGCCTGCCATCTGACCTGTCATCCAACCTATCAAGCATATATTCACTGGGCTCTACAGTCATAAGCTTTGCCTGCTGACATTGAATTCATCAGCCTCTGCATCCACCAGCCTGTGGCCTTCCCGGTTGAGCTACCTGCTTCCTGGTTGGATTTCCTGATTCTTGAGTTAGGAGAAGCCTCTCAGTTAACATCTGATCCATGGACTTGAATTGGCTTGGACTTACCAGCTTCTCCTTTCGTGTGAGCCATTTTCTTTACATAATTCTTTCTCTCTATCTCTCATTTTATTTGTCTAGAGAACCCAGTAAACACATTCCCCTGCCAGTGCTTAGATGCTGCCACTACCACTGTATTACATGACTTTCCACACACTGGCCTGTGATCTTCCTGCATTTGGTGTCATTGCATGTGTTGCGTGAGTCTGAAGAGGAATTTATGGACTGGTAAAAGACATATGGGCTAATATCAAACTTATGAACTTGATTTGGACTTGGAGGGGATTTTTTCTCAATATACAATTGCTCTTTTATATAAAGCTCTTTCTTATATACATATGAATGTCTATGAATTTGTTTCTCTAGTCTACCTGGACTAACACACTACCTATACTAAACAATCCCAAAAGAAGGTAAAATTGGCTAGGAGGAACAATGCTACAATTATTTTTATAGACCTCTAGCTCCATCCCTAAAAATTATTTCCTTAAATATATTGCCTGTGTTTTGCATTAAAGAAAATCGCTTTTATTTTTTGCTACCTTGGAGTAAAGACTCTATGGAGAAATAACTTGCCATAGATCTCCTTCTACATTGACTTCCACAGTTTCTGTGTGCCCTTTAAGGGGTGAGGCACCATCTCTTGATCTTGGAAATTAAGCTCAAAGAGAATCTACTACCATAAAATATCACCCAGCAGTCTTATCATATCACTTGACAGTCTCACTTTTGTTAACGTTGAGTTAGTGTTTCTATTATAAACCCAATTTACTGAAGGGGTGGGGAAGAGCAAGAAGGAGAGGTGGGCTCATATGTCAGCCATGTAAAATGACATGAGGCTGAAAGAACTTGGCAACCTTGTAAATGGCACCTAAGGGGGGGGGGGAGCACATTGACACTTAAGATTCCTATCACTCACAATAGGGAAGCATAAATGTTATCATAAACATTGGTACAGGATCCATGGGCTTCCGGCTGAAGAAAGGAGGATATGTCAAACGATTGGAAGGAAGAAGAGGTGTACAAACAAGGAAACAGAAAGCCATCTCTAGACTTGTATCATTTACTTATGAGCCAAATAGTCACCAAGTTACTGCATGATTTTCAAAAGGGGATATTTTGGTCCATTATTCAATAAAATAGAAGCAATGTGGCCTATGCTGCTGCTTGCCCAGGCCCCTGTAAGAATCACACAAGGTAAGCTCTGAGAGAACATATGGAAGCTCAGGAGATGTAATTCAAAATGGAAATGTTATCACATCCCTGTCAGAACAAAAGAGATACTAATCCATTTATCCTTGGCACTGGTATACCAATGGTGATATTTGTTAAATACTTGAATGGACCTGTAGATGACTTCATTGCTAGAATTTGGTCTGAGCCGCTTCAGCTCAGCTCTCTGGTTAGCAGCCAGAATATTCCCCAAGGAACTTCAGGAAAAAAGATAACAGGACACTCACATTACACCTGTGGACATGAAGTGTCTCTTATGCTTCCAGATGACAAGTGTGTGCTTTGCTTTGTTGAAAAAATAGTGAAATTGCATATGTGAGTGTGTATAAAATCATATACATGTTTATGTATATGGTATATGCTGTTTCCATATGCATATATGCAGTATCCATATATATATGGTATATGCAGTATCGTATGATGTAAGAGTTTGCATATGCAAATTTATATATTTTATATATAACCAAAATCAAACCTACTGCTAGCAAATCTTCTGAATCATAACAAAACTATAGAACAGGATAAAACTGCCCTATAGGGGTTCAAAAGCTTTAAATCTTTATGGAATAAGACAGCCACATCTTTCTTTGTGGAGTGGTTATTGGTTTTCTACCGCTGGCCTTTAAGGTAGCACCCCAGAACTTAAAACCATTACACTGCCAGAGTTCCTGAAACAACAATATATATATATATATATATATATATATATATATATAGACTTGGATTACATGCTTTTTTAAAAAGCAAGACGTCACCTCCCATGTTTGGACATGCTGTCAGGAAAACAGACGCTGACAAAGGACATCATCTTTGATAAAACAGTGGCAGAGCTTTGATGAGAGGGACTCCCATAGTCGCCGCAATAATGAACTCAAGCATAGCAAGTGTAGGAAGACACAGGATGGGGCAGTATTGAGTTTCACTGTCCATAGGGTCACTGTGAGTCAACACTGACCCAATAGCACCTAGCAACACATCTATCACATGAAAAATGAAGGAAAGTGTTCTACAGAAGACTAATATGCCCAAAGTACCCATGCCTAAGTCTAAAAGGAAGTATGCCTGGAAGTTAATTGTGGTTGTGGCTCCTGACATTTGGATTTGACTACAATTAATGACATGGAAAACTAGCTAAGCTTTTGACAAAAGTACCACTAGCCTAGACCAATGACAGTGAACCGGACAGAGATGTAATAAAACCTTTTACTCTCAAACATCACAGAGTCAAGAATTAGACAAAAACACAAAAAGAAACAACCCTCAAAACCTTCTCAGCTACCAAAATACCTTCTTTAAAATATCCTCTTCAGGAGTGATCAAGTGGGTTGGAAAGAGGGAACCAACC
>NW_022103896.1:75988541-75989954 GCF_000313985.2 Echinops telfairi | reverse complement strand
AGGAACTGAGACTTACTACCTTGGATCAGAACTAGAATCTTATCAGGAACCACGATCCAGAAGCTGCTGTTGGTAGGTTCAATCACCTTGTCTCAACCCACAGGATTGCATCCATAAGTGAGTATTTTTGTGCAGAGGGCTCATCTCTCTCCCATGTAGAGTTTACCCAGCAGCATTCACTATTGCTCCTATCCTATTCTTCATGATGAACGAATTCCAAAAAGTTTGTAGAAAAATTGAATTAAAAGATAAGGAAACTTTTCTAAGAACTTTTTGAAGCCCACTCATATTTTATTTTGGTCTAGAGAAAGAGCAGCAAGGAAGCAATTATATCCTACCCAGGTGGAGACTGGATAGCGTTTGCTCTACCAGGTTCCATGATTTCTATGGGCCAATAACTGTGCTGTTTATGTTTGGGACTAATAACTTGTTCTTTTAGCTCAAAGGTCTCTGACTCAAAAGGAGGTATACGCAGAACTGATGTAAACCATGAGATACTGGATGTTGATCCTGGTGGTGTGATTTTAGGAGTATATAGATGTAAATATATTTTGTGCATGGAAGGCTAAAGAATATTGGAGAACAAAATGTTGGCCTGTTAGCAATTAGTTTTCAGTTCAGTAAATAATTATTTTCTTATCCTGCCCCAATTGGGACAGCAAGCTTCCCTGTCCTTTGACATTGACTAGATTTGTCATCCTGCTTTGTGGTCAGTGAGCTATTAGTAGATGTGGAGAAAGTAGAGGCTTGAAATATGTGGGCGGCAGGGTTGCTCTTCGTATACTTTGCCTGTTGCCTTCAAACAGTTGCTAGGGACGTCATTGACCCTCCTGCTTGGGTTCTGATATTAGACACATTAACCCAAAGACCAAGGGTCAAAAACAAGCTGCTTCAGCCCAACTGCAGATGCCAGAGAACATAGTAAATACTTGTGTGGTCCTGAGATAACATGACTGTTTGATTTGCAACTAAAACTTACATATTAAAGAGCTAGGAAACATAAACTGCTCATGTTAAGCAAACAATGGTTGTGGATGCTCGACAGAGGCAGGAATGGAATTTCAGAAAAGCTTAAAGTTCAGCAGGGCGTTATACAGAGATCTTTCTGAAACAAGTGGTTCTATATTTTTTCAGTTGAGTGATTTTGATGAACTTCTGTCTTTTGCATTTTTCCCTTGGACATAAATATTAAGTGTTGTTTATTTGTTTGCTCACATTATGTGAAGTGTTGGCATCCAGTTCCCTAGGGAATAGTGAGTGGGAGTGGAATTTGGGCTCGCTTGGAGTAAACTGGCTTAGCAGTTGATCACATTTTGCAGAATTCTATTTGCAAGCTTAGAATATTACCACACACAGTTCACCATATGGCACAACTGATTTTGCTAAGGGGACTATTGTATTTGAAAAAAAAAA
>NW_022103896.1:75986349-75988052 GCF_000313985.2 Echinops telfairi | reverse complement strand
TCTTTCTTTCTTTCTATTTTTAAAGATAATTTTATTTGGGGGCTCTTACAGCTCTTATAACAACCCATACATTAATTGTATCAAGCATATTTGGACATATGTTTCCATCATTATTTTCTAAATATGTACATCTATTTGATCCCTTGGTATCAGCTCTTCTTTTTACCCTCCCCTCCCTGAAACCTTCGTGATCCCTTGATAAATTATAAATCGCTATTATTTGCATATCTTACACTGACCGCTGTCTCCCTTCCCCCTCAGTTTCTTTCCCACCTCCTCTTGGCACCTTCCCCCTCCCCACCTGGTATTGCTACTCCCATTTCTGTTCTTGAGGGGTTTAGCTGACCTGGATTGCATGTGTCCTAAACTCTTATCTGTACCTCTTCCCTTTCCTGAACTACTTAGAATGAAAAAGGCAGATAAAAAAATTCTGGTTTTGTATTAAGAAAGAGAAGTTTGAATCTACTTATGCGCCTACAACTTAGAAATCTTTATTTATATCTGGCCTTTCCTACTGTACCTTTCATTTTTGAAAGGCCATATGTTGTTTTTAGTTGCAGGAGGACCATCTAGCCCTTGAAGCTATTATTGCTCTGTTTGAAATGAATAGCACTGAACTTCTGGGAGATTATGTTCAAAACCTGAGATCTGCAATGGTATGTTGTATACGCCCTGGTATAAAGGCCCTCTGGAGTTGTTACAAGAAATGAAAATTCCAAATGTTCCTCATTTACAAAACACACAACACTGTACAGAGACTTCCCACTCCTTGCTGTAGAACAGCGTCACACCATTTCAGGAGGAATAACACTTAAAAGGTAGTTTGAAGCAAGTAGGTGTTCCTTTCTTCCCCTATATATTTCAAGATTTAACACCTTTTTTGTTGTTAGTAATTAAGACAACTAAAATTGGTCCAACATTAGCAGTTCAATAATTACCTTGTGCAAAGACAGTTTTCAAAGATTTTCAGGAAGGTCTATAAATGGAAGAATCAACATCAAAATGCTTGGAGTTAGGTTCCTTGAAAGAAGGTGGGTGCATCACCCGCTACTCTGCCCCAGGTATCGTAAAGTCCTTGTCTTCTTTGTTGCCAGGCGTAAGGGTCTGGGATTGTCTGTCACCGTTTCAGCCCCAAACCCTTAAGAATAGACTGCAAGTACAAGACCAAAGGAAACAGTGGGGCTTGATTCATCCAAACTGCTTTGAAAATTCACTGAAAATCAAGTAAGTTATAGCCCAAACTATGGGACAAAGAGCAGGTTTTATAATGATCACTGGAAACAAAACTTATATGAGGGTGTGCCTAGAAAAAAAAACACGGATTCTTTTGTCTCCCCCAAAACTATGTGTTTAATTTTTTTTTCACACAGCAACCTATCACCTTCAATGTACTCTACATTACATTTAGTACATTTACCAACTCTGCGATTCCATTCTTGGAAACATTTCTCAAACTTATCTCTTAGGATGGCTGACAGCACCTCCCTTGTTTTGGGGTTGTTGTTTTTCTTCCCCTCTTCTGTGTCCTCAAATTCTGTCCTATCAAGTGCCTCTTCATTCACGGTAACAAATAGTCACATGGAGTGCGGTCAGGTGACTCAGTTGCATGGGGCAAGAGAAGCATGCCGTTTTTTGCCAAAAACTGGTGCACTGAGAAGGCTGCGTGAGCAGGTGCAATGTTGTAGTGGCAAAACCAGTCCCCC
>NW_022103896.1:75983090-75984641 GCF_000313985.2 Echinops telfairi | reverse complement strand
TAAGGGGATGTCCACTTGCCTACAGATGGGCTTTGAGCCTCCACTTCACACTCCTCCTCATTCACAATGATATGATTTTTTGGTTCTTTGATGCCTGATGCCTGATCCCATAACACCTCCTGATTTTACTGCAATGAGGGGGCTGTTCGATTTTGGGTTTCCAATTATGAAACTTTAAATCAGGTTATATTTCTAGTACTTTGATTAACAGCAGGCTAACACCTCCCCTCTATCCCTGTGGCCCACCTAGTGGGCACAGTGAAGTGAAAAGAGCCCTATAGAACTTCCCTGTTTCTTCTTTCTTCAACGATTGAAGACTACCGTTCATGATGAAGGTGTAAGGTGGTATCTTGAGAGGAGAAAGGCATTACCCCTGCAGAACCTGCTCTTCTGCCACTCAGGGATTTTCATCAGTTGCTTTCTGTATACTTGTTGGTGGAAGCAGCCCTGGAGGCATAGCAGTTCCTAAGTTGGGTTGTGATCTCCAAGGTCTGTCTTTCAAAACGACCAGGCCCTCCAAGAGAGATAGGGAGCTTTCTACTCCTGTAAAGAGCTACAATCTTGGAAACCCACAGGGGAGGTTCTACCTTGTCCCAAGGGGTTTCCAGGAGTCGGCCTTGATTCAAGGGCAGTGAGTATAATTGTAGGCAAGTCAGTTGATGGGCACTTAAGGAAAGAAGTGTGTTTTCTGAGGTGACAGTGGGAACTTCCATAAGGGAGGTTGGGTGTGTGTGTGTATCCATGATTCTCAAGGGATATTTGAAGAGAATGCCTGCTTTCATGATTATACTAGACTACTTGGGTGCACTGGTATAAATGAAAATGTAATATACGGTAAATGAGATCCCACGGCAAATTTGGGATTTCAAACTGGAACAAAAAGACAAGTGAACTAGAAGAATAGATGTGGAATTGGAAGAAAGCGGGACATGAACAAGAATGTCAGAAGAATGTCTTATGGACCACTGAAACCATTCTCCTCCACAAACATTTATCCTCCTCTACAAGAATCCAGGCAATTATGGCCAGAACCCACATTTTTAGAACCTTAGAAATTTATCAAAGACTTGTAGCAATCCAGACATGTCTGTCTACACAATAAAAGGCTGAATTTATGTGTGAACAATAAACTTTGTGATGTTTTAACCTGCCCTAAGCTCATTTCTCCACCCCCAAACTAGTAGTAACTTTGAAAAGCATATGGTAGCCAACTAAAAAGGAGGTGGGGAAAGGAAAGAAAATAATAATAATAAAGGAATGGGTAGCGGGGGCACAGGGCACTAACCCACCCAAGGGGAGGGTATTGATTATATCTCCACAGGGAAAGAGAAAGAGGGACCAGACTTCAACCCAGTGCCCCAAGATGTGAATGCAACATGCCAGTGTGGAGTAGGGAACCAGTGGAGAGGTCTGGGGGGCCGGCCCCAATCCCAACTACTACATGGACACCTGCCCCTCCCCCCAGAAGAATTTATTTCAAAGGACGGCACTGAATCTGCAGCTCCAGGAGAGGGACATATCTGATCGGAGCACACGAGAGCAGATGAAGGG
>NW_022103896.1:75977981-75981091 GCF_000313985.2 Echinops telfairi | reverse complement strand
ACCCCAAATCAAAAGACACTCCAACAAGAGTATAAGGGAACCTTACTGGAAACTCAAGTCCAGTTGGGGGGAGCAGGTGGGGAGAGGAGAGTGTGTATGTGTGTAGGTGTTTACATTTCTGTTGATGGGTAAATTGGGAGAAGCAACTTCTCATGGGGGTAAAAAAAAGTTTAACAATACTTATATAGAACCTAAGTGGAGAATAAATCCAGTATTATGTTCCTAAAAGAAAAATAACATGTCCACAGGGTACTTCGCTGCTTCCATGAACATTGATTTTGGATTCAAACAAGATAAAATCCTTGACAACTTCAAACTTTTCTCCATTTATTATGATGTTACCCTATTGGTCCTGGGGTGAGGATTTGGGTCTTCTGTACCCTGAGTTGTAATCCTGTAGGCTGCAATCCCTGATCTTCATCAGCACATGCTTCCTGTCCTCCTCACTTTCAGCAAGCAACGTTGTGTCATCTGCACATCTCAGGTTCTTAGTAATCCTTCCTCCAACCCTGATGCCACATTCGTCTTCCTATAATCCAGCATCTCTGAGTATTTGCTCAGCACACAGATTGACTAAGTACTGTGACAGAATACAACTCTGATGCACACCTTTCCCGGTTGTAAACCATAAGTATTCCTTTGCTGGGTTCACATAACTGCTCTTGATCCATGTACAAATTTCACATGAGCACAATCAAGTGTTACGGAATTCCTATTCTTCTCAAGGTTATACATACTTTGTTATGATCTACACAGTCAAATGTCTTGTCATTGACAATAAAACCCAAGTAAACATCATCTTTCTGGGTTTCTCTACTTTGAGTTAAGATCAATCTGACATCAGCAATGATCCCCCTTGTTCCAGGACCTCTTCTGAATCTGGCCTGAACTTCTGACAGATCCCTCTCAATCTACTACTGTAACTGCTGTTCCATGATCTTCAGCAATTTTTTACTGGCATGTAATATCAGTGATATTTACTGGCATGTAATATCAGTGATATTGTTCTTTAGTGTGGGCACAGATATGGAGTCAGTTGGCCAACTAGCTGTCTTCCAAACTTCCTGCCATAATCGAGTGAGTGCTTCCAGTACTGCATCAGCTTGTTGAAAGATTTCAATTGGTGTTCCTTCAATGCCTGGAAGCTTGTTTCTTTGTCATGCAGTCAGTGCAGGTGAACTTTCAGTACCATTCGTTCTGCCTTGGGTGCTCCCTCCTGAAAGCTGGATTTCTGCCAGTTCTTTTTGGTACAGTGACTCCGTGTATTCTTTCCATCTTCTCTTGATGCTTTCTACATTATTCAATATTTTGCCCATAGAAGCTTTCAAGGTTGCAACTCAAGACTTGGATGTTTTTCTTGATCTTTCAATTTAAGATATGCTATGCACCTGACCCAAGTCACGATATTTTCCATTGCCTCATGTACATGTGAAAGTTGGGCATCGACAAAGGAGAAACAAAGAAGAATGTATTCCTTTTCATTGTGGTTATGGAAAAGAATATTGAAAGTACCAGGGACTGGTAGGGAGAAAGATGGGACTTACTACTCCCATAAAAAGCCACAGTCTCAGAAACTCACAGGAGCAGTTCTACCCTGTCTTGTAGGGTCACTTAGAGTCAACCATGGCTCGATGACTGTAAGTGTTATGTGCTGCTGAAAGGACACGCCAATCTGTCTTGGAAGAAGTAGCGCCAGAGTGCTCCTCAGAGGCAAGAATGGCAGACTTCATCTTACATGCTTTGGACATGTCAGGAGAGACAAGTCCCTAGAAAAAGACATCATGCTGGGTAAAGTGGAGGGGCAGCAAAGAAGAGGAATGCCCTCAAAAAGATGAATTGACATGCTGTCTGCAGAATTGGGCTCAGGCATAGGAACAATGTGAGGAGGGTGCACGGCCATGCAGTGTTTTGATCTGTTGTACATAGATAGGGTCACTGTGGGTCAGAACTGACTTGAGCGCCCCTAACAACAACAACAACACAGAGGGCTCTGAAAAGTTTTGACATATTTCTACGAATCAACTCCCGTCCTCCTCTTCTCAGGCACTTAGTTGTTAGCTCTGATAACTGCTAAATTCTCTGAAGGGATGGTGATTTCTGAAGGGTGATGGTAGATCTAAAGACTTCTTACACTTCTTTCATGGATTCTGGGATTTTTTAAAAGTGCTAACAGAGTAAAAATGATCAACCCTTCCTAAAGGGTTGGAGTCTCAAAAGACTCACAGAATAAAACTACACCTTGGCTCCATCTATCCCAAAGCTGGTAAGGCAAAATATTTACGCTATAACCTCACATCTCTTTCATAATGGCTTCTGGCTACTGTCACCAAGTGAATTCTGACTCCCAGCAAATCCATAAGGCGAGGCAATTCTGTAGTCCTTACGGGGGCAGAAAACCTTATCCTTATCCCTGGAGCCAGGGATCCAGAACTGCTGACCTTGAGGCTAGCAGACCAAAGCTTAACTCACTAAACTACCAGTACTGTTTGCCAATGGTCAAAGAGATAGGCACTCTAATGGATAGATCATTGCAGCAGTTGTGGAATAATAGCTTTGCATCAGACCTGAATATAGATCAAATTATAACAATTTTTTTTCTAAATAGTTGCTTATATACAGACAATACTCTTAAAATGTGCACAATAATCCCATGTAAAGAACTCAGAGAAACATTTGATTTATTTACTGGCTAATTTCTATTTTTGAAAATTTTTGGATCTGCTGTAATTCACGAAGCGATCACCTCTCAGACTTCTAGAAATCTTGATTCAGTCTGGTGAACTATAAATTCAGGTTATCAGTCTTTTTACAAATCCATTTTGGAGCAAATTTTTGGTTACATATATTAGAGGATCCACAATGCACAAATATATCTGTAGGTTACAGGGAGAGTCAGCAGTTAGCAAATGAGCCTTAGGGTGCTTCAGTCAAATTATGGAGCCCTTAGTGTGTGGATGTACAGCCCACCATTAATGAATTCAAAATCAATCACACTGCTGACTCTCCCTCTTATTTTTTTGCATTGCTTAAGCTTGCTATTGCTGCATTGGTTTTCCCTGCCCAGAGCCACCAGATTCAAAATTGTGGTGGGCTGCTGCCCATTCTCATAA
>NW_022103896.1:75971448-75972573 GCF_000313985.2 Echinops telfairi | reverse complement strand
CCCTTCTCCAACCTGACTTATGTAATTGGAAGTCGCAGGACCACCACCACCACTCCCCGCTCCCGCCCCCCCCTTTCAGAAAAGCCGCAGGCACTCATTCCCTGTTAGAATCTGTGCTCCTCACTTACCACCCTACCTGCGATGATTGTCAACAGTTTTTATTCACTTTGTTTAGGGGAGAATGAACAGAAAGAATTAAGGAAGAGGTGCAGAACGCATTGAGGAGAAGTGGAGAAGACAGGGAAGACCAAGATGGAAGGGACGGAATTTTCCCTCCCACAGGCCTAATTGGGACCCCAACTCCAGGGCGGGGCCCCAGGCCTTGGAAGCCTTCCATCAGGCCTTAATTATGGGATTAAAGGGGGCTTCTCAGAAACGGATGAATGTATCAAAAGCTATTGAAGTCATCCAGGGGCCCACAGAGTCCCCTGGCGTGTCTCTTGAACAATTACAAGATGTTTATTGGGTGTATACACCTTTTGATTCCCAGAACCTAAAAGGAGAGATCCCACCCTTAGACCTGCAAGGCAGCACCTAAAAGAGAGCCCTGCCCTCAGTCTGTGCTATTTATCCCTTTCTCTCCCCACTTGCCAAGGGGGTGGGGGTTGAGGGGTGTGGTTGAGGATATGGACTGTTCTTAGTGGCTGAGTTCAGGCACATGTGTGATGTAAGGTTGCTGGTGCCTAGTGTGTGTGTCTAGGTAGCCCTTTCATCTGGGCCTAGGTGACCTTGGTCTGTGTGCCCAATTTTGGATTGTCCCCATAGATGTCTAATGTGTGCATGATTCCATTCCAACCCTTTTATTGTGCCGTGGCCAGCTAATTTTTGTTTAGGGTAGGTATTTAGGGGGCAGACAACCCCCCTTTATCCCTAATCTTGCTACCTTTCAGTTGCATCTTAACTAGACCTTACAGAGGGGATTGGTAGATCCCCAATCCCAGATGTGGTAGTCACCTAATCTGGTGTCAATTTAAGAATTAAGGGTGTAGGGGTGGAGTCTAGGCTGCCAATCCGGAGACTGCCAATGAGACTTCTGTGGGCATGGCCTTCTCCTGAGAATTCTGGGAAATCTGGTTCTTCCTCCTTGGAGGCGGAAGACACCTCTCTCTCTCTGCTACTCCCTGG
>NW_022103896.1:75967480-75970325 GCF_000313985.2 Echinops telfairi | reverse complement strand
TCCCTTCTGCCCAAAGCAGCCTGTGTTTCACCATCACAATGGAATGCCCATCAGGAGTTGCCCTGAGGACAATTCTTGTCTGAGCTTCTCCTCTCCATCTCAGAGAGGACCTAGGAAATCATTCTTCCCAGGGCAGGTGTGCTTATTTTTCCTTTACCAGGGGGCTTAGCTAAAGATAAGATCCAGGGATGAGTTGTAAAACCAGAGCCAGCAAAATTTACCTAATGATGCTTTTTTTTTTCACTTCTGTCAATATTGCTCACAAATGTTATATGGATTTTTCAACTTGATTTTTTTCTGTTTTCTGTACCTTGTGCCCACTTGTTTCTTGAGTGTTATAAAAGCCTTGGGCAAAGGGACTTCAGGACTGCAGCATGGTGGACCATTCCTTTTAATGTCCCCTCTGCAGTCCCGGCTAGTCTAATATAATAAAGACTTTGTTAGATTTCTCGGGTGGGGAATACCTTGGTTCTTGGCTTCGTATGAGAAAGAATTCACACTGAAGCTTGGTTTGTGATCCAAGTGATTTTTATAAGGGAAAGAAGTTTCAGGCATTACAGTAAACCGAACACAGCACCCTCATGGTACTGCGCACGTGGTGGCCTGAGGCCAGAGAGAGAGAACACAGCCCAGCGGAGCAGAACCACAGCCCGGCTGAGTGGAAGGCAAAGTGGCATCTAGAAAAGAGAGCCATGGTCTCCAGGTTCCAGCCTTTTGGGGGCCTGCTGCTGGAAGGCATGGTCGATGGCATTTGTTGACCCCATTGGCTGAATTAAGCCCACTTGGCCAATCCAAGTGTACCGCCCACCTAGGTGTATCACACACCCCCACCCCACCACCCAGGCTCAAGTCCTGAATTGGTGCATGCCCCTTAGCCTTTATTGGCTTCCCACTTCCTGTAGGGGCCCCGAGGCATGGAGAGGAACAACCCCTATCTTGCTACCTAACATTGCCCCACTGAAGGAGTATGGAACCAAAATTTTGGGGTACTGGGCAACAACATCTCTAGCTGCTTCCTGCTAGCAAAAAAGGGGCATGAAGTGGGGTTCTGGGTCCACCCCTCCCTACTCTGTGGGAGGGGTTGTCCACACAGGGCCCACGATGGATGAGGTTGGGGTGGTCCAGGAGCTGGTGGTCCTGGAGCTGGCACACTGGGTTCAGCGACATTGGTAACCTGAGAACCTCTGGAAGAAACAAAACAGGGGGACAGTTTAGGTCAGTGGATCTCAACCTTCCTAATGACGCGACCCTATAATACAGTTCCTCATGTTGTGGTGACCCCCAACCATAACATTATTTTCATTGCTATTAAGTTCGCTTACTGGATTAGCTCAGCAGTTAAATGGCTTAAAAAGGTGGCTGGCTTCTCCTACGTTTATTAAAATTGACCTCCTTATGGGAAATGGTCTGGAGCCAAGCCAAGACACATTGAAGCATTTTCTCGTTGTGGGTACAACCGTCCCTGTCGGCTTGAGTGTCAATTTGATAAACCCAACCAGGTTCTCTCTGGGAATGGCCTCAGTGCCAACCAGCATGTCAGGGGCGGTCAAACGAACCTGGTCGGTTGGTGTGCTGCTGAGCAGCGAGAAAAAAACGCTTCCCTTTGATTTGTGGTTAGGGTAGAGGAAAGGATGACAAAACTATCATGCCAGGACAAATCAGAAGTTTGAGTTAAATACTGAAACTCCTTAATATAGGTGGTGGGATCATTAGAAAAGGAGCCTAAGGGTTTTACAATCTGAGATCACTCAGTGAGAGAGAAGGAGAGGTGAACTCGGGCTTCTCCATTGGCCCAGCCACTTCCTGGAGCGGACAGAGAAGAGGGGGAGTCTGTGATCCTGTGAGTGGTGCTAACTGGTGGGGTGAGTACAGGCGCAGGTCTGTCTGGCCAGGTGGGTGGATCAGGAAAAGAGGATTTGGGGAGGGGGGGTAGCTTCCGGGTGGCCACAGGATGGAGGAGGGAGCGTAGGGGCCGAGGAAGGTCAGAAAAGGTAGACACCTAGGTGGGTGTGGGGGCAGAAGCAGAAGGAGAGGAGGAATTTTCTCTAGCCAAGAGGACTTGGGTAGGGGAGTGGAAAATACAGAGAGAGGGTGGGAGCAAAGAAAACAGAAGGCCCAAACATACAAAACCTTAGACCATGTCTCGGTCCTTTGCAGAAGTTACTTAGATTGGTTACAATATTGAAATCAAAAGTCCCCTGTTTGGGCGACTTAGACCCATTATCCAAATTGTACTGGGGCCACTCGACTGTGGACAAAAAGATGAGGCGCTTTGGGGGCATGTCGGGCACCTGCACCAGTTTAGTGAAGTTGGCCAGGAGTCACCCTAGCAGTGTCCTGGGTTCAATTTTAGAATTTTGATTACCCATGGCTAATCTCCGGAGCCAATAGTCAAGGCTAAAGGACCAGCGTCCCAATCATTTACCCTTGGCTGCGACGGAATAAGGAGGACCTGAGAGCTGACAGGGACGTCTCCACTGCCACCCTGGATGGGATGGAAAAAGGGAGGGTGGTCTCTGACATGGCCGGCGGGGCCACCAGAAATAGACACGGGCTGGGACTTACGTCTGTGCTGCCGGACCAAGGTGAGGACCCCTGAGGTGAGCGCGAGAGGAGGGCTCCCCGAAACTGCACTGTGCTGGGCTATTAGGAGGGGGCTCACGCCTCCCGGGCTTCCGGCACCAGATATTAAGTTTGCAGCAAAGATAAACCGAGGGCAGCCCAGAGAGAAGGAAAAGGAGAAGTTTATTCTGTGTTTCCTGGTGAGATTCACGGACGCCACCCAGGAATCAGTGAAGTCGTGCTGCTAGGGAGGGAGGGGAGAAGAGAGAGGAGAGGAGGGGAG
>NW_022103896.1:75962429-75966895 GCF_000313985.2 Echinops telfairi | reverse complement strand
CATTGATCTGGGGCCTTTTGAAGTTAGCTGTGTTGGTCAGATAGGGCAGGCAGACTTCTCCTAATAGCACTGACAGGTACCTCACCCAACAGTTGCTACTTCATAAGTGTAATTTTGCTACTGTTAGGAATCGTAATGTAAATATCTTATATACGGGATGCTATTTTGATTTTAAAATTGAACATAATTAAAGCATTGTGATTAATCACAAAACAATATGTAGTTACATATTGTGAAATATTTTATGTTTTCCGAGGGTCATAGGTGACCCCTGTGAAAAGGTCGTTCAACCCTCAAAGGGGTCATGACCCACACGTTGAGAACCTATGGTTTAGGTAAGGCAGGGGTAAGGCTGTGAGATGGCAGTGCCCATGGGGGTATGGGTTAGTGTCACGGGAAGTTTAGAAAAGAGGAAATCTTTGGGCTGACAGGCATGGGTGTTAGTTCACGTTAAAGCACAGGAATGCTGTAAACGCATTTACTGGCTTAAAGACTGTGATGGGTCTCAGGTAGGGTTCTCTGTGGAGCACCTTTCTATCCTGGGGTAGCAGTGAAACACCCTCCAACAGCTCTCAGGGGTGCTTGTCTGTGTGCTCCTCTTCTGACGGGTCTGGGAGCAACAGCTCCCACGCTTTCACCCGGGAATGGTGCCCAGGGTCAGGGAAGAAGGTAAGGACAGGATATAATGGGGGCAGATCCTCCAATCCCCATCTAGAAAACAAAATCAGCAGAGAAACCACAAGAGCTCGATGCTTCAAGGTCAGTAACTGCAGTTTCAGCTCATGCCACTACGGTGTCATGAAACGGGGGCCTCAAGCAGGTGCCCCTGCCTGAGGGAGGGGTCGGGGACAGGGGGACAGGGGTCTGCCGGCAAACGGGGCCCTGACTGTTTTCTAGACAGCAAGCAATGGCCACCAGCTTGGGTGACCATACAGGGCCTACAGAGGGAACTACTGGAACAAGTAATTCACTGGATCTCCGAAGGTGAGACCACTGCTTGGAGAGGCCTTCCAGTAGCCTTCAAAGGCGAACATGGCACAAGTGGCCTTCCGAACCTTTGAAGGCGGGGAGAGACCATCAATTGGCTCAGGGCACTGTCTAAGGAAATTGGGGTCTTGGGCTGGCCGTATACTGTCACTGCGGAGCTGTCCCAGGAGTGTGCTGAAGGCGAGATTGCTGAGAGGCCTTTGGAGACACAGGGGAGTTACTCAGGGCCTTGGCGCCCGAATACCTTCAGCTAAGTCTTCGGCAACGGAAAACCAGCCAGTAGGGAAAAGACAAACCCCAAACTGGCACACTGGCAGAAGCTAAAGCAGCTTGTCTGTAAAACCAGGAGAAAACAAAACGGAAGAGAGGGGGAAAGGGATGGTCCGACCATGGCGGACGAGGTGGGGCTAGTCTCCAGGTTAGTACTCACACACATGTTGTTGGAGGGCTGGCGCCCTCTTGGCCAGGGTCACGTGCTCCGCCACAAAATGGCGGCTACCACTGGGTGGCACCATCTTGCCAGGGAGCAGACAGTCACATGGCAAGGAGAATGGTGGCCACTGCATGCAGTCTAGTCTAGAGTCAGTGAGGGGTGGGGGCAGCGAAGGGAACTAGAGTCCTACAGAGACCAATTGTGTCTACAGGTGCGAGCGGCCACCTAGCTGGCCAGGACACAAAGCGGACCACTGAAACTCAAAAAGGCTTTGGGGACCAAAATTCCCCAACACTGCAGGCTGCAGTTTCCATCCCATTCCAGGAACCAAGGCTGGGGAGAACATGCAATCCCCAGAAACAGAAAGGTGGACCCTTTCTGTTGAGAGGCGCCAGAGACCAAATCAGTCGAATTAGAGCAAACAGGCTTTATTGGGGAGAAAAATCCAGCCTGGGCGAAGTCCCAAGGTCCACAGTGTCCGGGCCGAGGGAGTCACAATCCCGACTAGAGGAGTGGTGTTTATATTCCCGGGGAACATGTGACTGGGCTGCCTTGAGTCCATATAAGGTAAAGGAGTCAGGGATTGGGAGACACAGGTATGTCCGGGTTTCTGGAATGTAAGGTGTCTTCCTGGTTCCGGGTGTATTCGTGTTGGGTGCAGAGCAGAGGCCAGAGAACAAAGTGGGCTATGAGCCAAACAGGCCATGAACAAAATGGGCTGTGAGCAAAACGGGCTGTGAGTAAAAGAAAGAGAAAAAAAACTTGCAAAGCTGCTGACAGGTTACATTAGCCAGCTCTGGTCAGCTCCGCAGGTGTGTGGGGGAGATTCAAGGTCACTCGCTGCTAGGAGCTGGCCTGATATTGATGCGGCCATACAGATCCATACTTCCACCGAAACATAAGGAGCACAGATAGAAAGACAGACGTGCGGGGATGGGGCTCCGCAATACATTATGTGTGGCCCCAAAGAGCAGGTCCCGGGAACATCCACAGCTGTATATTAGCAGGGAAGGTCCAGACCGGCACCCTTCCCAACTATGTGCTGTCTCCCAAAGATGGTGAGATGAAAGTCCGGAAGGTGCTGAAATGGGGGCCTGCTCCAGAAAAATATCTGGAGTCGGCTTACCTTGTATATCCGAGTCACAATGCACCACAATATGTTAGATTAATTGGGTAGGGAATACTTCTGTTCTTGGCTTTGCACAGAAAGAATTCACCCCGAAGCCTAGCTTGTGATCCAAGTGGGTTTTTATAAAGGATACAAGAAGTTTCAAGCATTACAGTAACCTGAACACAGATACACTCAAAGCACTCCACATCCATGCATGGTGGCCTGAAACCTGAGAGAGACCAAGACCATGTCACTGCCAAGCAGAACCACAGCCCGGCGGGATCAGAGCCTGGCCAAGTGGAAGGCAGAGGAGCAGCTGGAAAAGAGAGCTGTGGCCTCCAGGTTCCAGCCTGTTGGAGGCCTGTTGCTGGAAGGCGTGGTCAATGGCCTTCATTGACTGAATTAAGCCCACTTAGCCTAGATTGGGCCAATCCAGGTGTCCTGCCCACCTAGGTGTACCAGCCCCCCTGGCTGAGGGCCTGAATTGGTGCATGCCCTTTAGGGCCTCGAGGAAGGGAGAGGAACAACTCGCTATCTTGCTACCTGACAACTTCACTTCATTTGACTTGGACATTGTAGTGGTCTTCATTTACTCGAACCCACAACACCTACCCCATGCCTCTCTCCTAATTCTGACTTCTAAAAGCATACTTTATTTGTAGATGCATCTTCACAAAATGCCCTTCCTCTGTCTGTTCTTCCATCTTGTCTACCATTTTATAGTACGTCACTTGGATGGAATTGGAACCCCTCCACCAGTAAAGACCCTGGTAGCACAATGAATATGCATTTGGTTGCCCACCAAAAAGTTAGTCGTTTAAACTCACTAGCTACTGTGGAAGAGAAGAGACCTGGCAATTTGTACTAGTTCAGATGACACATTAGAAAACTCTGTGAGGCAGTTCCACTCTGTCATAGAGGGTCACTATCTAAGGGTCAAATATCATAATTCATAAATGATTGAAATATAAGTCAGCCTATTCAAAATAATTGGTCTGCCAGTTTCTCTAGACAAAAGAATAAACTGAACCTCTGCCCTCCTGAGCTTTTTGAAGAGCAAACAGTAGGAGGTAGCCCTTGAAATTTGGAGGGGAGCAGGCAACTTACTAGCATTTATCACAAAACTCCAAAAAAAAAACAAGCCCACTACCATCAAGTAAATGCTGATTCATAACAACCCTGTAGTCCTGGGTTAGAACTGCCCCTGTGGATTTCTGAGACAGTAGCTCTTTATGGGAATATATATCCCCATCTTCCAAAGAGCAGCTGCTGGTTTCCAACTGCTGATCTTGCATTTATCAGAAGGGTGGCAGATTCCCTATTTCTTTTTTTTTTTTTTTTGCATTTTCTTATCATTTCAATGCACATGAATTCCCACCTGTATGAGAACATCAGAGTACAAAAACACTGTAAATCTTATAATCTACCTAACACTCGGATATAGTTTTGGTTATTGTAAGTGTTTTCTGAAAACTGGCAGTTTAGTAAATTCAGTTATTTGTCTCTCATTGGGCTTGAAGTGGTTATTAATTGGATTCAGTTGCTGCAGAGCAAGAGTACACATGTAAAAGTAAAACATCAGGTTTCATTATTACGTCTAATATTTCTAGTAAGTTTCATAATTGGCCTTCAAGGATTTCAAGTAATTAAGTAATTGCCCATTTGGGTTGAATTATGTTTCCAAATAAAATTTTTCTGAAGTTCTAATTCCATTCCCTGGTAATGTGATATTGTTTGGAGAAATAAGGTCTTTCTCCTAATATATTATTAGTTGGATCACTGTATTAGTTCAGATTGACTAGAGAAACAAATTCATAGATACTTATATATGTGTATAAGAAAGAGTTTTATATAAAAGAGCAATTGTATATTGAGAAAACACCCCAGCCCTGTCCAGATCAAGTCCATAAGTCTAATCTTAGCCCATATGTCTAA
>NW_022103896.1:75959746-75962329 GCF_000313985.2 Echinops telfairi | reverse complement strand
GGTGGAAAGTTTTGTGGATCCAATGGCAGTGGAAGCATCTCAGCACTGGCAGGCGTCTCCACGTGGCTCCTCCAGCTCCAGAGCTCTAGCTCCATCAGCTAGATGGAGCTCCATGTGTCTTGTCAGCAGGAAGATGAAGCAGAGAGTGTGGGTCTGGCCTCTAGTGAGCTATTTATCTCTGTAGCACCTCCAAATGAGGTCAACAAGCTGTGACCTGATTGACAGGTTAAACTCCACCCCTTCACTCTTAATAGTCTCAAATTGACACCAGATTATGTACCTACCAGAGTCACTGTAAAATAAAGTGGGCCATAATCCTAATCCTCCCCAGAGTACTGCTTTATTAAAGGAGATGACAGACATGGGGACAAAATCAGATACAGACGATGGAAGACACCATGCCTGCTAGCCAAGGAACACCAGAATTGATTGTCAGCTGCTGCCCCAAATTGAAAGTGACAAGAAGTATTTTCCCTTAGAGGTAAGAGAGAGAGAGAGAGAGAATGGCCTGCTCAACACCTTGAATTTGGACTTTGCCTCCAGAAGTGAATGTTCTTTAAAGCCACCCATCTTGTGACAATTTTTTATTCAACTCTGGGAAAAGAAGATACTATTTAAGGATGAAAAATCAGGGAACAGATTGGCATTTGCCAATCTTTGGTGCAAATGCCATGGTAGTAAGAGTAAGCATTGATGCATTAGAAATAAATTACTAACAAAACAGTAGTAGTAATTGGAATAAGAACACAAACAGAATAACTGGAAATGGAGGAGCCTTAAAGGGGCAGAGAGAGGAGAGATTTCTGAGCGAAGAGGTATCCTGGGGAGACAAGTGCAGAGACTGTGTTGATTCATTGCTCATTTGTTTAGAAGACGATTAAAAATAGGGATGAAGATTCACCTTTTCTTCTCCACTTGTTACACCATTCTGTGGTTGCATATTGCCTGAAGCAGCAGTCCCCTGCTGTCATTTGTGTTAGTAACAGAAGAGTCATTTCCATGGTTCCCTTATGGTTTCTAGAGACAATAATATATATTTTTAAAGCTTGCCTGATTTTATTCATGGAATCCACCCAATAGTTGACACATTAAAAGTGGCATAAGCCCATATTTTTTATGTTTATAAACATCTCACACTTATGAAGCACTGAATTCTACAGTATAAAAGACTTCTTCAAATTAAATGGGCTATGTATGTTTGTCCTGTTCAGATCTCTAAATTGGTGGCCTCTGTTGCTGGCAGGAGTTCGGGTATTCTTTTCAACCCTTAATTGTTCACTGGCCCTTGGGACAGTGCAGATACAGAATGACAAAGGATCTCACCTGAAACACTGTCCTAGTTACCTAAGGCTGAATAACAAACAACAAAACACAAGTGTATAGACCAGAAATTCATTATCTCACAGTTTTAGTCTAGAAAGCCAAAGCAGGGCATCAGCTCTAAGGAAGGGAATTCTTCTTTTAAAGTCCTAGGAAATCCTTGACATTCATTTTGTGTCTTGGAGTTCTTTACTGCCTTCTCCTAGTGTGTGTATCTCTGTCAATTCTGCTCTTTTTACACCTCCCAAACTACTAGACCTCAGACTCACTCTACATGTTTCATTAAAATAACAAAAGGAAATTTCTATTTTCAGAGTCATATTGAGAGGAAGTTTGCAGTCATATTTACAGGTAAAGGGGTTAGAATTTCAACACATACTTTTGAGGGGGAAAAATTCAATCCAAAACAGATGCCAGTGTTAAAGGGTGTTCAAAGATGCAGGTGGGAGAGAGTCTCCTAAGTAAGTTTATAGGATGGATTGTGTTCTATTGTTTCATATTGTTTAGGGCCAAATAATTAACTCCTCTCGGACACTTCCATCCCAAGAAAAGTTTCTCTAGAAGGCAAAGTACTTGAGCTGAATTTTAAAGGAAAAATAGGAATTCACCAGGTAAAGTGTGTGAAGACTGAACCAAAACTATGAAATCATTAATATGTTCCCAACTTGCAACAAGATGAGATGTGAAGTGTGCATGCACTTTATGTGAGATCATACTATCTTTCTCTCTCTGCTTCTTTTGAAATGTTACATCAGAGTTACACTTAAAATTCTTTAAGATGGTCATTGCTAATGAGTGCCATTGATTTAGTTACGACTCAGAGACACCCTGGGTACACCCTGTCTGGTCCTGTTCCAAACTCAGAATCGTTGCATTTGCATTCATTGTAGAACCTACTTGTCAATTCTTCTCCTAGTAAGTCTTCTTTTCTGCACGCTGACATTCGACTTTAGGAAGCATGATGTCTTTCTCAGGGATTGGTCCCTCCCTATACCATGTCCAGTGTGTATGAGATGAAGTCTCCCCAATCTCACGTCTACAGGGAATTCTGCCTACCCTTCCTTCAAGACAGGTTTGTTTATTCTTTGTTTAGGTTTGTTTGTCCGTATGGCAGTTTGTGGTACATTCACAAGTCCTCGCCAGTGTTGTTAGGTGCCATCTAGTATCAGCATCCCGACAGCTAAGGATCTTTCAGCTGTACTTCTTCCAAGACAGATTGATTTGTTTGTTTGACAGTCCATGGTACTTTCTTTTTTTTTTTTT
>NW_022103896.1:75950042-75959633 GCF_000313985.2 Echinops telfairi | reverse complement strand
TCCTCCTCCCCTCTCCCCCATGCACCCCCAATAATTTATAAATTATTATTATATCTTATATTACCGTGGTACTTTCAATAACCCTCACCAGCAACATAATTGAAAGTCAGGTGGGACATATTTAAGTTCATATTTTGGTTCTAATTTTTCATTTTCTTCAGCTTCAATCTGAACTTGCATATGAGTAATTGATGGTCTGTTCCATAGTTGGGCCTGGTCTTGTTCTGGCTGATGATATTGAGCTTCTCTATTGTCTGTTCCCACAGATGTAATCAATTGGACTCTTGTGTATTTTATCCAGTGAAGTCAACATGTGTAGTTGCTATTATAATATTTAAAAGGGGAAAGTAACTGTTTAGGAAATATGGTAGCAACTTATGTAAAAAATATGCTTGATACAATAGATGTATGGATTGTCATAAGAGCTGTAAAAGCCTACAATAAAATGATCTTTAAAAATAAATACATACATATATATGTACATACATACATAAACTTCAAAATATAAACCAAATAAAGGGGGGCGGTATTTGCAATGAATAAGTCATTGGTCTTGCAAAATTCTAAAATGGAGAAGAAAAAACTTTTATCATGCAATTTTTACATCTTTTCTATCACCAAGACCACATTTTTCCTGCTGTCAATTCCGCTTCCTTTACATTTTTTTGAATTAAAGTCACCAGTTATTATCGATGTTGCTTTATGATATGTTTTGGTCAATTTAAGACTGTAGAATTTAGGTAGAAACCTATTTCTTTATCTTTAGCATTAATATTTGGTGTGTAAATTTAAATAATAGTCTTATTAACTGGTCTTCTTTGTAGGCATAAAGATTTTGGGCTATCACTAACAAAAGCACTGTACTTCAGAATATATGTTGAAACTTCCCTTTTAAAAGACAAATGCTGCAATATTACTAATCCAATTGTTTCCTCTTCTGTTATACAATCCCAGCACAATAAACAATATAATTGTCTGATTCAAAATGGCCATTACCAATCCACTTCAATTTATTAAGACCTAGGATATAAGTATTTATGCATTCCATTTCATTTTTAAGAAATTTCAATATTCCTAGATTCATAATGTATACATTCAGTGTTCCAAGGTATCAAAGTCTGTTTCCTTTGGTATGAAAATGCTTTATCTTGATTATTTTCTTTTATAACTGTGTTCTCATACAATATTTATCTTTATCTGATTGATTAACTTTACTCAGCATAATATCTTCCAAATCCTCCCATGTCATGAAGTTTTAGAATTTCATCATTATTCTTTAGGGATGCATAGCATCCCATTGTATGTACGTACCAAGGATGATTTATCCATGCCTCTCCCAGTAGGCTTTTAGTTTGTTTTGAGTGATGATATTCTTAACAATATTGCTAATAAATGATATTTTATTATGCAGATAAACTCTAATTTATTTAACAAATCATCTCTTGTGGGCATTCAGATTTTCTCCAAACGTTCACTATGACGGCCAAGGCAGCAAGGAATACATTTGTGTAAAAATTTCAATTGATTTTCTGACTGTATATTTAGAGCATATTCCCAAAAGTGGAATCGCTGAGTTGAAATATGTAAATTTCTGGATGCATATTACCAGATTGCTTCCAGAAAGGTTAGTCTTTTTATTCCTCTCCAGCTATAGAAGCAAATGATTGCTTTGTCAAACCATTTCTACCTTTGGACACCAATTTTAATCAACATTTTCTGTGTGATAGAAGTAAATGGTGCCTTTCATATTGAAGCATTTGCTTCTCAATGTAAAATAGTCATTTCTGTATTGAGAATCATTAATCCTTCAACTTTTGAGCCTCGTTCATATGTTCGTTTGCCATACTGCAGTGGCATCTGTGTGCTTGTGATGCTAGAAGGTATGCCACTGGTCTTTGAAATGCCGGCAGAATAATCCATGATGGACAGTGAGGCTTCCAGACTAAGAACAGATGAGCAAAAGGAAAAGGTGGTCCACTACTGAGGGACTAGACACTGAAAACATTATGACATAGTGTCAGAAAATCAGCCCCTCGGGTTGGAAAAATGAACAATTAATCATTGCCATCAATCTGATTCCAACTCATAGTGACCCTACAGATCTATTAACACTGCCTCTTTGGGTTTCTGAGACATTAGATATTTACAGAAAGAGACGGCCTCATTTTTCTTCTGTGGAGCAGCTGGTAAATTTGGACCACTGACCTTGTGATTTGCAGCTCAATGCACAGCCCATTACACCACCAAGGCACTCAAAATATGAATGGGGGAGAGCTGCTATTTCAAAGTAGTTGACTTGAATGACATGGATGGAGCAAAGCTCTGAAGACATTCATTTGCTGTGGGCCACACTCAAAAGAAGAAGAAATGGCTGCAATCATCCATTAATAATCAGAAAGTGGAATGTGTTAAATATGGTTATAGGGCATCATGCTTGGTCTGTTGGAGGGACAGCACAAAAGAGGAAGACCTCGCGGAGATGGATAGACCCAGTGATTGCAACGATGGACTCAACATAATAAGTGTAAGGTTGGCAAAAGACTGAACAGCATTTTGTTCTGAGTCAGAGGACTTGATGATGTGTATTGGGTAGGTTCTTTAGAGCAACAAACCCAGGGATACATACACACACACACACAGATACATATTTCCCAGGCAGTTCTGATTCTTCATGTACACAACAGTGTGTGGATGACTCCAAAGAAGAAAAGCAAACATCAGCATTTGGACTTCCCCAAATCGACACTAGGACTCAGAGGGATGAAAATGATGAATCGTACAAAGGAATACAAGGAGCATCAAAAATTTGTAGATAAGTTCCTTTTCCCCACACACAAACCTTTGATGTCCCTTTTAAGACTAAAGTTTTGGGAGTCTTTGCTATAATGTCCTATATGTGTCCTTTACACACTAGTGATATTAAAGTTTTTTATACTTAATGATTGTTTATTCTCAAGTCCATTATTGGATTTTAAATTCTGAGTATGTTATTTTCTGATGTGCAGATGTTTTTTGTGGTTATGCAGAGGAATGTTAATTATAACTTTTTAATTAAGAAGGGACTTCATCACTCATATCATTACCTATTGAAAAATCTAACAAGTTAAAAAAGGACCTAACATGTATTACATTAATCTACATTAGAAGTATACTGAACATACAAAGCTGTTTTGTATATTCAGTATTTTTCAATTTTGAAAAATGTTGCTAAAATCATGTCACAAGACATTTGCCACATTTTAAGCATGTCTGTGCAGAGTTTCACTTCAACATAGAAAAAATGTTAAGAAAATGTAGTTTTAAAAGGAGAAAAATCTAGGTAATCTTCAAACTCATAAATAAGCATAAGTAAATTGAGGCAAATTGCGGATGACAGGACAATAAAAAGCAGAGCCTCTCCACCCTTATGGAAGAAGAAGGAAGTACATTTGGATGTAGCCTGTGGCTTTAACGAGAAGCAACATTCTGCCACAGCCGGGAAGAGGATAGGAAATACTCTTCTTCTAAAGGCTTTCAACTATCCAAATCAGAGGTTCGCCATCCTGATGGGAATGGATGGAGATGGGAGGTGATGTGCTGTTAATGTGCTGAGACACCCCCACCCCAAGGCCAGGGATTCAGGTCCTGGTTAAGGATGATGTAGAACCAGATAAACAAGGAAATTTCTGTCAAGAGGGCTCACTACAGGCCTCATACTGAACAACAGGTAAAGTCGGAGTCCCACGGAAGGAAATACAAGAACATGAAAGGGACTTCCCTCTGGTGCACGCCAGCAACGTCTGCTGAAAGCTAAGGTGCAGTAAGAATATTGAGGAAAGCCCTGAGGCAAACCAGCCCCACAGTAAACACCACATAGCAGTGGTGCCATGGCTTACTTGAGATGGCTCTTCTAGCTACAGTCTTTGTAGCACTCACCAAATGACTGGGTGGGATGATAGTTGTGAGCGGTTGTTCATAGAGTTTATTGTGATTGTAAAACTTGGAACTCAAGCAAGGTAAAGGTTAACAGGTCATATGGCTAAATCAGAGACAGATGTTCATTGGACACAGCTGCTAAGAGCCTGTCTTGACCAATTAACTGTATCCTGCTTATTTCTGATCCTGAATTTTAACCTATTCATGTCCCTAACAACCCCTATAATATCGAAATTATTGTTCTGTGTGACTCTTGCAATGAATTTTCAGACCCAACAGAGAAGTAGAGATGCCTTGAGAAGAACAATTGGTATCAGTGTTGGTAAAAATGGTTGGAGGATGGAGGCATGTCTTCCATCTCATAGGAATCTGATTTGGAAGATGAATTTTATTCTCCTCTCCCCTTATGAAGTTAGAGGATGTTACACACCACCAAGTCATTTTTATACCCACCGTTGAAAGAAATGAAAGCCTGTGGTATACTGAAGATAATCATAGCAACAAAAACCTCATCCAATTGAAATACCAACAATTGTTGTGCAAAGATGTCCCCTGGAACAGCATCTGGTCTTACCCCATCTTCACACCACTTGTATCCTCACAGTCATGAGGACATTATGAATTCTGAGTGTCTTCCAGACAGAATTGACTTGATGGTAGTGAGTTAGGTTTTTTTATTTTTCCAACTTTGGGAACTCGTTTTCTGACCATAAATTGAGCAATATTTTGTTGTGACATATAAGATTTTTATTGTTAATATTTGTAACAAATGGTTTTGCTAGGCCTTTTTTCTTAGTTTGTCTTTATATGGAATTGCAAATGAAACCTGATTACCATGGTCATCCTGCTGATATTTGAAATACCAGTGGCATAGATCTGAATTCATAACAATATGCAAGTCATTGCAACATCCTAGTACAACAAATTGACTGATGGATGATGTTAGTACACAATAGATTAACTCAAATTTCTTTAATAACAGCGTGAAAGAAGAAAAGGCATAATTATTCTGGGAAAAAAACATATTTAGTGCACTATTATTCTCCCTACAATATCTAGAACTTTAAAATTATGAGAAATATAAAAATATGACAACCCAGAAATACAACTAAGCACCTAAAGAATTTTGATAAGGAATTTAAATATATTAAGTGGGAAAGTGATAATATTTTCTGTAAGGTAGTCAAGAGACACCAGAGACCAAATCAGTAAAATTAGAGTAAACAGGTTTTATTGGGGAGAAAAACCCAGTCTGGGCGAAGTCCCATAGTCTACAGTGTCCGGTCTGAGGGAGTCGCACTCTAGGCTATAGGAGTGGTGTTTATATTGCTTGGGAACATGTGACTAGGCTTCCTTGAGTCCATATAAGGTAAAGTAGTCAGGGATTGGGAGATACAGGTATGTCCGGGTTTCTAGAATGTAAGGTGTCTTCCTGGCTCCAGGTGTATTTGTGCCAGGTGCAGGGCGGCAGGCCGAGAACAAAGTGGGCACTGAGCCAAATGGGCTGTGAACAAAACGGGCCGTGAATAAAGGAAAGAAAAAAAAACTTACAAAGCTGCTTTACATTAGCCAGCTCTGGTCAGCTCCACAGGTGTCTGTGGGAGATTCAAGGTCACTCTCTGCTAGTTGTTTCAGCCAGCTCTGGTCAGCTCCAGTGAGCTCCACATGGGTAGGGGAGATTCAAGGTCACTTGCTACTAGGAGCCAGTCTGATCAGGCCAGACATTTTCAATAGAGAGTTCTAAAAAACTTGGATGTCCACCTGAAAAGAATAAAACAGGACCCATACTTCACACTAGGTACATAAACTAACTCAAGATAGATTAAAGACTATAAATATAAACCTTAGGACCATAATGGTCAATAATGAAATAGACAGAGACAAACGAAGAGCCCTAATACAAAACATAGATGCACTAGGGGAACCTAGGTAGCAGCTCAGTCCTAGTTCATAAGCCCGTGAGTCAGTCAGTAAATGCTGAAGTAATGTCCAATATTGTCTATTTGGATGTATGGGGAAATAAATGTATTTGAAGTAAGAGAATTCTATTAACTTTAAACTCAGACCTGCCCATCATATTTTTCAGGACAGAGCTCTTATACTGTGGAAAATAGGTAAAAATCACACTGAGGGAAAAAAAACCTGTATGGTACTGCATTTAGGTTCTAAAAGATTCTGCAGAGAAATCTATGCAAAAAACAATTTGATCACATTCATTTCCCAGAGCACTTTACTCCTCCACTGAACGTCCTCTGAAAAACAGAACTATTGGGAAACCACGGTGTGTGCTGGTGGAAAAGAAAATATCCCTTAGTTTTTTGGAAGGAATAACTTTTAAAATACTTAAATGTCTATGTTTATTTAGTGCAGTCAAGAATTAAACTTGTCAAATTTAGCACTGCTCTTATATCTGACATAAACTTACAAGATGTCTGGTAAAAAAAAATCACAAAAACAACAAAAATGCCCACAGTATAGAGGACAAAACAAAGGACTGGGACCTTCTAAAAACATGACATTTATGTATTTTAAAAAACTGTCAGAAGATTAAAAGGGGAACCCACACATTGGGGAAAAATGCGTGGCATTGATAAGTCAGATAAAGAGCTAATTTCAGAAAGCTATAGAAAACTACAACACCGTAAGAATGCAAATCAGTATATGGGCACATGACATGAAAAGACAATTTACATACAGGGGGCCAGCAATCACAAGAAGATGCTCATTATCATTAGCTTACAAGACAAATACAAATGAAAGTAACAACGAGATACACCCTCACACACTGACACTTTGAAAAACAGAAAATAGCAAATGGTGACAAGTTATGTGAAGAGATTTGAATACTTATACACTGATAGTGAGATTGCAGAACTATCCAGCCACTATGGAAAACAGTGTGACACTTCCCTAAACAAAGACAAAGAGAAATACCATATGACCCCGGAGGTTCTCTGTTCAGTGTATATCCCAAAGAGATGTGAATAGATATATGCACACCCATGTTTATCGTAGCAATTTCTATAAAAGTAAAAATATGGAAAAAATCAAAAACCCCATCTGTGGCAGAATAAATAAATATACTCTGGTACATACACATGACAGAATAGTATGCATCTCTACAAACCAATGGTAACACTGTCAAACACCTCATGACATGAGCAAAATTGGAATACCTTGTACTCAGCAAAGTTAGTCACTCTCATAAAAATATGATACCATTATCATAATGGGCAAAAAAGAAAATATGGCTTCCACACCCAAGAAAGGAGCTGTAAAGAATAAGACAAGGCCGGGGGCAGGAGGATAGGGAGAAGGGAAAGATATGGAGGGAAGGTAGGAGGACCTGTGGGAAGAAAAGGAGAAGGGACCACATCCCTGGGGGAGGTGGGGCGTGCTGAGAGGCTGTCCCTGCTCTGATGTGTAGTGTGCTTTCCTTCGTGTGTGCTATCTCCCACAAATAGGTAGGGAAAGATCGTTTTAAAATTAAACGTTCAATTAAAACCACAACATAAAAGTAAGAACCACAGTCTTGAAAAACCTCCACTCTCCTGAACCATCAGATGGAAACACAGCTCTGAATGGTTATAAAAGGAGAAAAGTAAAATCGAAACCGATTTCCATTTGTTTGTGGTACATGAACTAGTTTCAAAAAGGCTAGGGGGTGAAAACTATACAACCATTTATCAAGAAATAAAGTATGTAACAGAGCCCCACTGTGATTTCTCAGATGTTGGCACTCTTAGACAGGGACTTTCCTATGACTATGAGAATTATGATCAAAGTTCTAGTGGAAGGCATGGACAGCATACATGATTATAATTATAAGAGAATTGCAGCAAGGAGACGCAAATTAAATAAAAAGATGTTTTTTTTAATGTTATAAATAAACCAAAAACATCTGATGACAGATTTGGCATACAGACAGAAAATGTGGACAGAAGTAAAGTGAAATTTTTTTTTAATTGGAGATTTCACAACTCCTCTCTAAGCAGTAAAAGATCAGTAAGCACAAATCAGCAGGGTTATAGGACACTTGACAAACACGAAACAAACTGACATTTAAAGAACATTCCATTCCATCGAGAGAGACAACTGAGAAGTCACTCTTTTCAAGGCTAATGGGGTCATTTATGCACACAAATCAAGTGCTAAGACAAAAATAAATGCCAATAAATATGAAAGAAATAAGATCATACACAATGTGTTTGCTGGCCACGATGGAAGTCTCTAGAATTCTGTAACAGAGCTATTTGAGAAAATCAAATTAAGTTAAATGTCAATGTGGTTGACAACTCAATCTAGAGAAAACAAGACGTCATGATAACCAAAGAAAGGATCAAAGGTATAAACGATTTCATTTTACTTGGATCCACAATCAATATCTGTGGAAGCAGTAGTCAAGAAGTCAAATAACATATTGCAGGGAAATTTACTGCAAAACAAACAAGCAAACACTTTAGAGTTAAGAGCAAAGAGGACACTGAGATCTGAGGTGTTCCTAATTCAAGTCATGGCATTTCAGTAGACGGCTATGCGTGTGCAAGTCAGACAGAGGGCAAAGACCAGAGAAGAATTGAGGCCTTGGAATTATGGTGTTGGTGAAGAACATTGAAAATGTCATGAATTGCCAGGATAAACAAACCGTCTTAGAAGAAGTACAGCCAGAATGCTCCTTAGAAGCGAGGATGGCAAGATCTCTCCTCAGGTATTTTGGGCCTGTTATCAGAAGGGACCAATATTCACAAAAGGACCTCACCCTTGAGAAAATAGAGGGTCTGCAAAATAAAAAAGGGGGAAAAAGACCAAAAGAAAATGGATTTACACAGGGCCTACAAGAATGGACTCACTCCCAGCAGGTGTACGGGACCTGGCCGAGTTTCTTTCTGCTGTATACAAGGTCACTTAGACTCAGAATCGGCTCAACACCATCTAGCAATAACAGGGCAAATAAATGAGTGTAGCAAGTGACAAGATGCCAGGGCAGTACAGAAAAATAAAGTGTGCTTCTATATACTAGCTATAAATACTTGGAAACTGGAAAACAAAACACCATTTTCCATAGCAGTCAATCATGGGATAATTATGGATAAGTTTAGCAGAATACATTCAAGTTTTGCACCACCAAAATAACAAAATGTTATAGAAAGAAATTAAAGATCTCAATCAATTCAGAACTATATGGTATTCCATTTTAACATGTCAGTTTTTCCTTTGACAACCTAATTCTAAAGTTTGGATGGGAAAGTAAAGACCTAGATTAGACAAAACAAAAATCATTTTGAGTTAGATAAATGAAGCTGGAGAGCTGCCACTGCCTGATCTCAAGACTTAATGTAAAGCTGTAATAAATCACGCCCCTGTGGGGTTGATGTAAGAATAGCCATGTAAATTGGGCAAATACAGAGTTTAGAAATGCACCTGCCCCCACTTTTTTTTAAAAGTTAAGAAGACAAATGCTGCACCCGTGCCATTTTTTAATTGTTCCTTCTCTATGAAATGACATTTCTCTCCTCAGGAACAACCCTTTTTACTCAATCAAAAGCTGCCCTTATCTTGCGTGGCTCACCTGCAGTTTTCTATTCTCACTGTAAATGCTGGGGGAAAGTAAAATGGCTTAATAGGGCTTTTGCGTAATATAGCCTTTGGAACTCCCAGCAGGGAATGCTGTTGTCC
>NW_022103896.1:75942440-75947415 GCF_000313985.2 Echinops telfairi | reverse complement strand
ATTTCTTCCTTATTTTGTCACTACCTTTTTACTTTGCCAAGCATGACGTTCTTTTCCAGGGACTGGTCTCTCCTAATAACGTTCAAAATATGTGAGACAAAGTCTCACCATCCTTGCTTCTAAGGAGCACTCTGGCTGTATTTCTTCCAAGACAGATGTGTTTGCTTTTCTGGTAGTCCATGGTACTTTCAATACCCTTTGCTAACCCCAGAATTCCCACGCATCGATTCTTCTAGCCTGTGTTAGCCGGGAAACTCCACTTACAACTCTTCCCCATGGGTAACCCTGCTGGTATATGAAATATTAGTGGCATACCTTCCAGTATCATAGCAAAATGCAGACCACTACAGTAAGACAAACCGATAGTTTGTCATTAAGGAAAACAAATTTAGATCACAATAAGCTGACAAAGGATTAACTCAGCAGTCTTGTGTAGTTCAAACCCTGCACAATCTAAATCAAGTTCTATCGTCAGGATGGACTCCTGAAAGGTAAGCTCTGATCACTTGGAATCGCCTATGTGATGAGACCATATGATTTGGGGCTTCTTCTTTTTTTGGGAAAGGTGGTATGCCTGAAATCTTGGGTCATGTCAGGTGTTTAACCAAATACATTTATCCTAATGAATTTATAATGCACGCCTGTTTTTTGCTCTGAGAGCCGGGGAGGATGGAATTTTAATAGCTGCTTATCTACATGGAGCTCAGTAAAACTGGATCACAGTAAATCGTTATCTTTCCTGAATGTTGACATTTCACAAATGTTGCCCACACATGATTGCAGGAAGAATTCAGTGGGTCCCTAAGCAACTCCACTGGGAAGGAGACACCTGGGCATTTATGCCTGGTTTCTCCTGGATATGGACCATGGATCTTCTTGTCTTTGCTGATTGTAAACTGTATCCTTTCACTGTAATAAATTATACCCATGTATCAAACAGCTTTTTTGAGTCCGGTGCATCCGGCAAGTCATTGAGCAGAGGGTGATATTGGGAATCTCTGACACTTGAAGTTCAATGACTAAAGTGGAATATACAACTACTTTAGAAAACAGTTTTTATTTGTGTGTGTGTTTAATTTTAAAATAATATTAAATGCACTAATCATATGACCCCCACAACCCTTTTTTTCTTGAATACTGTAGATATGTATTTCATGCCATATGCCGTGCATGGTGATGAATAAACAAATTGTAAAACACATATACAATGGAATACCGCTCAGCAATCAAATTGGACTAAATATTATACATATAACAACATGCATGAATCTTTAACACATATGCATATTATGTGGGGGCAAAAACAAAGACAATGAAAGCTACATAGTCACACTATGTGATGACATTTTTATAACATTAGGGAAATAAATCCAATGAAATACAACTAGTGGTTACTGGGAGCTGAAGGAGGAAGGGATGGGAAAATTGGGGGTGGGGGTCAGCAGAAGATTAAACAAAAAGAAATATCCTGTCTTAATAATAATGAGCATTATAGGGGGAAAAGATTTATGGATCTAAAATCTATCTGTGGGAAGCATGACTGATAAAAATATATTTTCTGATATTAAAAAGCACACGTGAAATAATCATGTGTGAAGAAGTAAGTATGTATTCAAGATGTTCAATAATTGAAATCATGGCCTAAGGTCACTAATTTGAGACAGCTCTGTGAGACAAGAACAGTGTACCTATAAATGCCTGATAATTTGAAAACAAAATCCATAATATTCCAGCATTAAAAAAGTCTTAATTAATTTAACTATTCCACTGTTGTAAGACATACTAGTAATTTCCAAGTTTTTACTAATATCAAAGATATAATAAGAACATTCTTTAATCTTTTTCTCCAGCTTCTCCTATATTTTTATAGTTTTTGTTTCTAAGAAAATCTCTGAAAGTGTCTACCTTATTTGGTCACTTCTTTGATTAATAAACTATTAGATTTCTCTGGAACTCATTAAGGTCTATTTTGGGGGGGGGGCTGATACTGCTGTTAAACCAGATATGTGGATTAGGAACTTCTTCCATTCTCACATCATGTCTCTTTTGCTATTTTTAAGGACATTCTTCTTATCACTATTGCAACACTTATTTGTACATTCTGCCTTGTAATTAATTATCTCTGTGTTTGACTCTTCCCCATTACATGGCAAGCAGAAAATACATTTTAATTCATATTCCAGTGTCCCTATCTGCTCACAGATTTTGGTGCATAGTAGAGACATAACAGCAAAATCTTGACCAAATAAGTGAAAAATCACCTTGGCACTACATCTATCATCCCCACTGTCACAGTGTGATCACAAGCCTCCTTACGGAATTCCTTGTATAAGATCAAGCATCGCTTCTCGGTCTCTTTTTGTGCAATGAGTAAACCAAACCCACTGGCCTCCAGTAGAGTCCAGCTCATAGTGACTTTATGACAGAGAAGAACTAAGCCACAGTGTCTCTGGGGTTTTGGACCTTTATAACATCAGACAGCCTAACTTTCCTCCCAGGCAGCGGCAAGTGGGTTCCATTCACGACTTGTCATTTAGCAGCCCAGCACTAAACCCACTGAATCACCAGGGCTGCCTTCTTTTTTTTTTTTTTAAACATTTTATTAGGGGCTCATACAACTGTTATCGCAATCCATACACACATCAATTGTGTAAAGCGCATTTGTCAGGGCTGCCTTCTTGCTGTATAATCCCCAAGGAAACTGAGCAAAATTCACCTGGCAATAGCTAAGCTTGTACACATTTCTTTGCCCTTGGTTTTCCAGGATGCTGGAGGGCTTCGTTAAATTCTCAATGAAGAGTTTTTCTTTTTTTGCAAGGTGATATAACTAGAGGTTCGGGTCATAAGCTCTTGGGATTCCAGGTGAGCTTAACTACTTACTAGTAGAAGAGGGAAAGTTCTTGTCTCCCTCTGTATGATGGATTAAATTGTATTCTCTCAAAATGTATATTGAAATCCTTCATATTTGAATTTTGTTATTTATAATCCATGGATCACACAAGTTGGTGTGCTTCTTCAATGTGGACTGAGTTGATGGCTCATTTAGAGGACTGCTTGCTTGAAGGCAAGTCTTTAAGACCTAAGATGCTGTTCTCTCTTATAGTCGGGCACCATCTGGCTTCTTCAGTACACTTTGCTATAGCACCCATATCGTCAATGATCTCTTCATGAGGGCAAGCATCGAGTAGGGCTATAGCAAAAGATTGTTCAATAACAGTGCTAGAATTAAGTGCCAGTCCAAATCCATTCATAAGTCTATGGTTTATATATGTCTTTGGTTCACTTTAGAGACATTATTATCATTTTTATGATGGAAAACATTTTTGTTTGCTTTCTGTTGGTGTTTAGTGTGGTTTTTCTGTATATGAAATCTGGGATAGATAAGTCTGTAGAGAGGTAGATAAGTCTATAGAGATAGTAACTGGAGTAATAATTACCTAGTGGCATGGTAGGGGAGGTTTGGGTGAAATGAGGAGCTCACAACGAGTACAAGAAGGTAATGCTCTGAAATTGATTGTGGTGATGATTGCACAGTTCTTCTTAATATGGTTGAATGAATAAATTGCATATATAAGTGAAGTATATGACAATAAAACTGTTGTTGTTGTTGTTGTTGTTATTGCTGCTGCTTTGTTGGTTTTGACTTCCTTTGTTGCTTTATTTTGCTTGGCCTGAGTTTTGCACTTATTAATGTATCTGCATGTCTATCTAGATAAAATAGGCAGGATAAACAATTTGGAGATGAAAAGGACCAGTGGTTCCAGGGGGATATAGGAGAAAGGGAGGTGAGAGAAAGGAAGTGGGGGGTGGGGGCAGCCAATCCAGGGACAAGGGAACAACAAGTGAACTAAAATCAATGGAAGGAAGGGCATAGGATGCCTAATGGGGCTTAATCAAGGGCAATGTAGCAGTGAGGAATTACTAAACATGAGTGAAGGCTGAACATGATAGTGGGACAAGAGGAAAGTAAAGGGAAATAAAGGAAAGAACCAGGATACAAAGGACACTTATAGAGGCCTAAATACAGGCACATACATATGTAAATATATAGAGAGAGATGGGGGGGATAGAACTATGCACTCATACCTATATGTTAAGAATTAAGGTTGCAGATGGACCTTGGGCCTCAACCCAAATACTCCCTCAACATAAGAACACTTTGTTTTAACAATCTGGCATTCTGTGATGGTCACCTTCCTGACACAATTGCTGAAGACATAATGGGCACATAAGCAAATGTGGTGAAGAAAGCTGATAGTGCCTATCTATCAAAATATACAGCATCTGGGGTCTTAAACACTTGAAGATAAACAAGTGGCTATCTAGCTGAGAAGCAACAAAACCCACATGGAAGAAGCACACCAGCCTGTGTGATCATGAGGTGTCAGTGGGATCAGGTATCTGGCATCTAAGACCCAGAACAAAATCATACCCAATGTGAATGGGGGCGGGGGAGTATAATGGAGTGGAGACCCCATGTCCATCTGTAGACTATTGGACATCCCCTCACAGAGGAGTCACAGGGAAGAAATGAACCAGTCAGGGTGCAGTATAGCACCCATGAAACACACAACTTTCCTCTAGTTCTTTGGTGCTTCCTTCATCCGACTAGCATGACCTCAATTCTACCTTACAAATCGGATTAGACCAGAACATGCACACTGCTACAGATAAGAGCCCATGACACAGAGGATCCAGGATAGATGAATCCCTCAGGGCCAACAATGAGAGCAGAGATACTAGGAAGATTAGGGGAGTGTGGGGAATCGATCACAAGGATCAGTCTAGAATCCCTTCCCAGGGGGACAAATAATGGAAAAGTGGGTGAGGGGTGACAGAGGATGATATAAAATATGGAAATAATAATCTATAACTTATCAAGGGCAGGGAAGGAAAGGGGAAGAAATGGGGAGCTGATTTCAGGGGCTCAAGTGGGAAGAGAATGCTTTGAAAATGATGATGGCGGCTTATGTGC
>NW_022103896.1:75933536-75942340 GCF_000313985.2 Echinops telfairi | reverse complement strand
CCCCAGGGGGACGAATAACAGAAAAGTAGGTGAGGGGCAATGGAGGACTATGTAAGATATGAAAAAAAAAGATATGAAAATAATAACCTATAACTTATCAAGGGATCATGAAGGAGGGCAGCGGAGGGAAGGAGAAGAAATGAGGAGCTAATATCAGGGGCTCAAGTGGGAAGAGCATCCTTTGAAAATGATATTAGTGGCATATGTGCAAATGTGCTTGACACACTGGATGAATGTATGGATTGTGATAAGAGATGTAAGAAGCCCCCCAAAAAGTATTTTTTTAAAAAGCATTGGTATCCTAAAGTCTGATTTCTGAAGTTGCAATCCTATTTGGAAATAGAATCGTCTTTGTTATGCTAATGAAGCAATACCAGTGCAGGCTGTGTCCTACACTGACTTACATCTGAGTTATAAAAATAGCAGGTTATGCATATACGCGAGAAGACAATGGTTATATGAGGCTCTTGAAGAACCAACTGGCCCCCAGGGATACTGATAGAGAAAGAATTGATATGCCTGAGACCTTGATGAAAACTTTGAGCTTCTAGAACACTGAGAAAATTAATTTCTGTTCTTTAAAGCTACCCACTTTACAGATACCATGTAAAATGGAGAAATAAGTCACACCCTATGTTTTCAAAGTTAGCTGAGATAACAGATATAAAGATCCTAACACATCTGCTAGCACAAGGAAAGGCACAACAAAGACGAGCTCTCCTTCTTAGCTCCGCCCTCCCTACATTCTACCTTTACCAAGGGCTTATATTTCACCGGGAGTCCCTAAAGTGTTGCAAACAGTTAATGCACTCAGCTGTTGGCAGCCAAGAGTCTGACGAGAGGAGTCTTAGGAGAAACACTGGCAATCATGTCCCCAAACTCAGCCACTGAGGACCTCTGCTGATACACACATAGGGTCACCGTGAGTCAGATTGTACATTAACTGTTAACATTTCGTTGAGGTTATAAACCGGTCCATGGTAGGATAGCATGTTGGTAAGAAGACTACATGGAGCACGGGATGTGTCCTTCGGTGCCCATTGAGCCTTGCTGGTTGGGCAAAGTCAAGCCCCTTAACATCTTTGGCCATGTGCAAAATAAAGGAACTGCGCTGAATTGCCTTCACGCTTGGTCCTGCAGCTCTGGGACTATATGCTGCCAGTGTTGTGATTGATAAGAGACACTTTTTTAGCAGGCTTTGCTCTTGTGTTCTCTCTGTACAAGGATGACCCATTCTTTTTCATCTCAGTTCTGCCACCAGTGCCCCTCAATTATCACTTGGTGCTTCCTGCCATTTATATACTCGATGAAAGTCTGAAAACTCATAGACACCCTTTTCCAGCTCCATTCATGCTGTGATTTCTCACCTATTTGAAACTCTTCTATTTGGGTGTCATTCCGACATCTGGCTTCCTCCTGCTCTTTTTATTTCTCTTGTTTGCTTTACAAATTAGAGAGAAAAATTCTCTCCTCATTTTTATTTCTGTCATGGGGCTGGGTAGAAACTGGCTCTGGCAAATCTATTCGTTTAGATGCCCAGAAAACAGGAATTCCAAAGGAACTGTAGAATTTGCTTTTAAAATAGGTGCACCTGGGATTTTACCTGCTGGGTTTGTAGGCTGTAAATAAATGCTAAACGGGTGGTTATTTCAGCATGATTTTAACTCCAGGCTCATTTGCTTTTGTGAAATTTTAAGTGAGACTCATTTTTTTAAATGGCTGGTGAAGAGAAACTACAAACCTTGGATTCTAAGCAAATGCTCTAGCCTCCCAAGGCCATCCACCATCTGCCAGCTATGTGTCTAAATTGCTACAGCTCAAATCCCACTCCAGTAAACAACATTAACCAAAAGGTTCACTTTGCTGAATTATGTTCAAATCCTAAAAAGTGGTCCACATAGACGTTCAGCATGGCACAGGGGTGGATGCATCATTTTCGGGGAAGAACAGCCAAAGTTTGAGAGACTTCAAGAGAATTATGAGGATTAATAATAATAATAATAATAATAATAGAAAATGCTTTGGGGGAATTTGTTCCCTCAGTCCTAGCCTTAGAGCTTTATCAATATCATCTCATTGAATTCTCAACACAACCCTGTGAAGTAACACTACATGTATCCCATTTTACAGTTGCCAAAAGTGACGTTTAGAGACCTTGATTGACTTACTCATAGCCAACCAGGTAGTAAAAAGGTAAACCAAGGCTAACACTCAATCCTATGCTCTCCAAACTACACTCAGCCAGCCGTTCCAAGCCAAGCCTGCACAGCTGTGCTTTCACAGTTACACAGGAATCCTCTGAGGATTTTGTAAAGAAGAAAACTCCTTTGGTACCTCCCCACCTCCTTTAGAGATGCTGATTCAGGTGGAACCAAAGGACTTCTAAAGGGGATAATCATTGGGCCTTTACTCTAATTGCTCCCAGCTTTGAGTCTGTACCAGTAAATTACACAAAGTCTAAGGGGACAGCACTGCAAAAGGGGAAGGCAGCTATGTGAGCAAGCAGAAGACACAGGATTTTACCACGTGAGTCGGTTGCACCATGTTTTTGTTGTATGCCAAGTTTACATAGCTGAGATACCTATCATTTCATGTGCTCCTCCCTCCATCTTTCAGCATTGTAATGAAGATCAAAATAAAAGGTAGCAAAGAGAGCTTTAAAATGATAGAGAGCTATAGCCACACATATACTCCTTTCACTCCTATATTTTATTTCTTCTTCCTTGGGTATAGCAGGTACTTTGTTTCCTTGTTAGTATTTTAATGCAAACTTTCCAATCTCCTTTCTTCCTTAGTATTTTTGTTCCCAACAACCTATACCTACAGTCTTGCTGTGGGCTGCCTTGGGGCCATTAAGGATGCTTTGAGCCCAGAAAGTTACTTTTGCAGCCGTCCATGTTCAAAGTCTGTGGGAGTAAGAAATCAGGGCTCCCTCACTCCGGTTGGAAACCTCGGGGGTGCTGCTTATCCTCCAGAGCCCTCTGCAGTTAGGGCTCAGTAGGAGTCAGCTGGAGATCACTTCTCTGTTGGGCTTTCTCCCTTTTCCTATTCATTTTCTTCAAGCCCTACTAGCCGCTTTGATGTTTTAAAAGCCCTTTCTTAATAAATGACACTCCCAGGACTCTTTAGGTCTGCTTCTGGGAAACCCAACCTGTCAATCCTTGTCCCAAATTCTAGCAGCAGCACCATTCTGTCCAGAACCCATCACTATGGGCACTCTCATTGTTTCTTTGTCTTTCCTTCCCCACTACCAAATGGAGCTTCTTTTTCTAATGTCCAGGGCCGGTAGAGTCCTAGACTCAACCTGCTGCTGAACATTTTTAGTGTTCTCAGCTGTTGAAAATAACCTAGACACTGGAGAAAGTGATGGAAAGACCAGGAAGAGCCCAGAAGCCAGTTACTTAATACCTTCCCTTATCCTTGTGCTGAAACTATGACTCTCACAACTAATCAAATGGGAGGAAGGAGAAAAGAGGAGAGACTAATGGAGTGACACTAATCATTGTATCAAAATATTATGCTGCCTTTGCCAGTATCACAGTGTCTTTTCCATTTTGTTTCTTGTCTGCTCATTTTTGCTCATTGGTGTTCAGTGATCAGTCTTGAGAGCAATGATCCCTGAAAGTCACTACTACCTCTACAGGTGTACCTTCACTGGTTTCTTCTGAGTAGCAAGCTAAGAGCACTGGAAATATAGCTGCTGATTACTTATTCCTGTCTTTGACTTTCCCATCTCAATTAAACAGGATTCCTAGTGTAAGAGAGGAGTTAGAACGCCTAAAATTGCTGCTAACAATCCTAAGGAAAAATAAAACTTTCAATACCAACAAATTAGCCTTTTGAGAAACAATTATTTTTTTCAGTTTAGCTATTTTAGTTATGCTATTTATTGAAACTATAGATTTAAGAACTCTTTTTTTTTTAAAAAAAAGCAAAAACAAAACCTGAACATTGCATTAGAATCGAATTGATGGCAATGAGTTTTGGTTTATTGCCTAAGTGTTGGGTAAGCCATGGGTATGCAAATAGTTCATCTGTGATCTGCATGGAGGAGTTCTGGGGACCCCCATGATTAAGCACTGGACTACTAAATTAAAGTTTAGCAATTGTAACTCACAAGCTGGTCCATGGACAAAAGATTATGTCCTTGGTAGCCTTATAAGGGCGTCTTATTCCTCTGTCCTAGAGGATCACTATGAATCAGCATCGACTTGAGGTCAATGGGTTTGGTTTGAGTTTGAATGTGTGTGGGAGCAGATTTTCATGTCTACTCAGAGACAAGAGCAGAGCTTCCCTTAAACTGCTGCATGTTTAACATTCATCAAAGATTGGGAGTTGGTTAAGCGAGTCAAAATAGTTAGATTCTAAAGTGTTTTCAAGAATTTATTTATTTGGATCCACAATCAACAGCCATGGAAGTAACAGTCAAGAAGTCAAATTGGGCAAATCGGCTGCAAAGGGCCTCTATAAAGTATTGCATTGGGCAAATCTGTCACAATGCAAAAATATTCCTTTGATGGTAAGGTGAGCCCAATCTATGTCATGCCATTTTTCAATCACCTAATGTGCTTGGGAAAGTTGTATAATGAAGAAGGCAGACCACAGAAACATTGACGTCTTTGACTTAGTGTGTTGGTGAAGAACATTGAATTTATCAGGAACTGCCAAAAGAGTGCACAAATCTGTCTTGAAAGAAGTACAAGCAGATGTACTTAGCAGTGAGAGAGGCAAAACTTCATCTCTTGTTCTTTGGATATGTCATCAGGAAGGACCAGCCCCTGGAGAATGACGTCATGCTAGGGAACATAGAGAATAGGTGAGAAAGAGGAAGACCTACAGCAAGATGGAATGACACAGTGGCTGCAGCAATGGCCTCAGACTTGGCTCTGATTGTGAAGATCATGCAGGATGGGGAAATGCTTCCGCTTATTGTACTTAGGGCCTCTGTGAGTAAGAACCAACTCAATGGCCCCTAACAACAACAACAACACAAAATATTCCTAGTGAGAACGGGCACTTTATCATAATTTAATTGACAGCCATTTTTCTTCTTTAGTGCTTTAAAATAATGGTAGATCTTGCAATTAATGGCGCTGTAGATGGAATGAAACATAACCATGCCAGCGATGATGAATTGCAGGCATGTTTAGCAGATTTTGATGATGTAGATACTATTGTACCCATCAATTATTTTATAATTACTGTCCTCTTCTATGTTGTTTAACATCATGTCCATTATTTATGAGTCTATCATTAACCAAATTACACAGGTAGTTGTAAATTGACTGATATCTGAACAGTATAAAAGATATTGAAATAATAAAGACTGAAGGTGGTGACAAATAATGTCAAGAGAAAAAGGTACAAGGAAAATTGTATGCCTCCTAATCATCTGGGAGAAATAACCAATTATTGGGGATAGAAATAAAATTAAATTGTAGAGAACTGTTCTCAGTAACAAGTCAGGTAAAAAAACAATCCTCATTCTCCATGTATGTTATAAAGTTACTTAGAGTCAGGTTTGTCTTTTCTTAGCTTTAAAAAACAGAGTTCTTCATTAGAAACACTGTGATGGTTCTTTTTTTTTTAATCATTTTATTGGGGCTCATACAACTCTTATCCCAATCCATACATACATCAATTGTGTAAAGCACACTTATACATTTGTGCCCTCATCATTCTCAAAATTCGCTTTCTGCTTGGGTTCCTGGAATCAGCTCCTCATTTTCCTTTTTCCCCTACCCCTCCCTCCCCACTGCCCCTCCCTCATGAACCCTTAATAATTTATAAATTCTTATTTTATCTTATCTTACACTGCACTGCCCGGCGCCTCCCTTCACCCACCCTTCTGTTGCCCATCCCCCAGAGAGGAGGTTATATGTAGATCCTTGTGATCAATTCCCTCTTTCTACCACCCACCCCCCCCTTCCCTTCTGGTATCACCACTCTCACCCCTGGTCCTGAGGGGTTCATCTGTCCTAGATTCCCCATGTTTTCAGTTCCCATCTGTACCGCTGTGCATCCTCTGGTTTAACCAGGTTTGCAAGGTAGAATTGGGATCATGGTAGTTGGGGGGAGGAAGCATTTAAGAACTAGAGGAAGGTTGTGAGTTTCATTATTGCTACACTCAACCCTGAGTGACTCATCTCCTCCCCACTCCCCCTCTGCAAGGGATGTCCATGTGTCTACAAATGGGCATTGGGTCCCCATCGTGTGCTACCCTCATTCACGATGATATGATGCCCCCCACCCCCCACCCCGCCCGCCTTTGGTGCTTGAAACCTGGTCCCCTTGGCCCTTCAGGATCACACATGTTGGTGTGCTGCTTCCATGTGGGCTTTGTTGCTTCTGAGCTAGATGGCTGCTTGTTTACCTTCAAGCCTTTAAGACCCCAGACGCTATAGCTCTTGATAGCCGGGAACCATCAGTCTTCTTCACCACACTTACTTATGCACACATTTGTCTTCAGCATTTTTGCGGGGAAGGTGATCACACAATGATGGTTTTTGTTCTTTGGTGTCTGTTACCTGATCCCTTCAATACCTCGTGTTTACTCAGGCTTGTGTGCTTCTTCTCTGTGGACTTTGTTGCTTCCGAGCTAGATGGCTGCTTGTTTACCTTCAAGCCTTTAAGACCCCAGACGCTATATCTTTTGATAGCCGGGCACCATCAGCTTTCTTCACCACATTTGCTTATGCACACATCTGTCTTCAGCGATCATATCGGGAAGGTGGGTATCATGAAATGACCGTTTAGCTGAGCAGGGTGTCTTGTATGAAGGGAATGCATGCTAGGAGGCCCAATGTCCACCTGCTGCCCTACTACTAAACCTACAAATATATGCACATAGGTTCTATTTCCCCCATAATCATAAATATATTTACATATGTATATGTCTGGATTTAGGCTTCTATGTATGTCCTTTGCCTCCTACTCCTTTCCTCTACTTCCTCACGCTTTCTTCCTGTCCCACTACCATGTTCAGGCTTCATTCTGGTTTCAGTAATTCCTCTCAGCTACCTTGCCCTTGGTCAATCCCTACCAGTCCTCCCATCCCCTCCCTGCCACTGGTTTTGAACCACTTGTTCCCTTGTCCCTGGGTTGGTCAACCCTCCTCCCTTACCCTACCTTCCACACTATCATGTCCCTCCGGGACCGTTGGTCCCGTTATTTTCTTCTCATATTGTTTGTCCAGCCCATCTTATCTGGGTGGACCTGCAGATATAGTAATATGTGCATAAAATTGCGGGTGGCTTTGACAGCACCAAACAAAGTGGCCCATAAGAACATGGCGATGATGGCAGCAACACCGACAAGCTAACAAACAAACAAGCCACTGACACACAAAATTTAAAAGAAGAGAGAAAAAGAAAAAAAAAACCCTGTTAATAGTTCAAGTTCTATTTGTTGATGTTTAGGAATATTTTCTGGATGAGTCTGATGAGGTGCCACATCCTGGCCCCAAAGTCCATCCTTTATACTCCCTCGGGACCTCCTTGCTCTGATTCCCCCGCCGTTCCATTGCACACCCTCAGTGTTTTGCCTCAGTGTGGTGGGGTCAGCTCAGTCACACATCCCACACTATGTCTCCGGTGCTGTACTGTGGTGTAGGGCCATAGGTCAGTGCAGGATGTCACATCTCACATTGGGGCCGGCTATATGGTCCTCTCTGTACCTTGGGCCCTCCGAGCCGAGTTATCGTCCTCTGAGCTTGGTGAGCCCAGGTGAGCTACACTCCGTTCTTCCTCCTTTCTTTGCTTCAGCTTCCTTCTGGGTGTGGTAGGTCAGTTCCTTTCCCACACCAGACGACCTATTTTCATTTTCTGTGGCACTCCCTTCCATGGTTGGGGTCAGGCTGATTCAGATTAGGGCTGGCGTATGACCCAGTCTTTTTGTGGGTTCCTATGCGTGTTACATTGCCCTCCTGGTTTGGCGTGTCCTGGTGGGGTCTGTATGCACTTTCCAGTTCTGTGGGGACACAACTGATACTCTCCCCCTGGGTGGGTTAGTGCCCTCTTCCCCCCATGCCATCAACTCAGTTTCTCCCCACCCCGATTCTCCCTCCACCTACCCCCCTCCCCCTAGTTTATGTTGGACTCTCATGTACCTCCCTAGGTGTGGCCTGCCCTCCCTCCAACTATCTATGCTTCCACCCGTTTATTGCGAGATAGGTCTTTATTCTATTCCTGGCGTGTTGATTGTACTTATCTCAGGCACTCATGTTATATCTGTCCTTTTGAGTTTGGCTTACCTTGCTTAACAGATTCCTTCCAGCTCTTCCCATGAAACGACGTGTTTCATGTGATCATCTGTGCTTTTCAGTGCTGCATAGTACTCCATTATGTGTATGTGCCAGAGTTTACTAATCCACTCATCTGTCGATGGAAACTTAGGCTTTCCAAGTCTTTGCGATTATGAATTGTGCCGCAATAAACATTGGAGCGCAGATGACTGGTCGTGTTTTATTTATTGCTTTAACAGGGTATATGCCCAGTAGAGGGAAGACTGGGTCATAAGATAGATCAATTTCCATTTTCTTTAGGTATCTCCAGATTGCTTTCCACAGTGGCTGTACAAATCTACATGACCACCAGCAGTGGAGGAGGGTTCCTACTTCACCACAGCCCCTCCAACACTTGATGCTCTCTGATTTGGTGATTTGGGCTAGCCTCAGAGGTGTTAGGTGTTATCTCATGGTTGTTTTGATTTGCATTTCTCTTATGGCTAATGACCTGGAACACTTTCTCATATACTTGTTGGCCATCAGGGTCTCCTCCCTAGTGAAGGCTCTTTTCAGTTCTTTT
>NW_022103896.1:75897906-75932575 GCF_000313985.2 Echinops telfairi | reverse complement strand
TCCGATGTGTATAGAAAACCTACCGACTCCTGTTTATTGATTTTGTATCCTGCCACTGTTCCATATTCCTCTATCGCTGTAAGTATTCCAGCTGTGGAGCTTTGGGGTTTTCAATGCATAGGATCATGCCATCTGCAAATAGCAATAGTTTCACCTCCTCCTCTCCCATTTGTATCCCTTTGATGTCCTTCCACTGTCTTATGTTGTTAGCCAGAACCTCCAAAACAATATTGAATAGAAGTGGGGACAGGGGCCATCCTTTTCTTGTACCCTTTTTCGGTGGGATGTTTTTGTCTTTTCTCCATTGACAGTTGGCCTTTCATAGATAGCTTGTATCAGCTTGAGGAACTTACCTTCCAATCCTATCTTCATGAGTGTCTTGATTAGGAATAGGTGTTGGATGTTGTGGAATGTTTTTTTCTGCATCTATGGATATTATCATATGTTTTTTTTTCCTTTTTCTTCTCGACGTGGTGTATAATGTTGATGGATTTTCGGATTTTAACCCATCCCTGCATCCCTGGGATAAATACTACCTGGTCCTGGTGGATGATAGGTTTTCCGTGATTTCTTTTTTCATCTTTTTAATAGTTTGTTTGACGAGATTTACCGCACCATTATTAGGAGCATAAATATTCAATATCCTAAGTGCTTCTTGGTCTACTGAACATTTGAGCATTATGTATGGTCCCTCTTTGTCTCTTTTTATGGTTTGGATCTTGAGGTCCATTTTGTCAGAGATTAAGTTATCATTGGATTGGTAAACTTTCTGCCTGCCCATTATTCTTAGCATATTCTTGTCTGTGCGCTTAAGATGTGTCTCTTGCAGGCAGCAGATTGATGGATTATGTTTTCTGATCCAGTCCTCAAGCCTTTTTCTTTTAATGTATGAGTTGAGCTGCTTTTACCTGGTCTGTCAGGGCACCCTTGGAAGCCGTTTTTTGTTGTTTAGTAATAAAAAAAGAAAAAGTTAAAAATTAAAAAGTAATTTTTAAAAATTTGGGGAGGAAAAAGAAAAAATGGGGAGAGAGAAGGAGAAGCTATAAAAGATGAGAGAAAAGAAGTGATAATAGTGAAAGTGGAAGGAGAAAAAAATATGGAAGGAAAACCTATAGAAAAAGGGCAGAAGAGAAGTAATAGTAATAACAAAAAAGGAGGAAGAAAGAAGAGAGCAAAGAAAACACAGAAAGTAAAAGAAAAAAGAGAAAAACCCACATGAGATTAAAGATATATGTGTGTGTGTGTGTGTGTGTGTGTGTGTGTGTTAATTTCCCCCTTATTTTCCCTCCAAGTTCTAGCAATGCCTAATAGAAGGCAGAGGTGGGCAAGGCCTCACTGCTACAGGACGTGGTGCTGATCTGGGTTCTGGGGCCAAGCTATGTGAGGGGAAAATGCTCTTCTGATCAGCAAGCACTCCCAAGTCCCTGCAGTTCTGTAGAGTTAAGCAGGGGGGCAGAGGCTACCCAGGCAGGAGAAGCCCCACAGGGTTGAGCCATATTGCTTGGATACACAATCAATGCTCATGGAAACACCAGTCAAGACATCAAAAGAAGTATCACATTAGGAAAAATCTGCTACACAGATCCCCTTAAACTGTTGGAAAGCAAGAATGTTACTTTGTGTACTAAGGTGCACCTTATCCAAGACACGGTATTTTCAATTGCATCATACATCAGTTGGACACTAAGGATGGCTGAAGACGAAGAATGGATATGCATTATAGTGCTGGTGGAGAATATTGAAAGTACCATGGACTGCAAAATAACCAAACAACTTTGTCTTGGAAGAAGAACAGTCGGAATGTTCCTTAGAAATGAGGATGGTGAGACTTCATCTCACATACTTTGCACATACTATCAGGAAAGACAAGTCTCTGGAGGACATCATGCTTGGTAAAGTAGAGGTGAGCAAAAAAGAAGACCCTCAACAAGATGGATTGACACAGTGGCTGCAACAATGGGCGCAAATTTAACAATTGTTAGGATGGCATATGACTGGGTGATATATCTTTATGTTGAACACAGTTCCCTTATGAATCAGAACCTACTAGATAGCATGTAATGATAGCACAACCACATATTATTATTGATTTTCCTCCAAACTAAGGCTTGGGGGTTAGTAGTGGAGGTGGCTGCTAAACATTGTAGATATCTGAAGCCATAATGTGTTTATTCTAAATGAGTAGGGTAAACTGCCATATTCTCAGTGAGGTAAACAGCACACAATCCTTAAGGTCAAGCAAGTACAGAGTCTCAAGCATGAATAATTAATAAGGATGTTCGAGATGTCAGGACACACGTCCCCTGGATTTGCTAAGATACAGATAAATTGGAATCTGACAAAAACAAATTGTGCTGAATAACCCTTAAACACATGATCTCTGAAGCATTCTGCAGTGCTCCAGCCGCCCCTTGTCCAACTTCTTCTATCTTAATTTGCAGTTGAAAAATACTAATAAGAACAGAATGTTTTAATTTAAGTCATAAGCTCAGTTACAACACGGCTTACCTTACCACATATTTAATATGCTCCTCTACCACTTTTTTTATATAACTTTTTAATCTCTCTATTTAGGGAACACACATAAAGTATCATTTCATTTCAGCTGAGAAAGCATCTTTTACAGACAATACTGGACTCAGTGTCATGGAATGAATAATTTTCTTGCTAAACTTTCTGCTGAAGTGGGAGAGGTGGGGAGAGGAAACTAAGCTCTTCTATGATAGGATAATAGAATATACTGTGACACCTCAAAGCAGATCTTCCCAAGAATGGGCAGAGTTATACATTGGGCCAAAATATGAAAACAAGAACTGGGAGAAAGAAAAAAAAAAGAACTCATTGCCATCAAGTCAATCCTAACTCACAGAAACCCTCTGTGGGTTTCCAAGACTGTAACTGTTTAAGGGAGTAGAAAGCCTAGGCTTTATCCCTTCCACCTTCTGGTGGTTTCAAACTGCTGACCATGCAGATTGCTGCCCAACACATAAGCACTACACCACATACTACCACATAATTTTGCATTCCCTCAAATCTTTATCTCCCATTCTCCCTTAGAGGATTTTCCAGGTTCTCCATTAGCATACAAAAAATGGCATTCATCCACCTTTTCTAAAACTGTTCCTATATTCTCTCTTTTCTGGAATTGGTGACCAAGTTATGGATCAAATGTGCATCTTTCACAACTAAAGAGAAAATGTAGTACCATACGTTATTTACAAGGGAATACAACACAAATAAGACGGGGAGAAAGCCAACCACAACCACAACAAAAAAATCAGGAAAGCACTACCAAAACAAAAAGTAGCATCTCACTTAAGTGAGCCTGAATTTTTAGCAACTCTTTCAGAATTAAATTGTCTTCCATATGTTTCTTTCACTGTGATGTGTGTGTGTTTGTGTTACAAAATAAGATGAAATACACAAGTTTCCCTCAATATATTGACACAATATTCCAAGTAATTTTCCTTTCCATCTCAAGCAGTTAATTTAGCTCGATTTAAGGAAAATTATGTAGCCAAAAGTGGAGGCAAGTAGCTTCCATTACTAGAGGAAGAGAAAATACATTTTTTGTTATCTATATATTTAGTCGTACATTAAAAACAACACTTGCCTATAAAGCTGGAACTTTAGGAAAAGAGTTATTATTCACTGAGTAATAGTGCAGTAAATTATTAATCATTTTGAGTTCAGTTGGAATAGTTATCTACTATATATTATGAAAGTAAATTCCATTTGAATTACAGATTGAAATTTTAAAAAAAACTTTAATAGAAATTAGACATAATGATGCTAGCAATCATGATGTGGAAAATGTAATCCTAAATACTGTGTTAAAATAAAAAAATTTAGATATTAATAAATTTAAATTAAACCAGCCCCAATCCCAACTACATGGACAGCCGCCCCTCCCCCCAGAAGAATTTACTTTAGAGGACAGCCCTGAAGCTGAAGCTCAGGGAGAGGGATATGTCTGATCGTAGCACACAGGCGCAAATGAATGGGGAGGACGAGAGAATGGAGCATATCCTGGTACACCGAGCCTTGAGGAAGATATCCCTGCTCAGAACAGCCAATGCACAGAGAGGACCCTATGGCTGGCCCCACTGTGAGACACGATGTTCCTTGTTGACCCACAGCCCTACGGGGACAACACTGGAGACACAGTGTCAGGATTGTGCCTGATCTGACCCTACCACTAAGGGCGTGTGGTAGATCAACATAGGCGGCAGAGCAGGGAGGTCCCGGGGGAGTGTGAAGGATAGAATTTGGGACCAGGACATGGCACCTCATCGGACTCAACTGGAGGACACGCCTAGAGGTCAACAAGCAGACCTTGAACTCTACAAGTTTTACTTTTTTAAAAATTTTATTAATTTTGGTCATTGGGTGTGTTGTTGTTTTTTTTGGGAGAGGGGCGTCGTTTGTTTTCTTTTGTTGCTTTGTTTTGCTATATCTTGTTTTTTGGGGGGTGCATATTATTATCTCTGCAGGTTTATCAAGGTAAGATAGGCTGGATTAACAGTCTGGAGAAGAAAACAATGGGACCGATGGTTCCAGGGGGACATGGGAGAGGAGGGGTTGGGAGAAAGGAGTTGGTGTTGACCAACCCAGGGACAAGGGAACAGCAAGTGATCCAAAATCAGTGGCAAGGTAGGGATTGATCAAGGGCAATGTAACCGAGAGAAATGACTGAAACCCAAATGAAAGCTGAGCATGATAGTGGGACAAGAGGAGAGTAAAAGGAAACAGAGCAAATAACTAGGAGGAAAAGGGCATTTATAGAGGTCTAAATACAGGCATCTACATATGATAATATATTTTTATATGAGGATGGGGAAATAGATCTATGTGCATATATGTATAGGTTTAGTATTAAGGTAGCAGATGATCATTGGGCCTCCACTCAAGTACTCCCTCAATGCAGAAACACTTTGTTTTATTAACCTGGAATTCCATGTTGCTCACCTTCCTGACACTATCGCTGAAGTCAAATGTGTTTATAAGCAAATGTGGTGAATAAAGCTGATGGTGCCCAGCTATCAAAAGATATAGTGAGTGGGGTCTTAAAAGCTTAAAGGTAAATAAGCGGCCATCTATCTCAGAAACAACAACGCCCACGTGGAAGAAGCACACCAGTCTGTGTGACAACGAGGTGTCAAAGGACCAGATATCAGGCATCAAGGAACAAAAAAATCAGATCATTATGAATGAGGGGGAGTGCATACTGGCTGCCCAAGGCCCATCTGTAGGCAACTGGACATTCCTTTGAAGAGGGGTTGCAGGGAGGAGATGAGCCAGTCAGGGTGCAGTGTGCCACTGATGAAGCACACAACTTTCCTCTAGTTCTTAAATGCTTCCTCCTCGCCCCCTCCCCCACTATCATGATCCCCATTCTACCTTATAAATCCGGCTAGACCAGAGGATGTACACTGGTACAGATAGGAACTGGAAACACAGAGAATCCAGGACAGATGATCCCTTCAGGACCAGTGGTGAAAGTGGCAATAATGGAGGGTGGAGGGAAAGTGGGGTAGAAAGGTGGAACCGATTATAAGGATCTATATATAATCTCCTCCCTGGGGGACGGACTACAGAAAAGTGGGTGAAGGGAGACATCAGACAGCGTAAGATATGATGAAATAATAATAATTTATAAATTATCACGGGTTCATGAGGGAGGGAGGGGGTGGAAATGAGGAGCTGATACCAAGGGCTCAAGTAGAAAGCAAATGTTTTGAGACTGATGAGGGCAACAAATGTGCTTGACATTCAATGGATGGATGAATGGATTGTGATAAGAGTTGTATGAGTCCCCAATAAAATGATTTTTAAAGGCCCCCATGAAGATACAGCACAGTGATAAGAAGGGTGATAGGAAAACACCAAAATCAAAAGGCACAAGATGTCAGCATTAAATCCACAGATCATGATAACTCTAAATGTCAATGGTCTTAACACCCACACTGAAATAAAAAGGCTAGCAGACTGGCATGGAAAACATAGCCATCGATCTGTTGCCTGCAGGAAGCACATCTTAAGCTTGCAAACAAGAATAAACTAAGAATAAAAGGCTGGCAGAAGATATTCCAGGCAAACTACAACTCTACAAAAGCAGGAGTTGCAATCCTAATCTCAGACAAAACTGATCTCAAAGTTCAAAGATAAAAAGAGATAAGAAGAGGCACTTTACCAGGAACCAGTGAGCATTATAAATATATATGCGCCAAATGAGAGACCCATGAAATTTGTCAAACAAACCATTCAAAACATGAAAAAAGATATCACAGATTCAACAGTTATAGTAGGTGACTTTAATACACCACTTTCAGAGAAAGATAGATCATCGGGAAGGAAGCTCAGCAAAGAGACTATAGAGCTAAAAACTATAATTAGGCAACTAGATCTCATAGACATATTTAGAGCTTTCCATCCAAATGCAATAAAATACACATTCTTCTCAAATGTGCATGGCTCATTTTTGATAATAGACCACATACTGAGACAGAAGTCAAGCCTGAGTAAATTCAAACACATAGAAATTACGCAGACGTCCTTCTCAGATCATCATGCCATAAAGCTGGAGATCAATAAAAGGACAACTAAATAACCAGGACAAACAATTGAAGGGTGAATAATGATCTTCTGTGACATGAGTGGGTACTGACCCAGATTGGAGGGGAGATCAGAAAGTTTCTAGAAGCTAATTAAAATGAGAATACAACGTGTCAAAACCTATGGGATATGGCAAAAGCTGCCATCAGAGGTAGCTTGATGGCAATAAGGGTGTATATGAAAAAGGACGAGAGGCTTATGACAGATATGCTCTGCCAAACCTCCAGCAACTAGAGCAGGGTAAACAGACCAACCCCTCCAATAGCAAAAGAAAGGAAATAATAAAAATCAAGGCAGAGTTGAACTACCGGGAAAACAAAAGAACAATGAAGAAGATTAATGCAGCAAAAAGCTGCTTCTTCGAAAGGATCAACAAACCGCTGGCAAACCTAACCAAAGAAAGAAAAGAGCAAACAATAGCAAGGATGAGGAATGAAACAGGGGACTCACAAAAGACCCTAATGAGATTAAAAAGATAATCACAAAGTACTATGAAAGTCTGTACTCTAATGAATTCAACAATGTGGAAGACTTGGACAAATACTTGGAAAAACAATCCCTTCCTAGACTATCCCAGATAGAGGTCAAAAACCCTAACAAACCCATAGTAAAAGAAGAAATAGATATGGTCATCAAGCAGCTACAAAAAAAAAAAAAGCTCCCAGATCTGATGGCTTCAGAGGAGAATTCCACAAAGCATTCAGGGAAGAGCTGACACCGATCCTCCACAAAGTATTCCAGAGTGTAGAGGAGGATGGCAAACTCCCAACCTCATTTTATGAAGCCAGTATAACTTTGATACCCAAACAGGACAAGGATCTCAGAGGAATAGAGAACTATAGACTGATATCTCTAATGAACATAGATGCAACAATCTTCAACAAGCTATTGGCCAATAGAATACAAAAGTATATAAAATGCATCGTCCATTAGAATCAGGTAGGATTCATTCCAGGGATGCAGGGATATTTCAATATCTGAAAATCTATCAATATTACACACCCCCTTGATAAGAAAAAGTATAAGAACCACATGATATTATCTTTAGACGCAGAAAATTCATTTGACAACATCCAACACCCATTCCTAATTAAGACACTCAGGAGGATAGGAATGGAAGGGCAATTTCTCAAATTAATACAAGCTATCTATGAAAAGCCAACAGCTAACATCATAGTCAATGGAGAAAAGACTAAATCAATCCCACTGCAAAAGGGGACCAGACAAGGATGTCCCTTGTCCCCATGTCCCCACTTCAATTCAATATTGTACTGGAGGTCCTACCTATTAACATAAGACAATGGAAGGACATCAAATGTATCCAACTGAGACAGAAGGAGGTAAAATCATCGTTTTTGTCAGATGACATAATTCTGGACATTGAAAATCCCAAAAGTTCCATAACCAAAATATCGACAGCGATAGAGGAATATGGAACAGTGGCAGGATACAAGAATAACAAACAGAAGTCAATTGGTTTGCTATATACATCAGACAAGACCATGAAAGAGGAAATCAAGAAGGCAGTACCCTTCACAATAGCCAAGTACAAAGTGAAATATCTAGGGATTTATTTAACCAAAATGCCAAGACCTGTAACAAGGAAAACTACAAGACCCTACTACAGGAAACCAAAAAAGACCTCCACAAATGGGGGAATTTCCCATGCTCATGGATTGGAAGACTCAATATAGTAAAGATGCCTCTCCTACCCAGGTCACTTTATAAGTTTAATGCTATCCCAATTCAAATACTAACAACCTTCTTCAAATGATTGGAAAAACTGACCACTAATTTCATATGGAAAAGGAAGAAGTCCAAAATTAGCAGAGAACTCCTCAAGAAAAAGGACAAAGTCATAGGGCTCGCTTTACCTGATTTTCACACCTACTACACAGCCAAAGTGGTCAAAACAGCATGGTACTGGCATAATGACAATACACAGACCAATGGAAAAGAATAGAAAACGCAGAAATAAAACCATCATCATATAGACAACTGATCTTCGGCAAGGGCCCCAAAAGCATCAAGTGGGAGGGTGATGCCCTATCTAACAAGTGGTGATGGAAACAATGGAAATCCACATGTAGAAAAATGAAACAGGATGTCTACCTCACCCCATGCAGAAGAACAAACTCAAGGTGGATCGTGGACCTAGAAGTAAAACCCCAAACCATCAGGACCATTATCGAAGAAATCGGGACAAACCTAAGGACCTTGGCCCAGGGAATACAAAGGCTAACTGCAATAGGTCAGGGTACACACACTGGGGAAGCTAAAATAACAAGTGGGATTTACTAAGGATAAAACACCTGTGTGCATCAAAAGACTTTACCAAGGGGGTAACAAGGAAACCCACAGACTGGGAGTGGATTTTTGGCAATGACACAACAGACAAAGGGCTTATTATGAAAATCTACAATACCCTCCTTGCCTGAAAAAAGAGGAAAACAATTAGCCCTTTGAAGAAGTTGGGAAAAGAACTGAAAAGAAGTTTCACTAGGGAGGAGACCCATATGATCAATAAACATATGAGAAAATGCTCCCGATCATTAACCATCAGAGAAATGCAAATCAAAACAACTATGAGATACCATCTAACATGTTTGAGGCTAGCCCAAATCAGAAAATCAGAGAGCAACAAATGTTGGAGGGGGCATCGCAAGATAAGAACTCTCCTACATTGCTGGCAGTCTTGTAGATATGTACAGCCACTATGGAAATCAATCTGGCAATACTTTAAAAAGATGGAAATCAATTTACCTTATGACCCAGCCATACCTCCACTGGGCATGTACCCAGAAGAGGTAAGAAATAAACTATAACCAGTCATATGTGCTCCAATGTTTATTGCAGCGCAATTCACAATTGCCAAGAGTTGGAAACAACCTAAATTTCCATCGGTAGATGAGTGGATCAGTAAACTCTGGCACATACACACAATGGAGTACTATGCATCACTAAAAAGCACTGATGAGCACATGAAATATGTCTTCATGGGAAGAGTTGGAGGAAATTATGCTAAGCGAAGTCAGCCAATCACAAAAAGAGAAGTCCCCAGAGGTAAGTGTAATCAGCATGGTAGGTAAAAAAGTGAAGCCACCTATATCATAACATTTGGGTTGAGATACAGGGAGTTGGGAGGAGGTTGGACCAAACCCAAGAAGGTACATGTTGGCCCAACACAAAAATGGGAAAAGGAGGGAAGGGGGAGGGAGAAAAGTGGGGGAGTGCTGGTCTTGTCTCCACAGAATCAGGAGTGGGTATGCAGACCCCACCATGATGCACCAAACCATGAGGGCAGCATGGCCACATGAAGAATGCATGAAAAGAAAGAGCTACAGGGCTGGCCCCAACCAGAGCCAAACTGACCCCCTTCCTGGAAGTGGGTGTGGCAGAGAGCGGCACTGAACCTACAGATTGGGGAGAGGAGGCAGACCAGGAGAAAGGAAGAGAAAGAGAGAGCCCGACTGGACCCTACCCGGGCACACCAGGCAAGAGGATGACATCCCTGCGTGGAGCTAATGGCACACAGAGGGGATTGGGCAACCGACAACAGCATGTGTCACGTTGTCCACTTACTGGAGCAGACTGTGACAAAGGACATTTCTGAGGTCATATGATGGGGAGGCAGTGTGGTCCGAACCCCCCAAAGCAGAGTGAAACAAGAAGAGAGCATACCAAACCAGCAGCTGGAACAAGGCAGAGCTAAGAAGCTCCTGAGGAGCTCCGAAGGGGGCACACCAGGCCGGGAGAGGCAGCTCCTGGACAGTCATGAAGGCCAGCGAACAGGCCCGGGATTTTTGTATATTTCTTCTCTCTGTTTAATTTTAATTTTTTCTTATTCACTTACTATTTTCATTTTTAAAAATCTGTTTGGGCTATGTCATAGTCAATGTACCTAGAAAGGATAGGCACAGGAGCCATGCCAGAGGAGAAAGCAGGGGCTCCAGTGGTCCCGGGGAGACATGGGAGGTGAGGGAGGTGGGGGTGGGGGGATGTGAGCAGGTTGCGCTGTGGGCAGGGGAACAACTGCAGTGTTGGGGTCAATAACAAGGAGGAGATAGGGAACCCAGGAGGAGGGGTGTCAGAGCAACAGAAAATTAGCTAAGAGGAGGTACCAAGAGGTGGAAATAAGGGGAAAGTGACAGTGGACCGAGAGGAAGGTAAAAGGAAACAGAGGAAGGACCTAGGAAGCAAAGCAACGAATAGAGGTATAAACATAGCAGTACACATGTAAATACATTAATCCACAAACATAGAGGTATAGGCCCATGTACATATATTTATACGGCAATACACTGAGGTAGGGGATGGACTTCAGGCCTCTGCTCATACCTTCCCTCAATACAAGAACACTTTGTTCTAACAAATTGATAGTCTGAGATGTTCACCCTCCCGACAATCACTGAAGACAAAATAGGTGAATAAGCAAATGTGATGAAGAAGGTAGATGGTGCCGGGCTATTAAAAGATATAGGATCTTAAGTCTGGGGTCTTAAGGCTTGAAGCTACACAAGCAGCCATTCAGCAGTGAAGCAACAAGTCCACATGGAAGAAGCACACCGCAGGTGTGATCATGAGGAGTCATAGGCACCAGGTAATAGGCATCAGCAGACACATAACAAACAAAAACATATTGTTGAGAACGAGGGGGGCTGGAGCAGAGATCCAAAGCCCATCTGTAGACAATGGAACAATCTCCCCACAGCGGGGCCACAGGGAAGGGACGAGTCACCAGGGTGCAGTAAAGCATCGACGAAACACACTATATTCCTCGATGTATGGATTGTGATGAGTTGTAGGAGCCCCCAATAAAATGATTTAAAAATATATATATCAGCAAATTCATGAAAAATCACTTTATAAGATAGCACTCACTAAACACATGAAAAAGTGTACAAAACACTAACAAGCAAGCAATGCACATTATGACAATAAGGAGATTCTATTTTTCATCCTTCAAATTGCCAAAGATCCTTTAAGGCTCTAATTCTATGGGTTGTTAAGTATTCAGAAAAATGGTTCCTCAGAGGAATATAAATTGATACACATCTTCTGGAAGTCGGTTTGGGGTTATTTATGAGAAGATTTAGAATTCTTATGGTTTTTCCCTAGGCTCTACCTCCTGAAAATTATCCAAAGGTAATAAGCTTGAATGGCAATTTATTAATATATGTCTGAGAATCACAGAGAAGACACACTCAGTCATGTTCATTCCATCTCCCTTGTAGCATGTTTCTGTCAATAAATACAGATGTACATAAACAATGTTAATGGCTTCATAATATTGCATTGTATGAATGTATGGTAACATATAGCTATTTCCATATTTAGTAATTAAGGATTGTAAGATTATAATACAGAGACAGTCTCTTATCTTACAAATCTAACGGGTTTGGGAGGGACACGATCTGTGATGAGAAAACTTACAGATAAGAAAAAGGATAGATGCCGTTGGGGTCCAGGGTACCCTGCGATGCAGACACTCCAGGACCCTGTACTTTATTTGAGGCAGGTTTACATACATTCCCTGCATGTAGCCTGCAACACGTGACAGGCTTCCACAAAGGGACAGTGTACAATTATTTGAGGGTACAGATAGGAGAGGAAGACAAGGTTGGGAACATGAAGTAACTGATAAGTGTGTAGACTGCTGCTTCTGCAGTCTTGTCAGGGAACATCGGGCAAAGTGTCTGTTTTATCTCAGGGGAGGCGACAGGCCAGCTGCTGCTTCATCAGCTCCCTGGGTTGAGCCGTCAGCATTTCCCATGGACCTTGAACTGTGGAAGGTGGTGGCCCTGTCCCATTTGCCTATGAACAAACAATTTTTCCCCACAAAGGATGTTTTGAGATTTCATATTTGTTAGCAATATTTCAGAGAATATCCTACTAAATACATCTTTGTAATACTTTCCAATTATTTCTTTGAATTTAATTCGTACAAGCCAAGCTACTGAGTCAAGCAGTGTATCTATATGAAACCCAGGATGGATGAATCCATAGAAATGACAAATAGAGTAAGAGTTGCTGAGGGTATGGCAGGGGAGGTGAAGTGAGCAGGGGAGGTGATGTTGGGGGGAGGGGCATGAATGGTGAGCTGATATCAGGAATAAAAGAAGGAAAATAATGCTCTGAAACTCATGTGATAGCGATTGTACAACATCGCTTGATATGATTGCATTTTGGAATGGTATGATGTTTGGATTCGTTGCTAACAAAATAATTTGAAAGTCCTAATCTAGATTCCATTGTCAATTTTGAAAGGGATGCAAAAATGCATCATAAATTTGATGTGGAAAGAAAAGGGATGCTAAAGAGAACACAGTAAGAGGCCTCAGACTTGCTGTTTTCAAACCCTATTACACAGTCACAGCAGTCGAAACAGCCTTCTAGTAGGACAATAGGCACAAAGACCAATGGAACAGAGCTGAGAGCCCAATAGGGCAAATACCACTACCTACAGGCAGCTGATCTTTGAAAAAGGCCAAAACACATCCCATGGAAAAAGATAGTATCTTTAAGAAATGCTGCTGAAAAGAAAACTGGACAAATATTTGCCGAAAAATGGAACCAATTCTCATATCTCATAGCATATGCAAAAATAAACTCAAAATGGATCAATGACATAAATGTAAAATTATAAAGATCACCAATACATTATCAAACATAACTGAAAACTTGCACATAGTAAAATACAAGCTAGATGAAGAGAATTTCCTAAAAAATCAGACCCTTAGGTGCATTAAAAGAGTTTTAAAAAAAGAACTCATGAACTGGGGGGAAATTGGCAATGACATTGAACAAGGAGGTAATCTCTAAAACACGTAGAAAACTTCAATACCTCAACAAGAAAAATGCAAATCATCTAGTTTTGTAGATGGACACAGGATATGAACAAGCAGTTCACTAAAGAAGCCATTCAGGTGACCAGCAAACATGTGCAGAAATACTCAAGATTACTAGCAACAGATGTAAATTAAAACAACAATGGCATATGACCTCATCCTAGTGTTAACAGCAAAGTTCACAAAACTGAAAACAACAAAGGCTGGTAAAGGAATGTGGATAGGCTGGACCTTCCCTACATTGCTAGTATGATTGAAAAATGGGACAGCCACTATGAGAAAGAGTGTGATTCTTCCTTAATATTTTGGAAATAGAAGTACTATTTGATCTAGCAATTCAACGACTGAGTATATATTCTACAGCCCTCAGAACCATGGCACAAATAAAGGTGCACACTCCTGTTCAGCGCAGCATCACACCAACAAAAAGACACAACCTAAATGCCAATCAGTGGAGAATTAATGAACTATGGTACATGCACTCAATGGAATACTATGCAATAGTAAAGAATAACAAGGTCTCTGCAAAATATAAATGATCTAGAGGGCATTATGCTGTATTAAATTTTTCAGTCACAGAAGGACAAGTGTTATATGAGAACTCTATTATAAAAAGTCAGGTAAGGGTTCACACACATACAATTCTTCGAGTGGGAGGATGAGAGGGGAGGGAAGCATAAATCACTAACTAGAAAGTAGACACATGATAATTTGGGTGAAAGAGAAGACAATGTAAATTAAGAAGGAGGTCACCCAAAAAATGACCCAAGCCAAAGAAACTACAAGGCGGAATACAGGAATTAAAGGCAGTAAAGATAAATAATATTATATACACAATCCTGAATCATAACATTAGTTATGAGTGGATACATAGATAGACACATAACTGGTGTGGGAAGGAAAACAGAACTCCAGCCACCACAGGTGAAATTTTTACAAACATTGCAAATATGAAAACATTTTACATATGTTGCAAATGTTGTTGTTGTTAGGTGCCATCAAATCAGTTCTGACATATAGTGACCTTCTGTGCAACAGAATCATACACTGCCCAACAGAACGAAACGCCGGCCGGTTCTGTGCCACCCTCACCATTGTTCTTCTGTTTGAGCCCATTGCTGCAGCCACTGTGCCAGTCCATCTGGTTGAGAAGTGTGTTAGACAGGGTTCTCTAGAGAAACAAAACTAGAATGCTAATAATTTTATATATACTTATACAGATAGATTGATAACATAAGAAATGAACAGTTAATTAAATTATAAAGCAGTATAAATGGCTCAGTGCAACTCAGTTCCGTGAGACAGTTGTGAGACACTGGCAGTCCTCAGGCTATCTGGGCACAGGCAGCAAACAACAAGGCAGGTCACCAATAGTCAGCCAGATGATAGGGTCCGACAGTCTCCAGCTCAAGAGATGTAAATTCCAATGGTGTGGTGAAGCAGGTCTTGAAGGAACCTCAAATTACACAGTCCATGGGTTAGGTGTCCCACAGGTAGTGTAGCTTGCAAATGGAGGCACAGAACAAGCAAGGCAGACGCACACTGCTCCGATGATCAAAGAGCTAGAGACAAGGAACACGAGGCTCGCAAAGCCATTGATCTCTCCACCCTTCAATAAATCCCACATATGTTTATCGGTCAGGTTGACACAATAAACATTAACTATCTCAATGGGCTTCCTGTTTTCAGCTGCCTTTCTATTTTACGAAGCTTGATGTTCTTCAACAGGGTCTGGTCTTTCCTGACAACATGTCCAAATGTGTAAGATGAAGTCTCACCATCCTTGCCTCTCAGGTGAACTCTGGCTGTACTTCTTATAAGACAGATTTGTTTGCTCTTTAAGCAGTCCATGGTACTTTCAATACTATTCACCGGCAAAATAACTCAAATGCATCAATTCTTCTTCAGTCTTCCTTAGTCAATGTTCAACTTTCACATACATCTGAAATGATTGAAAATACCGTGACTTTGGTCAGGCATACCATAGTCTTCAAAGTAACATCTTTGTTTTTCAACACTTTAGAGAGGTCTTGAATATAACAGGGCAGTTGGGGAAACAAGTTATGCATCAATGAACACCGTGAGTTGCTGGCCTCAAGATCTCAGCATCATAGTCTTATAGGGTCTCAGGACCATAATCTTATGTAGCATCAGGATCATTGGCAAAACGGAGTTCACAAAGAAAATGCTCTACGTCCTTTGGCGAGTAGCAATTGTGGTCTTAAAAGTTTGCAAGCAACCACCTAAGGTGTAATGATGGCTCTCTTCCTCAAAGGGAGAAGAGTGAGGAAAATCAAAGATGCCTGGAAACAATTAGTCCAATGGATTCATGGACCTCCAGGACCCCGAGACCAGAAAGAACTACATGCAATCCAGCTAACAGTACTGATTGTTCTGAAAGCGATCACATTAAAGGTCCTGGAGAAAATGTAGAGAAGAGCCCTGTTAGAAAAACCTGGGGCAAAGATTAAAATCATAATAAGTTCAGGCATACTGGTCCAATAGGGACTGCTCACGTTGGACCCCTGAGACTATGGCTTTCATATCCACTTCAATATTGGCGTAGAGCTAATTCTGGTAGTTCAGTTTTTAGCCAAACAATATTGTTGTTATTTGATGCCATCGGGTCAGTTCCAACTCCTAGCAACTCTATGTACAACAGAAAGCAACACTGCCCTGTCCTGTGCCATCCTTATCATCGTTGTTATGTTTGAGCCCATCATTACAGGCACGGTGTCCATCCAGCTTGTCAAAAGGCTTCTTCATGTTCGCTGTCCATCCACTCTCCCAAGCATGAGGATTGGTTTCTCCTGATAACGTGGCCAAAATGTGTGAGAAGTTTCATCATCCTTGTTTCTAAGGAGCATTCTGGCTATACTATTCCCAAGACAGATTTGTCTGTTCCTTTGGCAGTCCATGATATTTCCAATATCCCTTGCTAGCAGCAGCATTCAAATGCATCGATTCTTCTTTGGTCTTCAATGTCCAACATTCACAGGCACATGAAGGAATGGAAAACACCATGGCTTGGGTCAGTCCCCCATTAGCCCTCAAAATAACATCCTTGTTTTTCAGCACTTCAAAAGGTGTTTTTTGCAATGGATTTCTCCAATGCGATATGTTACTACCATGAGCATTGCCTATAGATGCAAACCAGATGAAAGTGTTGACAAACAATAGACAGGTCTGTAAGGTGCACAATGACTGCCAGAGATCAACAGGGTACAGCTGTCCAAGGACAAAGTTCAGAAGTCGGGAATTGTCGAGGAAGACCGAGGAGTGGATTGGGAAGCACAAAGAGTAACTGGCACAAGTGATGTTACTTGATGTTATAAAATGGAGCTTGCAATCAATGTCATAAAGCAAAATGTGCATGAATTGTTAAATGGAAAACTGATTTGATCCGTAAACTGTACCTCGATTCATAATAAAAAGTTTTGGGAGAGGATGATAAACAGTCGTTGGTATGAGACCAAGAGGAAGGACGTTAGCAAAGCTGTGTGAGTAAAGAAAAGTATGACTGCCTTTGGCCTTCACTAAGCTGGCAATTTATTTTAAAAAAATAAAAGATTTGCATCCACATAATGTTGTGGCAACTTAGTAACTGATGCTGTGAAGTGCTTTGGAAATATTAAATGAAGTAAAAAGATGTAAGTTTTGTATAACACCTTTCTTGTTAATGTATCTTCAACACATAATAATGCAGCATAATTTAATTAAGCAATACAAATTTAAATAATAAAGAACAGAGGAAGAAATAAATTAAGAGGCATAGTCCAGGGACTGAGGGTATGGTTTCAGATGAGATTTGAAAAGAGATGGTGAATCAATGAGGCAGAGAGACACTAGAAAGCTGGTTCGGAGAGAAGATACAGACAAGGTCTCTCGTTAGACAATCTGTTACAGTCCCTGGGACCTAATTATAACATTCAATGCATCAGCATCTCAAATAACAGTGAATGTTAATGGTGATCATTGGTGAGACACAAAAGACTACTTAATTACCCGTTGGGACAGTAAATGCAATCATTACTCAGAATTGTTGCAGTCATATAAAAGTTGAAAAATGTAATAAGTTGTGGCTGGCTAACATTGAAGGTCTGCACTCTCTTTCCCTAGTTAGAGGTGCTGTTAGGAAGTTCTTCTCCATAGGAATTCTATTTCCAAGCCACTTTGCACCTAAGGGAGGCCAAGTAGCTACTCTGGCTGATGGAATGGGAGAAGTGATGTGTGGTATTTCCAAACTGAGTGTGGTTAATTACCAGTGTGGCTTTTTCATTATCATTTTCCTTCCAACAGTGACCTTGAAGACTATACATTCACGATAGAGGCACTAAAACGTGGAAGAAACTAGAACCCCAGAGTCACAGTTTCAAGGAAAGCAACCCAGGAGAGTTGCTCCAGTGGGAAGGTCAATGTGAGTAAATGGGAAGGGTGAGTAAGAAAGAAAGCTTTCTTTGGTAAACTACTGATCTTTGGGGCTGGCTTTTACCCTTCCTAATAATATATTACCATGACCTGAAATATACATTGATGCTACATTTGGATTAATGACCTAAAGAATCAACCATTAGTTATCACATACCATGTATTGAATGACGTGAAGGAATGGGAAGAGAAAGAAATGCTTGGTAAAATGTGTGTGTGTGTGTGTGTGTGTGTGTGTGTGTGTGTGTGTGTGTGTGTGTGTGTGTAAAATGGAGAAGTCAGAGTCAGAAGGCCAATGGCAAGTGGGTCAGTGTGGCTGAGTGTGGGACTGGGAAGCTGCGATGAGGGACTGGTGAAGAGCAGAGTGTAAAACTACAGTTCAGTCAAGACCAAGTGGTATGGTTCAAGAGAATGCAAAACCCAAACTACAGGAGTCACTCAGTAATTGGAAGCAGAAGAAGCAGAGGGTCTGATTTTCATTTTCTAAAGACCACCCTCCCTATTCCATGGGAACAAGATACATCTACAAAGGGATGCGTTAGGAGGCCTTTGAAGGAACGCAGAAGACAGATTTTGGTTACCTAATCCAGGTAGGAAAAGCGAGAAGGAGATGGGTTGAAGTGTTATGGAGAAGGGAGAAGCTTTGGGTAGGATAAACCATTAATCCCTCAACTACTCGCTGACATTTGTGTGGACTTAATGTGTCCAGAGAAACCTCTGAAAGCAGAAAACCCTCGCTGTATTTCACATGTATGGAGTTGTCATGTCGCAGAGGCAGATTAACAGAGCTAACAACAATGTGGAGAAATGAGAAGGAAACTTTGACTGGTTGGATGTGATAGGCAATGAAATAAAACATTAAGTTTGTGCTACTAGGCAGCTGAAGGCATGATTTTCCAGGATAGGGATTTTGGTAAAAAGATATTTTAGGGAAAAATATTTATTTTACTTGTAGATATACTTAGTTTGAAGATCTGTGAGTTGCATAATCTGAGTTGTCCGGTGAGCGATTGAATAAGGATTTCAAAGAAAAAACGGATGTGTTAGAGCCATAAATGGTGGATACAGTGGTACTTGAAATCGTGGGAATGAATTGAATCAGAGAATTGTGAAATATTTTTAAATCTTTAAAAAATAATGGTTATAGCTATGTACTAGGCATTGTTCTATTTCATATACCACGGTAAGTAAACATTGCTACAAAAGCAAAGCAGCTTTTATTAGGCAAAAAATATCAAAATGTGAAACTATTGTTATCTTTGGCACCTCCTCCATCTAGATCCATACTCTTCTGAAGATGGCATCTTCTTCTAATTTTTTCCAAAGAGTTCTCTGTACTTCAATTTATACCACCTCAAAATGGCACTTTGGGCTTCTTCAAAACTCCCCTAAAACAAACCCTTTGCCATCAAGGCAATCCCCACTCCCAGCAAATCAATCAATGGTTTCCAAGACTGCACGTTTTGATGGGTGCATGCAGCCTCATGTTTCTCCTGAGGACCATTGGTGGGTGTGAACCACCAACCTTGTAACCCAATGCTTATCCCACTGCCATTAAGGGCTCTTTTCTTGGCATCCTGGAGGAATTCCAAAGGTGTTCTTTTTTTAATGTGTATGTTTTGGGAACAAACAGACAAAAAATCTGTAGGGACAAGTTCAGGTTGCAGGATGGATGAGGCCAAGTTCTCCAATGAAGTTCTCATAGGATAGCCCTTGCTGGCCTGAAACACGAAACAGGTGCATTGCAGTGATGGGGGGAAATTTTTTTTCTCTTAGCAAATTTTCCTGGATTTTTTCTCACCCCTGCAGCTTTACATTTTCTGAAAACTTCATAATAACCCCCCGTTATTATTCTGTGTCCTTTGAGGAAATCTATAAGGAGTATCCTTTTGGAATCCCATGTGTGGGGAAAAGGCCAGCCCCCACAACTAATCACAGATTCGATAGGCACAATTGCATGGTTGAGATATATAAAGATTATAGTAAAGTCAAAGAGAGCATGAGAGATAGAAGAGAGATTGAAATAATGGAGGCAGACACATTTCATGGTAGCATGCTCCCCGCAGCCCTGCTCAGTGGTCCATGTGAAGATGGGAGACCAGAGGGCAGGAGAGAGAGGGAAGGGAAGGAGGACAAGGGGAAAGGGAACAGGGGAGCGAGGTCGAGGTCCGGGGAGAGAGGGTGAGAAGAGCCAAGAGGAGAGGAGAGGGAGCCAGGGAAGAGAGCTCTTTATTGCTCACCCAGGCTTATATATCTTTGGGGGACATACAAGCCCCCTAATTACAGGTAAAGACATATGTCATAGGAAAGGGTTGTACTATAGGTAATACAGTAATGAGAGGGACGATCTAGGGGTATCCACGCAGTAGGAAAGGGAGGTATTGGGGATACACATGTGACAAGATGGGCAGATCCTAGACTCAGGATGGCAGCCTAATTCTGAATGTCACTAAGCTGGTTAGACCTACTCTCTGGTCCACCAAAGAAACCATTATCAGTAGGGTGTGAACCCCACCTACTGTGGACCAGAATGATGGCTGCAAGCCTTTGGGGAGAAGTAACCCACTGTCCTTAACATCAGGGAGTGGGCCCTACCTGTGGTGAGCCCAGACAGCTGTTTAGCAACTGACTGCCTTCAGGGTGGGTGTCTCTAAGCATCTGACCTCCCACCATATGCTGGCAAATAGCCTCTAATATTTGGCCTATCTTTGGGGGAGACAAAGCTGGGAAGATGTCTTTTTATATCCCACACCCCTGAAAAAGTTGTCCTAACCTTCTGAGATGCACTCCCTGTCTTGAATGAAACTGGCTCCAGAGATCCACTTGGAAGTCGCTGTTTTAATTGGATTGATTTTGGAAGGCACCTGAATGAGACTAAGACAAATGTGTTACTGAGAACACTTATATACAGCAATTCATTGATCGAAGAGACATATTTAAACATGTTTTGTTTGGAATGAAACTTTGCATGTATAAACGGGAATCCTGGTAGCAATTTACTTTCACTTACCCTTTTATTATTCATTTTCTCATTACAAGGATCACATAGGATCTGTTCTCTTAATCATATCTCTTGATGCTGTCCATAGTGATATGACAAGAGGGGAGAGGAAAGAATTCTCTGCAACTCTGAATAGTTAAAGTTTCATCAGAGTGATCGTACCCAAAAAGCTTAGTGACACGGTGGGGTAAGTTGCCATTGCATTTGTTCCTGTAAAGATGTGGAAACCCTATATATAGGATTGTGATGAGCTGGAATCGACTATATGGTAGTGGTTTTTTTTTTTTAAAGTGCCTGGGTAGTGACATGATTTCGTGTCAACTTGAAGATATAAAAGTGTTGGAGTGGAGTCTAGCTTGTCAATGAGCTCACAGCCTGATGGTACCTCTTTGTGGGCATGACCTTCTCATAAAGGGGATCCTGGGAACTTCTTCTCTCTATCTGCCTTCACCTTTCTATTGATGAGCCACACGGAGGAGACCTGCATGAGCCCTGGTGATGCATCCACTGCCATTGGACCATAAGATTTTGCACCCATTGGCCAGAGATATTCCTGAATTCTGCATCGTTGCATCTGGCCTGGTGAGTCTGAAGAAGGACTTATGGACTAGTATCGGACTTCCGGACTTGAGTTGGACTGGGCTGTTTTCCTGATATATCACCATTTCTTGATATAAAGCTCTCCATTACACATATATGAGTATCACTAAATTTGTTTCTCTAGTCAACCTGGCCTAACACAGTACCCAAGAAAATAAGACAAAGAGTTAAGCATATTATAACCAAGAAAGAATGGCACCCCAGAAGCTGGGTCAGTTATCAATGTATTGTCTCCCCACTGCAAACCTGTCCTCTTTGTCCTCCTTCACTGCTCGCTGGCCAGTCGGCTCGGTGTTAGGCCTTGTCAGTAGAGAAAAATTGGAAGGCTTGCAGGGGGTTCACCTGCACCTGGGTGGGATGTTTCCTAGGGAATCTTGCCAGCATCTAAGTGAATTCCCAGCAAAGCTCTTCAATTTTACAAGCATGCTAAAGGGCAACTTCCGGACCATCCACTCCACCCTACAGTACCTGGGTGAACTTCCTTGCCAGACAGTGGGTTGCTCAGTAATGAATCCTTTTGTTGTTGTTGTTAGCCATGGCCAGGTCAGCCCAGACTCCTAGTGAGACCATACAAACAGGCATTCTGGTCAGTCCTGCACCATCCACATGATCAGTTTTGTTTGTTTTTTAATCATTTTATGGGGGCCTTGTACAACTCTTATCACAATTCATATATACATCCATTGTGTCAAGCACATTTGTAGATATGTTGCCATCATTATTCTCAAAACATTTGCTTTCTACTTGAGCCCTTGGTATCAGCTCCTCATTTCCCTCCTCCCTCCCAACTCCCCCCTCCCTCAAGAACCCTTGATAATTTATAAATAATTATTAGTATTTTGTCATGTCTTACACTGTCTGATGTCTCCCTTCACCTACTTTTCTCTTGTCCATCCCCCAGGGAGGCTGTTATATGTAGATCCTTGGAATCAGTCCCCCCTTTCTACCCCACCCTCCCTCCACCCTCCCTGTATCACCACTCTCACCACTGGTCTGGAACATTGTGAGCCATGGGGTTTTCGATTGCGATTTTCAGAAGTACATCGGTCTTATTCTGGAACCGATGCTGAAAGCGGTTCTGCATGGAAATAACTCACAGCAACGCACCAGGTTAAGGGCCAGGGTGGGGCTGTGCACGAGGGCACTGGCCAGCAGGTCATCCGGTGTCGCCCTCATGGAGGAGGAGAATTCTCCTTCTGACCCACCAGCAATCCGGTCTTACTGATTAATAATTATAATAAATGCTCTTTGCTCAAGTTACTGGTGTAGTTTCCGTCTTCTAAAGGGACCCATCTCCTGATGGATACCGTCGTCTGAGATAGGGGCAATGGTTGACTCTGAGTTACTTAAGTATAGAGGTCAAGAAAGATTTTTTAAAATTCTGAAAAGTGCATTGAATTTGGGAAGCAGGATGCCAAAAACACCCTTAGGTGGAAATAATTTTCCCGAAGGCTATGCTAGCTAGCAGGGAGAAGAGGACAGAAGGGGAACTGAACTAGAGAAAAGAAACACACAACACCATCACGAGAAGCCCGGCAGAAAAGGGACAGAGGGTAACTAGAGGAAGCTGTAAGGCTAAGGGAGAATCTTGTCTTATTTTTCAGAATGCGAGCGACTTAAGTGCCACAGAGAAGTCTACAAGCAGACAGGGAACGATATGAATTACAGCAGAGCTCCCATAGAACACGAGACCACAGGGGGAAAGTTCCTGTGGAGGGAGTTGCCTTTGGTGGCAGGAAAGGTGGCTCTTCCTGAGAAAAGAGCAAGAAGCAAGACCAGGTGCTGCTGCCTATGGCGGTGAGAGTGGCTGCCTACTACCAGGACGGGCACTACTAAGAATTTAGAAAGTAGCAACAAGGATATTTCAAAAATATAAAAGCAAAAGGATAGAGATCTAGAATTAGATGTGCGGATTTAACTCTGAGGATATAAGTTTTACACGCAAAAAACAATATATAGATGGAAATGTGTGTTATTTTTCACAGATACAGGCAATCTATGTGATAGTCACCATGACAATTTCTGAATTGCTAAGGGAAGAAAAAGAAAACTAGTTACTGTCATGTACTGGAGATGGGCACAATTGGCTTACAAATCTCTCAGTTATTACATATTACAACCCGAAGAGGTCTCATCTCCAGTGTACTTCTAAGTTGAGGAAACTGTGGTTCAATTCAGAGTTGTTAAGGAGCAGAGGGAGGATTCAAACTCATGTTCGGCTTAACAGCTCAGGTTCTCATTATGCTTCAAAACTGCGACTGCTTTGGGAAGTCTTTTTTTTTTTTTTTTAAAGAATCCTTTTGGGAGACAAATCAGAAATCAAATATTACTTCTGCATCCCCCTTCCTTGAGTCTCAACTCTCTAAGAACAGAAGGTGGGCCCTTTCACCTTTGAATCACTTCTATGCAGTCCAACTTAGGTAACTTGGAGATATGCATGAAGTGATTGTACAGCTGCATATGAGGTCCGTGTTTTGTCGATTCCGATAGGTACAACAGGATAAAATGAAATTGCTACAAAGGAAAGTGAGAAAACACTTTCTGAAAAAAAAATCCTCGGACAAAACAGTCAAGTATAAGCAAACTAATAGGTGGTAAAGATTTCTTAGGACAGTATAAAAAATTGCAAATTTACAATGCAATTGCACATATCACCTGAATGGTATGTACGTATTGGTGGGACCAGAACGTATGTCCCGGTCAGAAAACAAAGATGCCATACCCATTCGGTGTCCAATGTTACTATGTTTACATGGATGCACTCAAAAAGTCTGAACACTATTGTCACCAATTAAGCACTATCAAATATGTTAAAAATACTTTATCTCCAAAATCTAAGTAGAATTTTAAAATTACATTTCCATGTTTATGCTGCAAATGATTTTTTATTAAGTTGCTCTTAACACTTTCTCAGACTCCATTTGGGAAGACCAAATGCAGGAATATGGTTGTTTTAAAAGTCAGAATATCTTGCATACAATTTTAACAAGAAGGAGTTAAGAGTCTAGAAGCAAAATAATACATATTCTAACAAAAGTTCACAGCTTTAAGCATCAGAGGAAATCATAATATGCATAAAACACAATCAGCAACATTTGCAAACTACACGTATGGAGTGTGGGTACATCTGGTAGACTATTTGATTAGAATACTATCATTGTGTTATGCACTCAGCATGTAAAATAGTCTCAGTTATCTCAGTTCCCCCAAACAACAAAATAGTTAAACTTCTACACTCTAAAAATATACTCAGCAAAGCGTCAAAGTCAAAAATCAAAAGGGAAAGATGTGAACTAAAATTTAAAAAGCAGCGTTTTGTCTTTTATTGAAAAACTTTCTTGGTTGCTTTTATTAAATGGGACATGTTTATTTGAGAAATGCAACTTAAAGAAACAAAACAAATAGCGTTATTCTAGAAGTAATCCTCACCAACCATCGGTGACTCAGCCATGACATCTCTGTACATTGGTGGCATCACTCCCATGGTGGCATCACTCCCACGGGCTGTTGAGGCAACTCTGACTCATGGTGACACCAAGGGCTCCAGCGGGTTTTCAGGGGCTGACTTTTCAGGAAGTAGATTGCCAGATCCTTCTTCCAGGGCGTGAACTTGAACCTCCAGTCCTTCAGTTAGCAGCCAAGAATATTGAAGTTTGCACCACCCAGGGACTCTCAATAGGCATACATGCAGCTAAATCATGAAAGACAAAAGACTATACAATAGGAATTACTCTGTGCATGTTTTAAAATGATTGAATATTGTTTTCATTTAGCAATAAACCAAAATGAAATATGAAACATTTTTAATGTTTCTTTACCTCCAAAATTTTAAAAAATAGTAAAAGGAAAAAATGGAGTTGTCAGAATGATTATGGGTGTTCTTCTAAATACTATTGATTAAGAATAAAATTAGGACCTTATTACAGTTACATTTTTTATTTCATTTTTTGTTAATTAAATCCTTTTTTTTTTTGACTGCCAAGGTTTACCAAGTTTATATTATATTCTGTTCTAGTAACCTGCTTAAACTTGTATTGGGATCAAATGATACACACCTGCATTTCTTCCATCAATCCTTTGCACTCCTGAATTTGTTATTTTATTCATGTCCTACTTAGTTGATCATCCACATCAAGCCGTGTTTCCAGGAAAGACTTGCCAATGTGGAGCTGGTGCCTATTTGAGGATGACTTTCTCTTGCCTTCAATAGACAGCTCCGATGGCTGAAATTCTTTTTAGTCATATTTTTGCCTCAGAATTCGGCTTGTTTTACTTCATTGTTTTTAGACATTGAAGAAATCTGAGACCAAGCTGGCCTTCCCTCTTACAAGTCACATCTGATTTCTACTTAAAGGACTCAAGCATTCCTTTTTAGCCTGTAAGGTTCTGTAACAATCAAGACAGGAGTCTGGATTGCACCTCCCGTATTAAACGACTCTGGAGCATGGTGTGTTCTCAAAGTCTGCAGATTCAGTTCTTTCTGTCTTATAAATTGACAATCAAATTGGTTGTCTTCGGATCTTTCTCTTTGATCAGTTATCTTTTCTACTTCAGAAACACCAATTGTCCTAACATTGGGCTGTTTTTTCCATCGATGATTTTGCTCTAGTTCCATAAGACTTTTTACTTTTGCTTTTGAATTAAATTTTGTCTTCTAGACCAGTCATTTGATTTCCGGCTATATTTGCTTCTTGGCGTGTTTGAACGTCTTAATTCTGCACTGATACTTGACACTTCAAAAAAGAAACTGGCATTCCAGCATAATTACTGAAACATAATCAGGGCACAGCTAATGGAATCGGGCTGTTACAAATGAAAATGAATGGACGCTACTCGCTAAAACCAAGTAAGTGACTTTCTGATAGTAAGAATCCGTGCTTTTGAACCTACTGCTGCCTCAGACATCTAATGGCAATCATGCCCCAGACATTCTAATGGCAATCATGCCCCAAACCACTTTATTTGAAAACAACCACAAAACAATATGATCTATACTGACCCGTAATTTTGCTACTTTTGTAACAGCTCCTTCTGTGCCGGATGTCTGGTGCTTTAACCCAGTGCCTACCCACCTGGATCAGAACAATCCAAGACGGAGTTCTCTGATTGCTGGGTTTTCTGCCAGGTCTCAATTCACGGAAAAGAAAACAAACATTTAATAAAAATAACTCCCCCCCCCCCCGCCCCCACTCTTTTAAACTAATTTTCCTAGCATTTTAGGGGCTAATTAGGGTTTCTGAGGAAACTGAAGTGTGTGAATAGTTTTACCTCCTTTTACCTTATTTTCTTTTGCAAAGTTAGCCTAAAACGGTGTAAATAGAATCTTAAAATCAAGGGCAATAAAAGAATGATCATGGCAAAACCAATTATCACAATGAAGAAGTACAGTGTTGTCCAAGGTCGTAGAATCTAGCTAATGCGAAAACTGGAACCAGAATCAAGGAGATGCAGTGTCCTGAACGTCATTCCTACTGGAGGAGGACACCAGGTTGGGGCCATTGCGTAGCCTTTTCCCCTCTTTCCCACGGCACTGTGCTTGAACCCCTTCAGGGAATGGCCAGTCCTTGCTCATTTCCCCTGTGGCTGCAGGGGGTCGTGGAGGAGCAAAAAAGGGAACCATCTACATTTCTATATATGGTTTGTAGTGAATCACTGCCAACATTTGACCCTCTTTATAAAATAAGATAAAGTTTGGAAGTATTCACAGCCACAAATCAGAGTAAAATCATAAAAGAAAAAGATGAAGGCCAAATATACTTCATGCAAATTACCAAATATCCTATAGGCCTGATCAGAAATGAAAAGCCTCAGGGGGAAGGAGAAAGCTATGTAGTTATGAGGCATTCCCCCTTCCAAATTTAAGTAGTGACAATGACTTGGAGTATCCACCTTGTGCTCTGCATTGGCCCAAATGGAAAAATTCATAAAATACGCTTTCACTTTCTAACATCAAATATAAATATATGTTTTGGTGGGTTGTACGTTGGGGTGCCAACTCCAAGGTCAGTAGTTAGAAAATACGAGCCATTCTGTGGGAGAAAGATGAGGCTTTCTCCTATGGTAAAGAGTTACAGTCTCGGAAACACCCAGGGGCAGTTCTACTCTGTCCTACGGGTCGCTGTGAGGAAAAATTGACTCGATGGGAGTCACTTTGAGTTTTTAAGGCTCGCTTTGGAATAAGTTCCTCTGCCGCCTCCAAGTGAGCGTCTAAGCCTAATAGGGTATGCTTACTTTTCATCTCTTTTCCCCCAACAGGCTTGTTGGCACATAATTGACCCAGCATGTAATTGAGTCGTTCAATCCTATCAGGGGAATTGTACAGTCACCAGCACATCTATCTTAGAACATTCCTTCCTTTCAGAAGTAAACGCTGTACAGGCCACTGTGAAAGTGATGGTGGTGTAAACAGAGATAAAGAAGGAGAGTTTCACAACGAGAGGGAAGTCCTGCCTACCTTGAAATACAGATTAAAATTCTGCTGCTTTACACTATGGGTAGACATTCCATTTTATATAAGTAATATCAAGTTTTCATCTATGAAATCGCGAATTAACTGGGAATTGGACGGGCCAGCCTCTAAAGCACCATTTCCACAAATTCGTATTGTTACCACTAGGTGACGCTGGCACCATCTGGGCTAATGCTAATGTTCGGGTCTGCGTGTTCTGGCTCAAGAAAAGCCTCCTCCAAAGGATGTTCGAGGCTGTGACCTTTGGATTCAGACTGCTTGGCTGTCTTCCAAGGTGGCTCTGAGTGGATTGGAACCTCCAACCTTTTTGCTAATAGTCTAGCACTTGACCGTTTTGCACTCCGGTGACCTCATACAATAGCTTGATCTAGATTATGTAACAACGTCTCTCCTATATAGCACTGGAGCTTCATTCAGCTCAATGAACATATATCTCATTCAGAGTTCTGTGGTTATTAAAATGCAACCCATGAACAAAATATTAGACATCTGTTCCTATTTTAAAATGATATTAGAATTAAGACCTACCGGAAGATAGAGCCATTGGCAACCATTGGAGATCTGGTGTGTTGCTCAGCTATGAATTGAGCTGAACTTCCCAGCATGAGCTGAACCAAGTGGGCACAGATAGATGGATTACTGGGAGGTTTAATAGATCTTGTCACCAGGTACCTTAATTTAGGTTCTAAAATTACTCTGATGTGCTTCAGAGAGACGGGAACGGTCCTGATTCTTTCCCTTCACGCGTGATTTGAACTCCTCGCTTATCCTTATCAGGAAGAACCATCACCTTTTATCCCTCTACTGACTTTGGAAGCAAAGGTTTTTCCTTGAAGACTATTCACTGCTTCAAATCTAGACTAAAGGAATTCTTGCTGGAGTTCTCTGTTTTTCATTTTATCTCTCCAATCTACAGGTGGTTCAAAACTGTCACCTGTTACTTGTCACATTCAGTGAGAGGGAGCCTGGTGGCATAGTGGTGATGAGTTGGCAAGGTCAGCAGTTCAAAACTACCAGCTGCTCCTTGGGAGAAAGATGAAGTGTTCTACTCCCCTACAGAGATCCAGTCTCAGAAACCCACAGAGGCAATTCTACCCTGTCATATAGGGTCACTATGAGTCAGCACTAACTCAAGGGTAGGGAGTTTGATTCAAGGTTTTGGTAGCTGCATTACTATCTTTCAAACCTTTTTTATTATGGAAGGTTCTTTTCCCCACAAATTCTTGTAGGGCTGTGGTCAGCAAACTTCTGAGCTGGAAAAGCCAACCTGTCCCTCACAACAATGTACAAATTATTTGAGAGGTATAGATATATGTTGACAAAACAAATGAAATCACCATGATCTGGTTAATATCCTTTGAGAATTTTGTAAATGAAACGATGATAGTTTTATTTTCTTTTTTAACTTACTTCATAGCTATGTGGATGGACTTAAAGAGCTGCACCTGGCTCGAGAGCCACAGTTAGTAGCACGCTGATTTAAGTCGTCCTGTTGAGTAAGTGATGAGGCCTGGTGGCTCCGTGGTCACATGATGGGCTGCACTCCAAAAGGTTAGCTCTTGGAAGCTACCAGCAGCTCCATGGAAGAAAAGTGAGGCTTTCTTCTCCTGTGAACAGTTGCAGTCCTAGACCCCACAGGGGCCATGCCATCTTGTCCTAGAAGGTTGCTAGGAGTTGGCATCAACTCAATGACAGTGAGTTTGGTTTTGATTTTATGCAATAAGTTAGGAGCTCTGGTGCTGTCATGGGTTACGTCTTGAGATGCTCACTGCAAGGTTGGTAGTTCAAATCCACTAGCAGCTCTGGGGGAGAAAGATGAAGGTTTGGGATTCTATAAATATTTAGCATCTCAGAAACCCCCAGGGACAGTTCTGTGCTGTCCTATAGGGTTGCTATAGGTCAGAATAGAGTGGTTGGCAGTGAATTAAATGAGTATTAAGTTAAGGAACCCTGGTGGCACCGTGGTTAAGCCTTTGGGTTGCTAAGGGAAAGGTCATCAATTTGAGTCAACCAGCTGTTCTGTGGGAGGAAAATGAGGCTGTTTGCTTCTCTATAATCTTGGAAATACTGAGATAGTCCACCTCTATCCTAAAAGATCGTTAGGTGTCTGAATCAACTCTAGGATGGTGGGTGGTAAGTTGGGCGAGATTCATATCTTTCTATGTCCTTCCTTAGAGGAGTTTTGCTCTTTTGTCTTTCCTTCTCTTTCAGTATAACCTTGACGTTTACAGAATAGAATTACTTTAAAACTTACATAGATAAGAACCATGTTCTCATATGCTAATTAGCACCAGGCTTTCTAAAAATCACCTGCATTCATTAAATAAGGGAAAGGGATATTCTTTTCAACTATTGGTAACAGGACTCTGGTAGTGCTGTGGGCTTTGTCTTGGGCTACTGTGTTAGTCTGGGTAGACTAGAGGAACAAATCCAGGGAGACACACATGTGTATAGGAAAGAGCAATTGAATATTGAGAAAACATCTCAGCCCAGTCCAGATCAAGTCCATAAGTCTGATATTAGCCCATATGTCTGATGCCAATCTATAAAGTCCTCTGCAGACTCATAAAACACATACAGTGACATCGAATGCAGGAAGATCACAGGCCAGTGGGTGGGAAGTCCTGTGGATCCAGTGGAGTTGTCAGTATCTCAGCACTGGCAGGGGTCTCCACATGGTTTCTCCAGCTCCCAGGGCTCTGCCTGTATCAGGGTAGCTTCCTGTGGCGATTCTCTTCAGATATGTCTCACAGGGAGTGAGCCTTGTCAGTAGAGAGTCTCCAAGGGAGTGAGGAGAGAGAGAGAGAGAGAGCCTTCGGCCTCCAAGGAGGAAATACAGGAGTTCCCAGAATCCTCAAGAGAAGGCCATACCCACACAGAGGTCTCATTTTCTATGGCCTGATTGACAGGCTAAACTCTACCCCTTCACTCATAAGTCCTCTCAAATTGACAACAGATTATGTAGCTACCACAGCTACTAACTATGGAATTGGTAGTTCAAACCTACCACTTGCTCCTTGGGCAAAAGACGAGGTTGCCTGCTCTCTTAGCAATTTACCTCCGCAAAGCCCTAAATAAGTTCATGAGCCCAAATCTTCTTGATGCTAATGGTTTGGCTTTACCTCTAGGTTGTTTTCTACATGTCTACTGCATGTCATAACATATTTTAAATCAAACATAAACCTATGCACATAAAAATGCTATAACATCAGCTTCAGTAACTAGAAAAATAAGGGGACTTGATTATACCCCCGAAAGGAAAGCATACACACACAGCCTGCTAAGAACTGTCTGACCTGAAGCAGCATAGGGATTGCTTTCTTTTAACTGCAAGCATAATCAACAAAAATGATATTTCTGGATCTTGGCACATCCAGCTACCAACAAATGAAGAATGACTTCAAAGCTTTGACCAACCTCCGAGTCAGAATAGCTCCACTGGCAAATATAAAAACAGCCTGGTGCTGTTTGCATTTGCATTTCAGCAAGAAGTGATTTCCTTTGAATGCCCACAGTCTAGCCCGCACAGTCGCCGGCAGGTAGGGCAGCACACCTTGAGAGTAAGGGTGTCCATTCTTGACCAGCGTGTTTAAGGGATATAGCAGACACATTGATCTTGTCAGCTCTGCTCGTGTGCACAGGAAATAACACTGTCAACATCGCTCCGTCAAATTCAGATCACAATATACTGAGAGTTTATGTCTGGAGATGTTAACGTCACAGGGATTTGTTGCCTGTGCCAACACTTTTCAATAACCTCCTAAAAATCCTTAAGCATCAATTAACCTGAGCCTGTAATGCTACTTAAATTGCTTCTCATCATTTCATTTAACACAGAATTCCTAATAAAGAATCATAGCTGAGTGAGGCTTACCACATAGGGGTCCAAATAAAGGAAAAACATACATAAAGGGAAAAATATGACACAAAGAATGGAAATGTACTCCAGGCCAAAGCAAGTCATGGTAAAATGTGGACTATAGACTCGCCATGGCGCCTAACCAGCTATCTTTGAGATGATATCACTTTCATATTTTCGTAACTTTGTCATATAAACAGCAAACTTAATTCAGGGGAAAATCTACCAGAATGGATTACCATAACCAGAAACTCTGACATTTAAATCAAAGTCACTTGAGTTGGAAAAGGTTTAAGTTTTTTCAATAAATTATGTTTTATAATGACTATAAAAGTTATATAGTACACAGAGGCTAGCTGGAGCTAGATGCTTTACTGTGCCTGAATTGCAGGGAATAGTTTCCAAGACATAAAGCTGACAATCAGACATGGGAGTGTGACTGGAAAATAACAGTCCCTGAAAGATTAAAGTGTGATTTTTAGTAACTGCCAAGGCAGCACCATTGTTCTTTCCCTTTTACTCTGGGAGCCCAGATGACCAAGTTACCATACAAACAAAACACCCACCACAACATCACCAGCTGAACATTACAATGTTGGTTCACAAAATCCACATTTCTTCTCCTATTAAAAAGAAAACAAAGTATACAATTCAATTATCACACGAAGACAGAAACGTAAAATGGCTTTGTGTACACAGCAAAATTGAATTGCTCTTTTTGGAAACTCAATGAAGTTGTTAACTTTGTAATACAACCACGAAGTAGTTTGTCATACATTTTCCTCAGGAATTTAATGAGTAGTTAAGGAGAAATATCTGTGGCAGTATGACTATAGAATTATTATTTTAAACACATTCTTGATCAAAACAACATGAAAGAAAATGGTGTTAGGTAATGAAATTTGGGTGCAAAATTATGAAGAGCAAGAATTTTAAACAAAACTGTTGTATTTGTTTTTAAATAGGGAATGCCATTAATAACATTGCAAAGAAATCAAGGGGATGTAGCTTTTACTTATTTTACCTTTTTTTCTTAAGACATTTTCATTGTTAAAAAAAATGCACACAAAAAAAGAGAGAGAGAGAGAGAGAGAAATCACCATAGTCACTCAACTTTTAAGTATTTAGAATGATCTATGGAAAAGTCCAATCCTGACCTTCCAATCCCAGTTCTGCAGAGAAACAGTTCACTGCTCAGTAAAATTCTTTTAGGTTTTTCACGGCATGTATTTACACATGTGGGGCTTTCAAGCACTAATTTAATTACTTTGCTGCAGGCGTTGAGACTATACACAGCAGAGCGTGGACCAGTTCAACAATTTTCCATGCACAATTCAGTGACATGGCTCAATGTCCGCCAACTTCCAGAGGCCTTCTCAGCGTCCACTGCCCTGATGTTCCTTCGTCATTGCCTCCTGTGACCTCGTGCCCCTTCAGTTGTCATCTCATCTTGTGACTGACTGCTATCAATCTGACTCCATACAGACAGTTCTTGAAAAAGCACACTATTGAACTTGATTTCTTGAGGTTTCAACTTAATTATGCATTATAAATGTCTTCCAATTTAGTATAGATAGATCCACCTCATTTAATTTTTATCTTATTTCGTTTTTAATCTATATAAAGGAAGGTAATCATTTGCTTACTCGAGATATTTAGGTTAGTTCATGTTTCCTGCCGTTTCAGATCATCTCTAGAGTACGTGTTGTTGTTGCTGTCGTTAGGTGCCATCGAGTCAGTTGCAACTCATGAAGGCCCTCGGTACAATTGAGCAAACACTGCCCAGTCCTGCACCATGCTCACAATGGTGTTTCCGTTTGCGCGCCATGCTGCAGCCACTGTGTCGGTCCATCCAGCTCAGGGCTTTCTTTTGTCTCCCTGCCCCTTTCCTTCACCAAGCCTGATGCCCTTTTCCAGGGGTGAGTCTCTCCTGCCGGCATGCCCAAAGTACCTGAGATTAAATCTCACCATCCTGGCCTCTAAGGAGCATTCTGGCTGTACTTCTCCCAAAATAGATTTATGTAACGTTTACTTATCCATGCCATTATTTCTGTTGGAGGGGTTCTTGAAGCACAGAGTCCATATTATCTTCCCCAAATGTTTGTAACTTTTTCCTTAACACTGTCCATGTTGCTATTTTTTTTTCTTAATTCCGGAGAATATTTTTAAATTGTTGGTATTTTCTTTTTATTTATGAGACTGAATACCTTTTATGTCAATTTTGAACACTGGCATTTCTTCTGTTAATTGCTAAATCAAATCATTTCTTTCTTTTTAGTTGAGTGGCTTCTTGTTACTTTGTAAATGCTCTATGTATATTTGATGTGTTTATTTTATCCTGCTTTATTGTCAGTTTTTTAAAAACGGTTGTAAAGTGTTTGTGTGAAGTTAAAGTACAAAGTTATTCCTATGGCACTCTGGATTTAGTCTTGCTCAAGAAGATTTTTCTCAGAAGACCACATGGCCGGCCCCACTATGAGACAGGACGTTCCTCACTGACCCAGAGCCCTACAGGGGACAACACCAGAGAAACAGTGTCGGAATTGCACCCGATCTGATCCCGCCACAACGAGGCAAAACACGCAGGGGCTGCAACAGAACAGCAAGGGAATGGAGCCCAAGGTCCCCAGGGAATGCTGAAGGTGGATTTTGGGGCCAGGGCATGGTGCCCCAACAGATTGGACTGGAAAACACTCCTAAAGGCCAACAAGCAGTCCTTGAACTAACTACAAGCTTTTCTTTCTTGTGCTTTGTTTTGATTTTTGTCATTGGTTTGTTGTTGTTGTTGTTTTGTTGTATATTGTTGCTTGGTTTTGCTCTGTCTTGTTTTTGTGCATGTTATTATCTCC
>NW_022103896.1:75895079-75896699 GCF_000313985.2 Echinops telfairi | reverse complement strand
GGTGGAGAGCAAATATTTTGAGAATGATGAGGGCAATGAATGTACAAATGTGCTTTACACAATTGATGTATGTATGGATTGTGGTAAGAACTGTATGAGCCCCTAATAAAATTATTTTTAAAAAGATCTTTCTACTTTTAATTTAAAAAGAGCCATAGAGTGGCTCCATTATTTAAACCTGTTTCTTAATCCAAATATAATTTATTTAGTTCTAATTATAAGAAAAACATTTGACAACATTCAAGTCCAGATTTTCTCCCAGCACTTAGAGAATAATGAAAATTAAGTAACAGATTTTGAAGGAACAAAATAATTCAGACAAACCTGGTTATCTTTCTTGAAAAGAAATAACTAAATTAGTGGGCAAAGAAAGGCAAGATGTGTGGTAAATTTAAACCTTTGCCACACATTGCCATACATTTAGTTTTCATTAAAATCTAAATATAAATTGGCTTGAAGATGAGCATTTTAACTGCATTAATAACCGGTGGATGGATCATAAACCAGGAAAATAATAGCATGCTGTGTCCAGCCACAGGAAGAAGAAACAAACGCCACACCAAGCTCAGGGCTGGGTCTGTATTCACTTGTGTGAATGATCGAGGAGGAGGAAAGAAAAATGATGCAGTCTTTAACCGTCACTAAACTGAAAGAGAGGTAGGAAGCAGTTTAATTGACCTGAAGGCTAGACACAGCAGGATCCCCCAACTCCACAGACCTTTCTTTGGGCATCAGTTGTTTCCGTCAGATAGCATGCCGGTGACCACTTTGTAACTGACTTGAGACAAATCCATCTAGTTCTAGACAATAAAAAGACAGCAAAAAAGGGTGTGCTACCAGGACAGGAAGAGTGGTTCATCTAGGCCCTGTAGGTATTGGAAAATACAATGAAAAATCGTCCAAAGAAAAAAAAGTGTTCCTCCTTCCTTTGACTTTCAAGCCCAAGCATTGAAAGTGCTCTGAAACCCTGCAGGTCCCCCAAGCTGTGATGGAAAATTCACTCACTGCCATCCAGCCGATTCCAATTTATGGCAACCCCGCAGGGCAGCAAAGAACTGCCTCTGCGGGGTTCCTAGACTGTACCTCTGTACGGGAGTACAAAGCCTCGTTTTCACTCTCACCAAGCAGCAGATGGTTTCGAACTGCTGACCTTGTGATTACCAGCCAAATGGGTACCTGCTATGCCACCAGAGTTCCTCTGTGATTGAGAAAGTAAACAATATGGAAACCACAAACTAAAGGTGACTGAAATAGTTGAGATGAATGAGTTAAAGCTGCAGAACAAGGTGTGGACATTAAATTCACTCAGCATTTTGTTGTTCACAGAATGCCTCCAGGTACTCTCCTCTGATGAATGAATGCCCTGGGGAAGTCTGGGAAGGCATTGACAATAGATCCTTTTTAGCTCCTGAAATTGAGTAGGACTAAGGAGATTGGTAAAGATTCCGTGGTCATACTTTGCTGGTGGTCTGCTTTTTCTACTACACTCATTCATCATACTTCGTAAATCGTTCCCAGGGAAGTGCGATAAGATTCAGGCATGTGTAAAAATTGTCATATAGACCTGATCCCCACCATGGAAGGGAGCACCACAGAGGATGGAAGTAAATCGTCCAACGA
>NW_022103896.1:75883760-75892909 GCF_000313985.2 Echinops telfairi | reverse complement strand
CAGGAGGCAAGAGAATTTTGGGAATGATGAGGGCAACAAATGTATAGATGTGCTTTACACAATTGATCTATGTATTGTGATAAATTGTATGAGCCCCAATAAATTGATTAATTAAAAAACATTTTTTTTTTTAAAGAAAATCCGTTTGTATCACTGTGAGACAAATACTTCCCAAATACATTGGAGTGACTGAAAGTTTTCTTTGGTCCCAGAACTACGTATCTATCCTTGTTCTGCCTCTAGTCTTCCGGTCTTGCCTACCTTTTATTTTTTTCTCTACCTTCCCTTCCATAAGTTTTTCCATGACCTGTCATAGTATATCATATACAGAGGAAACGGTGGCTGTAAAATGAAATTCGCCCAGGTTGCATGCAGGCAGTATGTGGAAAAACCACAGGTTGCAGAAACAAGGTTGAAGGGAGGGTTTCAGACACGAACAGGAGCAAGATGGATGTGACATTGGAAAGCAGCGTGTGCACCCCACAAAGACTAGACCTCAGTTGTCTCTCAACCACAAACTTCCTCCTTATGGGGTTCAACTGGTTTCAGAGCCAAACAACATTTGTGTCCCTTCAAAAACAGCTCACTGCCATTGTGTGGAGGCCGACTCATCGAAAGCCTGAAGGTTAGGGTAGAACTGCCCCCGTGGGAGCTCTTTACAAGAGTGGAAAGGCTCATCTTTCTCCCAAGGAGTGGCTGGTGGTCTTCCAACCACGGGCCTGGCAGTTAGCTCAACTTGTGGCCACTAGCCCCCATAACTACTATCCCACCGGGCCACCGTTATAGGTGGTTCCTCCCCTCATGTGAACTAAGAATAAGGAGTTGTATGCATGCCCAACTAGTTATGCTAACAATCCCAGACACCCTTGCTGCAGACCCCTTTTTGGATTTTTAGACGTCAATTTTTAGGAAAGGCCTAAACCAGAAATCTTGTCCCAAAAAACACAAACCGATTCTCAGCTAAGATAACAGCTCTACCAAACAACATTTATTTTAATATATAAGCTCCAAAGAGAGTGTGCTGCCAATGGCATCTCCCCTACAAGTGTCTGTTCTTTAATAAAAACCCCTTTAACGCAACTTTGACTTTCTAGTCTTTGAGTCTAAGGCCTGTCTTCCATAAAAGTTCTAGAAAAAATGGGAGGCAACTCAAGGGAATAAAAATATTTAAAGGCAAGAACTTCAAAATAACCTTCTTGGACAATAAATTAACAACAGCCAAAAAATACCTCTTCTCAGTCATGAAGGCAATGGGAGAAAAGTTATTCCACAGCAAATCTAAAGTTTTGGACCTAAATCTCAGGAGGCTTTTAAATTTGGGGGATGAGCACGAAGGCTCCTTTTCCCGCCATGTGTCAATGTGCATTCTCTAGTGTACATTTCACTGCAATAGACAGGCTGGTTGTCTGGTACCACCATTGTATATACAGGATGATCCTCTCAGGTAGGCTGCCTGTGGGAGGGTTCATCTAAGGCAGTGACCCTTTTGGGGGTCAAATGACCCTTTATAACAGTAGTAAAATTACAGGTATGAAGAGTAGCAATGAAAATAATTTTATGGTGGGGGGGGGGTCACCACAACATGAGGAACTGTATTGAAGGGTCGGCGGCATTAGGAAGGTTGAGAACCACTGATCCAAGGAATCCTGTTGGTCTTCAGACCTTGTTGACAAAGTACCCTGGAGCTGTGAAATCATTTTGACATTCTTGTTCACTGTTGCCGCTGAATGACATCCAGACAGTTCTGACTCACAGTTACCCTATATGACAGATACCCTATATGACAGACTAGAACTGCCCCACAGTGCTCCCTTATAACTGTGAAGATATTACCATATACTATTTTTTTCCAAGTGGATCTCAATCCGTTTAGTTCTCAGCCAAATACAGTATTAATGAAAATGCTAAGCTAAAGGCTTCCGAAGCTTAAGGTACAAAATGATTATGTGGAAGACACAGACTAGCTAGAATGGATAAAATGACCTAATCAAAAATGTTTGAGAGGGAGTTAAATCTATCCATGTTAAATTTCAGAATTCAACTGTGAAAAGCTCTCTAGCTAACCATCTGTTTATCTAGTTCCTCCTATACATCATCAGATTTCTTTCAAGCAGGAACTGTTACACTAACAAAATAAATTAGTCCAAATATTTGGTTTAATAGATCTTCACTTTAATTACTCAAATACGATACATCTTTCAACTGAAGAAAGGTTTACATTTGTCTGTTTGATCTACAATATTTTTAAAGATCATAATGCTATATCATGTATTATAAAGAGCATATCTCCTTTTATTTGTATTTCAAGCAACGTGCCTGTGTGTGTGTGCTTTTCATGGGTGTCTCGGTTAACTAGTGTTGCTATAACAGAAATACAAGTGAATAGCTATTTAGAAAATTTAGTTTTTAACTGTGTAGGAGGCTTTGGCTCTGTGGGCAATTCCAACATCTGTGGACCCAATCTTGTTTAGAGAGTTGTATGTGGCTTGGCATCTATCTTCCCCTGAGGTTCCAGAAGGTCCTCAGGGCAGGGACCCTCAGTCCAAAGGATGTGCTCATTTCTGTCTCTTCTTCTTGGAAGTAATGAGACCCCTCTCCTCTTTGCTCACTTCTCTCTCCTTTTATTTCTTGTAAAATAAAAGCTGTGCCTCGAGCAAGGTTGCGATTTGAATAGGAGTGTGACTTAAGGAAGAATGTGCTTTGAGCAAGGGTGTGACTTGCGTCCTGCCTTCATGTATGGGTGTGACTCAAGTCACAGGAACATTGCCTCATTAACCTATGGGGCCCACCAGCCTGGGAATCCTGGCCTAGCCCGATCCACACAGACTCTGGGGAGACACAATTCCATGACAAGAGGGATATAATCTCTTAGTTTTATTGGACTTCAGTCTCACTTGTAAGGAAGTAAAGTCTAGAAAAATACTCAACCACACTTCAAAAACATTTTAGTTCACAAACGTATACTGTGCATCTACAATTTTATTATGTGTCCTAAATTTCTGGGAAAGTACTTAGCCTCCACCTCTATCTCTAGGTTCAGGAAAACTAAATGAACCATTCTGTAAGATAATATGAAGAGAAGATTTTCAGACAAAGAAAGTGAAAGACTGGAGAAAATAGGGCTAGAGTTACCTGCTAATGTTGCTTAGCAAAATGCAAATGCGGAGCTAAGGCAATTAATTCCTTTTCAAATCATCAACATTTAACATTAGATATTATAGAGTAGGCATTGTCCACAAAAAGAAAAGTAAGTAAACAAAACTGACTTTACTAGAAATGACTCTTCTTGAAAAAGAAATGCTTTATTGGTTAAAATACATGGCTATTTTTATCAACTCACCACTTTGTTTTCCATTACAGATTCGGCTAATACTTGAGCACACGGAGATATTTATACAGTTACTCTATCTTTTGCATAAAATGAGTAGCTCCAATCTTTATTTAGAAACGAATTTATTGCATCATAGTTTGTGCATGCAGTAAATTATATTGCATCAAATTACATAATGAAATCCGGAATTCTAACTTGGGATGCATTACTGAAAGCTCCGTAATTATAAACACGACGTGTTCTTGTTGTTGGTTGGCCATCCAGGCGATTCTGACTCATTTATACAAGGAAACACTGCTGTGTGAGGCCATTGTGGCAGCCACTGAAACTGTAACATACAACTTCAGTTTACAAATAATGAGCTTCCAGAATTGTATCTGAAAACTTTTCTGGGACATAGATTTCCATTTCAGATTTTATAATCACGATCCACCTTCCACTGAAAGCATGGTGGAGGTGTAAAATAAGACGCGTTTCTCTAGTTCTTTCTCCTTCAACACTGTCGTCCCCTACCTCCGACATTCTCCTCGTCGTCAGAAGATGGCGCTGTGGGTTTTAAATAGCGGAGCTAAGAATCTCAAAGCCCAGCTGAGACCCCCTTTCAAAGTGCTTCTTCCTTCCCTAGTGGGGCAAATTCTAAACGTGTTCATATTTATCCTGGCGGCTGTTGCTATTGTTTAGATTCATTTTGAAAAATAATCACTTGCCAATGTTGTTCAGTATTTGAAAGAGATCAAATCTTAGGAAGATCATACGTTTAACTCAAACTGGTATGTCAGCCTATGGGGAGGAGAAGACGAAGGGTCTGCGGGGGCGCATCCCACAAATCCTCGACTGGGGGCGGTTCGCGCGTTCTGCTCGTCTCTGTCCGCGTAATTTTACATGATTGTCTGGGGCTCCGCAGTAACAGGAAGGAAACAGGACGGTGCTAACTAATTCCCACGAGGTTCCATCCTCTTCCTCCTAAAAATCTCCTAAACGGAAAAGCGCGAAGAAACCAGGTGTGCGCCCTGGGAGCGAGTTCGGGAACCCGCCTCTGGCCGGCGCTTGGGGCTTGGTCTCGCGGTGCCAGAAATGGAGTCTCGGCGGCTCTTCTTCCCCTTCGCCACAGCATCAAGCCAATGTGCCTCCCAAAGGACCTCTTTTCTTGAAACGAACTAAAGAAAAGAAAATCTCGGAGCAACTTTTCTATCAACAGGTTGCACGTGCTCCCGGGTCCCAGCGGAAACTGCGGGGAGCTGAGCGCTCTCTGGACTCCAGCTTCCTAACGCTTAGAGCCTGCCTGCCTCTTCCCCGCCCTTCCCTCCAGCCCCGGACCGACGGCGACCCACGCGCTCTCAGCACGGAATCGTGTAGGACCTGGGAGTGGGAAAAGGAAAACCCCACAAAACTAAGTCAAGTGGCTCGAGCTCGGAGTTTCCATTTGTGCGGCATTTTGCCTGCCTCACTCCTGGCAGAAGCGCAGGAAGGTGGCTCCCGTTCGGAGTCGGGCGCGGTCCCGTCTCCCGCCAGGAAGCAGTGCGACCAAGGCCAGCAGTCCGGAAACGTGGTGGGCGGGGAGCATTTGCAACTTCAAGGCCAGAGAGCTGCTGCGGCCCAGGGTGTCCTGGTCTGCGGCGCGAAAAGCGCTTAGGGTTACCGGGGCTGCGCGCGCGCGGCTGGGGAGGCGCGGGGTCCCACACTGGACCGCCGATTTCCCCCGTCCCGCCCCCCCCAAGAAGAGACGAGGATCTTCTGGGCCCAACGCCTCCACCTTTAAAAGAGCACCGCCTAGAGAGAGTCTCCACCGCTCCCAAGGAATTAGCTTTTTCCAGAGCGCTCCCAAGAGAAAGTTGATGTCATTTTCGTCAAAACTTGGCTTTTCCTTGCAAGAAGGTTGTCATGTGGGTAAAAACACGCACGCGTGTAATTTCCTCTCTCAGAACACACACACAAGCCATCCACTCACAGTGTTCTGAGTGATCCTAATTTTTAAATCCAGATTAAGGAATAAACTGCGAAACCCGGCTATAGAAACAGTAGAAGACTCCTAACTTTACTCTTAAACGACAGGTTTTAAGTTGAGCTACTAGCTATCTCTTTACCTTCCAGGCAAATATTAATCGAGGTGATCACCGACAGTTTAGGGATGGCCTAAGAATTAGTTCAATGCTCTATTTCCATAGAGATACTGCTAGCGGTTTGTTTTGGAATCCGTTCAGAACTTCTGCTGGAACAAAACGATGTGTTTTTTGGTTTTTGGGTTTTTTGCACAACATGCTCTACCTTCTGCACATCTGGTATTATAGCACTGGCCGAGCGTGCTCCTTGTCTTCCTTTGATGTCCCGTCGCGCGACGGGCTATGCTGAGCCAACCAGCCCAGCTCGGGGGGCGCCCGGCGAGTGGTCAGAACTGCCCCCAGCCCGCTGCTAGTAGAGACCAGGGCTCCCGACCTCTCCAGTTTCTAAAAACTCAGCTTCCTGGCCATGACCTCCGCTGAAATCGCGCAGTCACCTTCCCTCCCTCCCTTCCAGTGCTTCCTTCTCAGGTGTCATCTGTAGGCCAGGGGATTCCGCCACGGGCTAATTTCCCACCCTCTTGCAGCGCTTGCCAGCAGACGGAGCTTCTGTGGGCTTTCCTTCTGCCACTTCTCCAACTTGTTAGCTACCTCAGCAGCCAGTCTTTCCCCCGCTTCTTGGAGGAATTAAGACAGCTTTCTAGAGGCCCCGAGTTCCGCGGGCACACAGGGAGGGCTGGCGTCACCCTACCGCTCGGCAAGAAACCAGGAGGCCAGATCCCACTCCATGGAGGAGAGGCCATTTGGTGACGATTAAGCCAGGTAGCAGACATCAGGCAGATGTGTTTTCATTGCCCTTTAAGATAAATGCAGTATTAAGTGCCTGACAACTTCCCAGAAGCAATCAGCAAAAGTTTACGAGAGCATAAACCTCAAAGTCTATTCCCCGAGGGTTGTTAGAAGCCCCGCATTGAAAGCTTCTATAAATTCTTCGGCCATTTCCCAACTCCAACTTTCCAGAGACGATTAAGCAGCAACTCCTGAAGAAACGGGAGATGTTTGCTTGCATCTGAAAGGGAAAAGTTAGACCAAAGTTTGTTCTAAAAGTTTGAATGGTGGGGAGAAGAAGAAAGGGAGGGGGATCTGGGAAGGCCCCAGGAAGCTCAGATTATCTGAGCGTACTGCGTCCAGTCGCAGCCGCCGGCGCGTTTTCCGCCCTAGGGGACCGCAGATGTTCCGCCATCCTGGCCCGACAGGGCAGCCCCACGTGGGGATCGCACCCACGCCCGCACGCCTGCCGGGCCGGGCGCGATTGATCCTTCCCCTTTCAGTACCCACTGCACTGCACACACCACTCGGGCGCCTCAGGGGCAGTGTCAGGCCACCAGAAAGGCAAGCTGGCGACGAGTCAAGCATCTGCGGACCAGTGACGAGAGCCAGGGCCATGCCAGCCTTTATCCTCTCTATAAGTGACCTGGGGACTTGGACAAGTTAGTGTCAGGCACATCAGGCCTACCTCTGTTTATAGAGAATCTTTGTTTATTATCCCAGTGACAACAAAGCTGCTAATTGAAAAACAGTAACACTAGCGTTGTTTTTAGCATCCTAAAGGGAGAGGTTAACATCTGCGAGAGCCTCGTGAAGGAGGGGTGGAGAGGTGGGATCGAGAAAGAAAGGGAGGGGTGCACAGAACGACGAAGGGCCACGAGAAGGTAAGCACGCTTTTGGGTCTCCAGGGAGACACGTGAGCCTACTCAAGCCCTCAGAGCTCCCCCAGCGGGGGTCCCTGACAGGAAAGCCTCCCACCTTCCGCTGCTCCTTCTCAATCTTTGGGTACCAATAAATCCGAAGGCGCTTAGGTAACGCAGGACTGAGTGCCATTGCTGCCCCTGTGACAGTGACTCTGTCAATTGCGTCGGGAAAATGCCGCCAGGCCCCCTTTCCTGCTCTCTAGGTGAAAATGCAGACATGTCAGGGTCGCCTTCCTGCTTCCTTGACGAAATAAGGCGTCCAACTGTTCGGATATTACCATCCAAAAACAGGTTCTGTGGCGAACCTCATTTGTGAATCTATTACAGAGATTAATAGATTATTTCTCCTTTTTCAACTAATTCTCAGTGGGGAAATTTAACCATATGGTAAGGAGAGAATTGGAATTTCATCACATTAGAGCAAAATGTAATGAAAAGAATCCAACACCTGGGGCCAACTCTGAAAGACACAATTAAAAGGTTTTTAATGAAACCACAGAAACCAAAAATTTCATAGCCTTCAGTGATTCTGCCACATAAGAAAGATTTATTAGAGGTGTTGGGAAATATTGTTTTTACTTATGTCATAAGTATGAAAACCAGCCGCTAAATGCCACATGCTATCAAGGATGGAAAGTGGGGGCGAGGGGGACCGCCTACACCCTTTTGCCTGCGGAGACCAGCTCTCCTTTCACAGTTCTCCCTGCACTGACCCTCGCAGAGCACCCGGAGCAGATCCAGATGACCCCTAAAGGGCTTCCTAGCAGTAGCGGTTGTTTCTAGATAAGTAAAAATGCAAAACTGCCCCACTGTGGGGGCGAAAGGATGTCACTCCTGGCGAAGTTCACAACTGGATTTGAATCTTCAAGAAAGTTTGAGAGACCCGTTTCTTCGGTTTAGGAAATAGTGCGTTTCATACCCACCACTGCTAGAGCAGTTCCTTGCGTGGGGCTGCAGAAGCGCCCCCACCCCATTCCGCCCCTCCACCCCCTTGACAAAATTAAATAGGCAACATAATCAACTGTGTGGTTTTTAAACTTAATTTCTTTTTCTGCACCCGGGTAGGAAATAGGGAGGCGTGGGTGGAAATAAGGCAGTGGCAGTGTATTCAGTAGGGGGAACGGTGGCTTTGCGCTCACAAGCGGACAATCTAAAGTGAATTTTGGGCAAACCAGCGGGGACACCACCTCCCCCAGACAAGAAAGGACGGGGTGGACTGTCATTCCCTCCCGGAAGGGTATCTGAGCAGGAGCTGACGAAGCAGCGGCGAGCGAAGGACAGTGGGGGCGGGGTGGGTGGGGTGCGGTGAGGTGGGGGCGTCAGATTTCCTCGGGACTCCCAGGCTTCGCCGCTGATCTACAATTTGCTGAAGGAGCAAAGAACATCCTCTGCTCTAAGTAGGGCTTTTAGTGTGCTCATTGATGAGTGAAAGTCGCCACACATGTCAAGCTAAAGGCAGTTGTTGGGTTACTAACAGGACCCAGCGCCTTGCAAACATATGCGCTAAGCTGTGTATACAGATGGCAGGCAGAATAATGGAGCAGGCGCCTTTTATAAAGCTCTAGCTGCTGCTGTCTTCAGACCTGGGAAATGAAACTATTCAGACTTGCGGCCAGATAGCGCCTGCGATTGTTTGTTACCGTTTTAATCCTATTAATTAAAACGTTAACCTGATTGGGTAGAAAGGCGCTGTCCCAACAGGCGAGTCTTCTTCATAATAACCTACTCAGAGATAATGATGTAAAAGACTCCCCCGTCTGTGGCGGCGGCTGGTTGATGGGTCCGGAAATCTCTTGAAGGTGAATCCAAGCAAGATAAACGGTGCGGAGAAGAGGCGCCGGGCTGGGCTCAGCGCGGCGGCGGCTCGACTCCCCGCGCGCCCACCCTGCCACCATGCGGGGCCGCGGCCCATGGTGAGCCCCAGCCACCAGCACCATCGGCTGGAGACGAAGAAGAAGAAGAAGAGGCGGCGGCGAGCGCGGGGGAAGGCGAAAAAGAAAAAGAAAGAAGGGGAGAGGGCTGCCGGCGGCGCGGGGACCATCGCGCGCACCAGCCCCGGAACCCGGCTCG
>NW_022103896.1:75876668-75882700 GCF_000313985.2 Echinops telfairi | reverse complement strand
TGCACCCGGCGCTCGGAGCCTACGAGCAGGCGGCCGGCTACCCTTTCGGCACCGGGCTGCCGCCGGCCGCCTCCTGCCCGGAGAAGTGCGCCCTGTTCAACAGCGTCTCCTCCAGCCTCTGCAAACAGTGCACGGAGAAGCCTTAAACAGCACCTGGGAGAACGCACGAGCGACTCCGAAGTCGAGGAAGGCGAGCGCGAGCGCCCCGCTCCCTTGCTGGTGACCCTCTCCCGGCAGCGGACCGCTTGCAGAAGCAACAAAGCAGGGAGGAGAAGTAGCCGAGACCAGCGGGACTTGGAGCCTTGTCCTCCCTGGACTCGGTCTTCGGGGTGGGGCGGGAGGGGTGAGGGAGGTGGAGTTGGGATGGAGTAAGGGTTCTTTTTTTTTTTGTCTCAGTAAAGTGGCAACTTCGGTGGCAACTTAGACCAGAGGAAGAAAAGTCTTCCCTTATGGGGGGATAAAAAACTGAGTTGAAAAGTCGTAGCTTTGTTACTAAGGCGTGGAAAGTTTGGAGTGGCAAAATACTAATCCTACTAATACTTCAGAATTTGGCTCATGCTGAGGGAGAGAGATGTCTGGGGTTGGGGGGTGGGTGGCTTACCGCACAAAATATGCATTCCCACAAATCAGAAAGGGCACTTGTAACTAAATTTTGATTCTGAGCCAAGAGAAAAACTTGAAATGTAAACTTATTTAAGTGAAAAAGATGAGAGAGCAAAAGGGAGAGACATTACTATGACATACTTGTATTTTTTTTGGGGGGGGGGGTGTCTCTGAACTTTAATCCTGTGAAAATGCTCAAAGTTTTGGCGAGAATGATATAAAAACTGACTGTGACTGAAAGAATTGCATTTAAGAATATTTATGTGCACCTTGTTCCTTTCCACTTTGCAATGATGTGTAACAATTCATGGTATTTATTTGTTATTCTCCAGTGACCCTTCCTCATCAACAGTATTGATCACGTGTTAAGGTCTTATGTGCAGCTCTTTTTTTAATGCCTCTGAACTCTGTTTTATAGATTAACTTATACTATGTACCAAGTGTTTGAAAGGTTTATTTGCCAACACGTATGAAGAGAAATATTGATGTATCTTAGCTGTTTAGGGTTATGAAAGATCACCTGGATATTTTTAGTTGCATCATCCCTGTATTTAAATTGAGCTTTAATAAATTGCTTCAGTCCAAAAATTACAGGAAAGGCGTATTCTTAATTGATGAATGGATTGATCTCTTTTTTGAAAGGGGACTCCTTTGCATTCTAAAGGGAAAACATCACAGCAATAGAACCTATAGGTAACAACATACTAAGCAAATATTTTTCCAGGCTGTGCTGTGCATTTTTAAAAGGTCTAATTGCTTTGAATATATGTATATATAGAGAAGTTATTTTAACTGTGGAAAGTTATTTAAGTTAAAAGGCTGGTTTGATTTGCCTATGGTGTAAAATTCTTTGTTATTTTTCTAAAAAAATAAAATTTAAAAAGAAAGAAAACTGAACAAGAGCAAGACGCTGTTTACCCAAAGGGAGCCTTCAGTTTTAGCTTGCATGGCGGTTTGCCTGCCTACCCATCCCCTGAAATCCAAGAAAACCTTTTTGTGTTTTGTTTTGTTTTCTTGTAAGAAACAAAACTGGAGTCCTGTTTTTTCCACTCCTTGCAGATAATAACAAATTCAGTTTGTCAGGTTGGATGGCAAGTTGAGAGCTGTGATAGATCTCTTGGTGGGTTTTGGATGTGTAAAGAATTATATATATATATATATATAAGTATATATAATAGGTCAATCAGACTATGACAGCTATGTATGACCATTTGTATGTGTATCTATGTCAGAAAGAATCTTTATTAAAATATTTTGATCAAACATTTTATTATGCTGTGCTTTATAAGGAGCAATCACCTCTCTGTGGTGTTACTCTTTGCTTGAAAGGTAAAAAAGAAAAAAGTTTGAAAGAAGGTGAAAGTAAAGTTTTGACAGGAATGCACAATTAGGAGTAGCCCTGGTATCAGGAACATTGACTTGCTTAAAGGACGTGGGCTGGGCTTGGCCATTGGAGGAGAGATGACCAGGTTAGTCATCAGACCTCACTGAGGTTGGGTGTTCTGGGCCTTTGTCATGGATGCTGAGGACCCTGTGCTTGAGGGAGATTCTTTCCCCACTTCTATGCCCTTGTTCAGCATGCCATGGCCTATCAAAGAGGGCAATGTCTCTTTAAGAGTGTTTATCAGATTTTCTATCTCAAACTGCCTGAAACTCAAGGAAAAGAGATAGATTTGGATTCTTGGAGCCTTAGATTTTTGTGTGACTTCTCACTTCTTGTGTGTGACAGATCATCAACTAGGTTGAATTATTTTTTATAACTTTCTAGGGTTTCCTATTCATGAGGCTTTAAGGTCTATGTTGGATAGAATATCTAGATGGGCCTGTAGTTGAACCTTCATATTACCCTCAAATATTGGAGGTGTGATTTGTATTTGGCTGAAGTAGAGGTTGGCAGAGGAGGTGTTGGTGTTGGTGATGAAAGAGTTACAGTGTTTGTACCATCCTCTGCATGATAAATGCATTTTTGCCAGTATAGTCTCAGTTCATAATGATATCCCTAAATACCATCCAACTTCATGGGGGGTGATGAGGGATATTTTCCACTCCACTTGCCATCAAAAAGGATTAATCAGAACCTGTAACTTTTCAGAAAACATAACAGCAAAGGACCTTGAAGCTGGAGCCCTCCCACACTGCAGCGGGGGTGGAGGTGGGGAAGAGACCACAGTAGCCCCCAGGCAGGAGGAGGCCAGTCTTTGAGCATTTACCAGACAAAGCCTGGGTGCGTCTAATTATGATTATTAAAACAATTTCCATGACGATGTCTAATATTATGTTAATTTGAAAACAACTGTGTATGAAAACTGTCGACTATAATACCTAAATTCATTTAATGAAACACATCGTTAAGGCAATTAAACCTCCTGGATGTGATTAAGAAACATAATTACGACACAGTTCTGCACCATAATTGGGTGTCTTTAATCAAGGGGTAAAGTGATCAGCAACACAACCATTAGTTTGTATTGTTCTGGCTCTGCTGTCCATCATTCTGATTAAGAATTAACCACAGACACCACCAGTCGGATTTCTACCCCCCCCACTTTTGCATATCAACATTGTAGGGGACGCATTTGCTGCAAGATTTACTGCTTAATATTTCTCATCATTAACAAGGTTTCCTTGAAATACTTCCTCTGTAACCTCTGTACCGTTCAACTATTAGTAGACATTGTACAGAACAAAACAATCTCAAACTTCAGGAGAAAAAGTAATGTTCATCCTTCTTTCCTCTTTTTAACAGCTCAGCTTAGAGCCTCGGTCTTGAAATAGAATGGATGGGAGGTAAGGGGCCAGAATGCTGAGACTAAATTGGAATATCAGAGGAATAGGCACAGTTATTGAAAGTAGCTGGGGTAATAATGGTTACTTTCATTTTGAAAATCTCAACTAAATGAACCCTCTCTCCCCCTGACCCCCAAATCCAGGAGTTGGCCAGTGTGTGGATCTTGTAAAACACCTATGAAAGGTATTGGAGAGGATTTTTTGTGAATTTTCTTAGGCAGGCCTCTCTCCCTAACTCCAAGGAGGCCACAGTTTCTGCAGCAGCAGCTTCAAAGAAGGAACCCAAGGTTGAAGACCTAGCTCATTGCCTGGCCAGAACCACTTCTTCTGAGAATGGAGCCCAGTCCAGGAGTTCCTGCTAGGTTGGAGAGCTGTCCCCAAACCAGTGGGAACCAGATACCTCCCTGGGGTGCACCATCTCTGGAGCGACTACAAGACTGAGCAGCAGTGTATTTTTCTTCAGCCATTTGCCCTTGAGTCAGAGGAGACAGTTTGACGGTGGCACTCACCAGGCTAGTTTAATCGGGGTCCTGGAATCCACGCAGACATCCTTACCTTAGGGTACTTCTCTGGGATGCCCCCTCCCACAGGTCCACTCCCACTACTCATGCACCTTGGGGAGCTGAGAGTGGGCCCATGAGGGTGAGGCCTACAAAGGACTCAGGGTCCCATTTGACCTTTTATTTCCCCCTAAGTCACATGGTCAAGTGGACACTAGTGCACCGGAGGAGTGAAGGAGCATTGGCTTTGCATCTAATTGTACAGAAGCAGCGCATGCGTGCCTTGGAAGAGCTCTCTCATCACCCTGCTGTGTTCCTTGTAGTGTGTGTGCTCTCTCTCTCTCTCGCGCGCGCGCGCGCGCGCACACACACACACACACACACACACTCTTCTATTTGCTCTGGGTTCTCTGAAGCTGGACGGTCCCTTCTAGACCCAGTATGTCTTTTAATCCCCACCCAGTCCTACCGGACCCACAATCTGCCCTGACATGATTCCGGAGTAGGGTGGGCCCACTAGGGATGGATAAAGCATACATACGGCACGTCTTTCTCTACCCACTGGTCACGGGATCTGAGTTTTTCCTCACGCCCTGGCTCCCAGCGATGCTCTAGCTGGAAGTGGCATTGACTTTTCCAATGTAATGACTTATGAAAGATATAATCATGTGTTAAATTGAATCCTCCGTTTAATGTTAATGGTGTGCTCTGGGCACATTTACGTATCAGATGCTATGGTAACTAATTACCACTAGGAAAAAGGGTACTACACTTCCCAGACTTTGAAAAAGAACGATGAGACCTCACTTGCCGGCAGCAGTGTGGCAGCTCTGCTGGCCTGGTGGCCTGGGGAGGGGAGACAGAAAGAGTGCGCCTGGAAGGTGGAAGGTAATTCTGCTCAAGTGAGGCCCCTTGGTAAAATCTTTAAGGAACATATGATTCCGGTGGGGGAACATCAGGGATGGGGAGATCAACTACGCTAAGGTGCCTTTAAATCAAATGACATGGCGAAACATAAACATCAGACACAGAAATGCAGGTTCATTAAAACGCAGGTCAGACTAAATTCGCCACGTGCCAAGAAGCGTCACATCCACGCACATGGTTGTGGTGGTTGGTGGACAGGCCAAATGAAAGCCCGCCTCCGCCTTCTTCCTGGGCCTTGAGAACTCGGATGCCTCTGGACTTGCCAAGCTGAGGAGCAGCAGGTTGGTTGAAACTTGGGCCTCTAAATCTCAGGGGGACCCCAGGAAATGGAGAACAGGAGAGAAAGCCAGGAGGACGTCCGCCAGTGAGAGAAACACAACTCTCAGGGTGCACTGCTCTCCCCCCCGCCTCCCCACCCCGCCGGATCTCCGGCGTTCTGGATCTACTAGGGTGCACCCAGCTCAGCCAGGGATCCTTGGACAACCCGGCGCCAGCGCCACACCAAGGGCCAGGGTGAGTTGGTGCAGGGAACCCTACAGAGTGGAGGAGGGAGGCAGTGCCCACCCTCAGGGCCTCCAGCTCTGGGTTGCAGGCGGATGGAATACTGCCCACCACCCTGGCACCGGTCTCCAGGGGGACTCCGATGTAGACCACCCTTTCCCTCCTGGGCTACTTCCTGATCCGCATTCCTGGCTCCTCCTGAGGGTCCAACTGCCATTGAGCTTCTAAACTCTGGGAGAAAAGGCGAACTTCAGGCTCTTTGGGAGCGTGGCACTAGCACAGGTTGCCACCTGCATCCGCGCAGCAGGGGGTTCACCCGCGGCTCCTGGCTTGTAAAGAGCATCCCGCGGGCTCAGCAATCCCGGGAGTGCTGAGAAAGCGCCCTTGTTTTAAACCCCTAGGAGCTCTGCACTTCTCTCACTGCCCCGAAACGCTGCTCGTCCTCCCTGAGGTTTGACTTGGGCGACAGTCTGCCAGTTATTGTATATTTCTGTTCTTAAATCTATTGCAAAATCATCAGTTTCTGAGAATCGGGCAATATTGTCTGGGGAGCCCCTGGTTCCGAAAAGGTTGGACTGTCTAAAGAAAATACGATTGGCAGTCATTCCTTTGCCAGTCTCCTCCCCACACCCCCTTTACCTCAATGAGCAGCAAGCCCCCTATCTAGTGCCCAGCATGGTTGGAGGCGAGGTTGGCTCGTCTTTTTTTTTTTTT
>NW_022103896.1:75867244-75876568 GCF_000313985.2 Echinops telfairi | reverse complement strand
AAAAAACTGCACCTAACAGTGTCTGGTGTAGTGCCATCAGTTTAAAAATGTACAACTACATAAATAAAAACTATTGTTTCTTCAATATTACTTGACATTTCTTCTGTAATTTATTTAAAAAAGTAAATGTAACAAGATACTTAAAAAAGGTTAGATACAAAAGTAGTTAAGCTGCTCACGAACATTTAAAATTTTCCAAAATGTATCTTCAATAACCATGGTCTTATAAAACATTTTACAGTTATCAGAAAGTGCCCAGGCTGAGTTACATAACTGAAATACCTTAGTACAAATGTCTAGTTAGAACTGAAGTGCAGTAACCTGACTGACTGCTGTTGAAATAGGGATACAAAAAGAGGGGGATTGATTGTGATAAAGTCTTCTGCATTGGCCCAATCATATGTACAGAAAAAGGTGCCCTCACACTAATGAACAGATTCATGCAAAATATTAGTGATATCTTCTAATATCCTAGAGCTCAATGCAGCCAAGATAAACCGCAACAAAAGTGGTTTTTAAAGATCGAAGTGAATTCATCTCTAAGTTCTGAATGTCAAGAACTTTTTACAAGTTCCATATACATGATACACAATTGCAGCCAACCACAAATTAAACACTATAAAAAAGTTAAAATGAAAACACAGAACATACTTAATTTTTTATTTTGAAATTCCCTATTCCCTCTATACAAGGACCTTTGCTGAAACACTTTCCACAAAGGCAGCAGTGAATTTTCAGAACATTTTACATTTTTCCCTCAGCAAAAAGATAAATCACAGTGTAAATTAGGTTATTCTGCTGTCATCTTTGGCTGGGGTCAGACCCAGAAGTTGTGGGCTAGCAAACCATTGTAGTCAAAGGTTGCTAGTGCTCCTGAGGCCTTTAAGAAGTTACAAACTAAGGAAGAGGTTGGCTCTTCTTATGCACAGCATGGAAGCCTGCTCCTGCTTGGGAAAGAGTTAATTCTTTCCCAAAGACCAAAGTTGCCCTTGTCTTCTCAACCTGAGACGGAGATACAATAAAATATGAAGCAAATTTATGGTCTGTTTCAAGCTTTTATTGCTGTATTTTTAAATTCATATATGCACAGATAAGAACTATGATCTGTGAATAATTTGAAATGCTATAGTGGAATGATACATTTTAGATAACACATGACCGTCCCCTCATATAATTGTTTCAGATTGAAATAAAGAAGAAAAATAGATTTCTAATGTGGACCAAACTAAAAAACTAATGAGCGCCATAAATTGCTAACCAACCATAAATTAACATCTTCATCAGGTGCTAAAATGGTAACAGTGGTTATATAAAGCAATTATTGTTTTCCTTATACGTTTTAGAATAAAATTCATGGATATTTAAAGGGTCCATTATTTATAAATGATTCATTCACAATCTTAGAGATTTCGTATTTTATTAGGAGGATGGTTGCAACTCAATTCTGCTGTTAACAGGGATGTTTAGAGATATGAATGTAGATTTCAACATAGGAATGCTTCGTGACTTAACCTCTTTATGCATCTCATACTGCTCTGACAATTACTGAAGAACTCGGTGCAAGATTTTCTGTTGAAAATCCTTGTCTACTTTTAGAGAACGGCTACCAAGTAATACATCATCTCATCATGAGACAGACCCATATAATAGTCCCAATTAATTAAATCAGGAAAGCATATACTGTCTAGTCATGCGAGTACAGCTACTTCGCCATGCAATGCTATAGTTAACATTTAGGTTCAATCTCAGCCACTGACCTCCAGCCAAGACTTTCATGAACTGAACTGATCTTCCTAACAGCCCAGCCCAGAAACATGAAGAGCCAGGGAAAAAGGGAAGGTGTCCATCTATTACATCATTAGGAAGCAATGTCTGTAGAGTCTGTTACTTGATTTTTCTCACAGAGAAGCATGAAGCACACTGATCTTTAAGATGTAGACTTTTCAAGAGAATAAAATGAAGGGAAAGGTGGACTTAGTAAAAAAGAAAACTCTTCAATCACATATTAAAAAAATACTTTTATGAACAGTACTTATTTGGGAGACGGAGAATCTGGGTGGCACACATACTCAAGCTTTCTACTCAGTTGTTATTGCTTATGGGGTAGCTCTGTGGTTTACCCCCTCCAAAGATCCAGAGTTAACAAAGGCCTTCAGGTGGTTACTGCTTAGGGCTACTCCTTAGTTTGATCCCCCACCTCCCCAAAGGATTGTTTAGTTTGAGGATTTTATTTGTTAAAATACTGTTTTGTATAACTTTTCAGAAAGTCTAAAATTAGTTTGAAATTAAGAGAGAGTGAATAGCCAACTGGAAAATATGGAGAAGGTACATGTAAACTTTTGGCTTCAGAAATATAATTCAAAAGTCCTTTCATATAAAAACATTTTATTCAACGTATAAAACAAAGTCTTTATGAAACTTTAATTGTACTGATTAGTTCTTAGTTAGGGAGTAAAACTATGTAATAATTAAACATTACTTTAAAATAAAAGACAAAGCATCGAAACAATAGAGTGCCAGGTTAAAACAACATATCTTTTGTGTTAACTGGAATGGCAAGAGCCTAGAAATAAATTATGCGGAGCAAATGTTCGCTGACAAAAATTTCTAACGAATATTATTTATAGCTGTTTAAATTTGACTCAGTGATGCATCATTAATTATCATTACCACTGCTTGCTATTTCTATTCCTATAGTTCCTCCTACTAGGTATTGAACCTAGAATTGAACCTAGACCTCAAGGTCAGACGCTCAAACCCACCAACCGATTCTTGGTAGAAAGATGAGGCAACACCTAGTTCTTATAAAATCATTAGTGGTTCAGTGTTTCTAAAAATAGTCAAATGCCCCGCTGAGATACTATTTGCCCAGGTACTGAAGGAGCCTCATTTCATTTCCATCATCAGCTTTCTGTATTATGTTCCTAATTTATAATTTGTGATTGAGGTTTATGAATAAATAGAATATTGTTCACCTATCATTCATCTTCATGCATTATGTGTGGTAATGTGAACAAATGTTGTTATACATGCCTCTACAGAATAACTGTATTAGGATAGTAGCCCAGTGAGGTGAGCCTCATGATTAAAATATACTTTTAAAGGAACGTATCAGTATGATATTCCTGCATTAGGATAACTGATAGCTGGGCTCTTATGTAAAGAAGATGAACTATATTGAAAAATACTATGAATACAATAGTGAATGGACTTTGGAGAGAGGATAATAAAATAAGTATATATGTATGTGAATGGGGCTGAGGGAGAAGATGGGGATTTGGAAGGTATGCCGACAATGAATTATTCTCCAAATAATTTGCTATTTTCAGTGGAGTCTTTTGTCTTCCAGAATGCTCCTCATAGGGAAATAAGGAGACAATCATTCTTCTATACTTCCAAAGTTAATTTATTGAATTTTTAAAATAAAACATTATTTATTAGAATTTGCACAGCACTTTCCTTTCTTATCTAACATCTTTTGAGATAAATTTCTCTTTTAGAAATCCACAAATGAGATAAGCATTTTAAAATCAAAAGATAACATTAAGCAAGCAATACAGGACATTTAAAATAATACAGATTCCTCCATTGGATAGAAATATGTACAAGTCTAAGTCCTGCCAGCTTACCATCAATTTAAAATTGTGTAGTTCATTTTTCTTAAGAAACATTAGAAACAAACAAACAAGCTAAAAGTTCAAACATCAATGGCCACTGATTTAGATTAACACATGAAGCAGAGTAAATAATCATTGCTTTAAATAACTGCTAGAAGTTTTAGGAAATGGCTGGTTTTAATTTCAGATATCCCTATAAGGGATGCAATCTTGGCTGGTGAGCTTTTTCCAGAATAGGTATGGAATATGAATATCTAATAATGCAGTGCAAGTAAGTAAGTAAGCTAGTACTGTAGGCAAATTTAATAGGTTAAGAAATACACTCTAAGGGAATACTCTCCTTATGTATATAATATTGGCATTAATTTATATTAAAATCAAAAGTTACTGAATCTTTGTAGTTTTGTCTTTGAAGCTGGTTTTAAGATTTTAATGTTAAATTAGAAGACAATTATAGCAAATACTACCTCATTATTTTTTATGATAAAAATAAGCCAAAGTCATTATACAAACTTTCTGTATGGAAGCACCTTTGCCCTACAGGTGTGATTCAAAACTTAATGATAAAATCGAGAAGATATAATGAAGTATGCTAGGAAAAGTCAAGACAACGCAGTATACAAGTTGCTATGTAGGTTGCTTATCATAAACACCAAATCAAATCTACTGCTATTGTTTCCAACTCGTCGTGACCCAAGAGGACAGAGTGGAGCTGCCCCTGTGGGTTGCAAATACTGGACACTTTTATGGGGATAGAAAGTTCCATCTTTCTCGTGTAGTGGCTGGTGATTTCCAACTGCCAACTTTGTAACCCACTAAGTTACCCGTTGGGCATTTGGCCAACTGCTGACCTTGGCTAGTTGAATAGCTAATTGAATTAACTAGCCAAGGTCAGCAGTTTGAAAACGCCAGACACTCTGCAGGAGAAAGATGGGGCTTTCTACTTCCCTGATCAATCACAGTCCTAGACACACCAGGGACAGTACACTGCCCTGTCAAGTCGGGCATCGGTATCAAATCAATACATTATATTTGGTTTGGGTTTTTGGCTTGGTAGTGTAGTGCTGGCTATGCGTTGGGCTTCTGAGGTAGTTAGTTTATTGTGCCAGCCTGGCCGATAAACACATGTGCAATTAATTGAAGGACGGAGAGATAAATGGCTCAGCAAGCCTCACCTTTCTTGTCTCTTGCTCTTTGATCATCAGACCAGTGTGCAGCTGCCTTGCTTGTTCTGTGCCTCAATTTGCAAGCTACACTACCTGTGGGACACCTAAGCCGTGGACTGTGTCACTGTAATTTGAGGTTCCTTCAAGACCTGCTTCGCCACTCCATTGCATTTACATCTCTTGAGCTGGGGACTGTCAGACCCTGTCATCTGGCTGATTGTTGGTGACTTGCCTTGCTATTTGCTGCCTGTGGCTGGATAGCCTGAATTGCTCTACCAGAGGTCCTCAAGACTTGAAGGACAGCCAGTGTCTCACAACTGTCTCACTGGAGTGAGTTGCACTGAGCAATTTATACTGCTTTATAATTTAATTAACTGTCTATTTCTTGTGTTATATATTGATCTATCTGTATACACACACACACACACACACACATATGTATATATATAATTATTAGCGTTCTGGTTTTGTTTCTCTAGAGAACCCTGCCTAACAGAACTTCTAACTTCAAAAGTCAGCAGTTTGAAGCCATCAGCCCCTCTATGGGGGAAAATGAGGCTTTCGATTCCCATGAAGATTTGCAGCCACAGTACCTGAAGGGGCAGTTCCGCCCTGTCCTCTCGGGCTGTTATGATCTAAATGGACTCGATGGCAGTGAGAGAGTGGAAAAATTAGACCTGTTAACAAAGACCTCGGGATCATTTTAGAAGGCATGTGATTAAAATATCACCATTATTAATTTGCATATTACATTACATGTTTCCAAATAAGCTTAACCATATTCTTCTATCATTCTCATACATTCTAATCAATCCCCTGATCTTTACAAGGTCTTATTATGTGCATTTTATAAATGAATAAATGAGAATACTGAGAGGAAAAGTGACTTCCCAACAAAGCCTGTTGTGTCCCAGGTAGAATCCATGTCTTTGAACTTAATGCTTCATGGGTTTTCTAATAACTATTCTTATTTTTGTTCCACTGTCCATTGCCTTTTCAAATTTGCTCAACCAAATTTTATTCTTTTTCTTTCTAAATTTCTGGACACATCTCCAGTTGTGAGTCGAGCAGACATTGGAATGGGACCATTTCATGCACTCTCTCAGTTGTAACAACACAATTGAGACTATATGTTGGATTTAAGAATAGGATGGGACCCATTCATTCCTCTTATTCTTCTGAAAGTAACACAAATGAAAGCCTAGAATTTTTACTGCAGGCGAGATAGTGGATTTGTTGTATGTCCCAGTAGAAAACAAGTGGTCTATGCTCTGCGGCAGGAAGGAGTAAAGTTTAGGGCATGCCTGTGTTTGTGTGTGTGTGTGTGTGTGTGAAATCTAGGCCCCAGCAAGTAGACAGAGACTTTGGAGACGAAATCTTTAGTTGCCCCACAGAGAAAGCCTGTGAAGGTGCATGTCTTCCTCAGCCTGGCTCCAGGCAAAGTGAAAACAAACAAACAAACAAACAAAAACAGAAGCCAAAGCAAACCAAGGAACCGAATAAACCAAACCCCAGAAAGTTTCTCCTCTCTGTTCTTTAGTAGAGGGTTGGGCTGGGATGTTTAAGGCTAAAAGCTACCTTAGCCTATTCATCCCAAGTTACTCAAACTGAAAATTTAGTAAGTGTGCGAATTTAGTAGTGACATCAGACAAAATCAAAAAAAGAAAAAGAAAGCTTTGTGCAGGGGTGACTTTTCAAATAATACCTTTAAAAAACTTCTCAGAGACCAACATTTCAAGGAACGAGTTCAATGTGGAAAGACAGACAAACAAGCAAACACATGACAGAAACAAGCCATCCTGAGCAAAAGCCCCATGAAAATGCCGCAGACTCAGACACACAACAGACCAAAGAGTTGGCACAATCAGCTGGAGAAGATGAACTATGGAAAGTGATACAAATGGCTATTGAAGGCTAAATAAAGGAACACGTATTATCAAAATAACCAAACAGGTATGGAAGAATGACTGGAATTCCTAAACTGACAATGACCTTAGAAGAATCAAGTAATTGGAAACATGAAAGCTGATAGGTTAGTGGCTGGCGCCTTGACTCCAAATCCCCCCAGGAGGCACCACAAGAGAGAAGTGAGGGTTGGAGGCTCAGAAACATTCCGTGTAGATTAGAAAGGGAGCGTGAAGGCAGCTGCACACTGACTGGGTACATTTGCGGGTGGGGATTTGAGGCAGACCAGGGTAAGAGTGGCTGGGTGCTGCCCAGGATAAGCTAGTGGGTCAGTGGGGTGCAGTCTGTTAGTTCTACTCTTGCTTTCCTCCCTCATCAACTGTGTGCTTGGCAAGGACATAAATGCATCAGTGACCACTGGTGTTACCTGGTTGAAAGTGTTCTATCATCTTTGGGGTTTGCCTACCTGGGATTCACCCCACTCTTTTTACTCTCCTGAAAGTAATCCAAATGAACGCCTAGAATTTGCTCCCTCCAAAAAAACACATGATCAGATAAGGTAGCTGTTAAGTACATGGGTAAACATAATTAGATCTATTAGAAGCAAAGTCTTTATGAAAGAATGATAAACTCTCTCAAGCAGCATCACTGGAATAGTCATACCCAACTCTTTAAGACACTCACTGCTGTCAAGTCGTTGCCTACTCACGGCCACCCTGGAGGACAGGGTCGAACTGCTCCTGTGGGTTTCCGAGACTAAGTCTTTGTGGGAGTCAAAGCCTTCATCTTTCTCCTGCCGAGTTGGCGGTTTTGAACTGCTGACCCTTCAGTTAGCAGTCCAACATGTAACTACTCCACCAAGGGAACTGTCCATTAAGGTAATGTTATAAAGAAAAAAATCAAAGTACAGTAGATGGTAAAATAAACATGTACAAGGTTCCAGAAAGAAATAGCCGGTCACCTTTGAAGGAATAAGCCTAAGATTTGTTTATGATACTTGATTAGCAACACTGGATACAAAATAACTGTGGGAAAAATATTTAAAATAAAAAAACCCCTTCGGTTCCAGAATTTGATTCCAAGTCATCTTTTTATTTAATAAGCAGGTCAATAAAAATTATCTTAAGAATGCAATTCCTCAAACCTTGAAACAAAAGATGAATTCTGAAAAGTCAGCCAAGATATATTCAAATAATAAAAACATTATGCTCTCCATTTAATGAAATGCTTACTAGACTGTTTTGCTATTTAACTTTTACCAAGTTAGGGAATTTCCTACCTTGCTATTTCTAATTTGCTAAAATTTAAATGATAAACATGAAATTCTATGAAATCATCTTCTAAATTTATAGAGATAATTATATGATCTTCTTTTGCTTTGTAGTGTAGAGAATTACTTGGATTTTCCCCTTGATGTTAAATCATTCAAAATCACAGTAAATAAATACCAAAAATATTAGTTAAGAACTAAAACATAGGTCAATGGAACTCTAGAGGGACTTTAGACACAGGATTAACAATTGAGTGGGGATCAATCAAGGGAATATATCAGAAATCTTCAAAAAACTATGAAGAAAAATTAAAATGTGATATTTTTGTGGACACATCAGATTAGTCAAATGTAGAAAGCGGGATAATGCCATGTAAGGGAGGGGCATGGAGATACTGGAGCCTCATGTTGCTTGAGGGAAGAAGAGATTGATGTCACCTTTCTAATGTCATATGAGCTAGGAATATGTGTGTGTATACACACACACACACACACACACACATATACATACACATACATATATACAACAGAGCTTTCGTAGTAGGCATTTTTCCCCACTATGTGAGCATCCATAATTCACTCTGAGTTAGTGCACCCAGTCTCCTGGGAAGGTTCTCCCTGGTCACAGTGAGTTTTTCATAAAAGCAGTTTCTCTCAGACCTCAGTTTTTGTGATGGCCAATTTAAGAGAACAGCATGGGGCTGTGAAACTTTGTTTCCTGCTCAAAAAAGTGCCGCAGAAACTGTTGTGATGTTAAACATAGCTCACAAGGATAGCACTATCGGAAAAAACTCAAGGATATGAGTGGTTTTCTCATTTCAAAAAAGGTGAAATGGAGATTGATGACAAAAGTTGTTCTGGACATCTGTCAACTTCGTGGATGAAAATGTAGACCTGTCGTGCATTTGGAGTTTGTTCCACCAGGCTAGACTGTTAATCAAGCTTTCTATTTAGAGGTTCTGAAAAGACAGTGTAACAGTATACCACAAAAAAGGCCTGATTTGTGGCAGACGGGGGACTGGCTTTGCCATCACTACAATGCAGCTGTTCACACAGCCATCACAGGGTTCCAGCCTTTGGCAAAAAACAGCATGCCTCTCTAGTCCCATGCACCAGACTCACCTGACCTCATTCCAATGTAGAAGAGGTGAAGAAACAGATGAGGGAGGTGCTGTCAGCCATCCAAGCAGATGGGTTTGAAAAACGTTTGTAAGAATACAATCACAGATTTGACAAGTGTACTAAGTGTAATGGAGATTACTTTGAAGGTGATAAATTGTTTTGTGAAAAAATTTAAATATATAGCTTTGAAAAGAAATCAGTTTTTTTTTTGGGGGGGGTACCGTGTGTGTGTGTGTGTGTGTGT
>NW_022103896.1:75859619-75867144 GCF_000313985.2 Echinops telfairi | reverse complement strand
GATCACCCAGGTTATCAATGGACATGGATTCTTGGTGCCATTCATTCATTCATTTATTAGGGAGCCCTGTTCTCTGCCAGCCCACATGCTGCACTCAGAGCCCACAGAAATCATGTACTAAGCTTGCTGTTCAAAAGGAGCTCACAGTCTAATCGGGTGTGTTGCGGTGTGTGTGTGTGTGTGTGTGTGTGTATGTGTGTGTGTGTGTGTGTGAGTGTGTGTGTGTATTCCTGCTTCAGTGGTTCTACTCCTAAGCAGATATCCCAGAGAAATTATCAGATGTCCTTTGGGAATCATGGATGGGGATGTTTATCCACTGGCATTTGGAGTAGTATGGAGATGGAAGTAATTAACTCACCACTGGCTCAATAGATCAATTCATGGGTGTGTACATTATGGAATATGTACTAAGCAGCAATAACAATTGACTAAATACATACAGAGTAACACGGATGCCACTTTAAAAATAATCTGTTTTAGTAAAGAAAATAAAGAAGGATATGACTTATAGAAAATACAGTCAAGTAAATGAAAACACTCAAGATTACACTCTATTTCTAATAAGTACACATGCATATAAAATAAAACCTTAAGATGGTTGCCCGTGGTGGGGAGAGGCGTGGCTATGGCCATAAGGGATAATGCGGGTTTTAGGAATAATAATAAATAATAAGAATAAAAGCAGGTCCTTGCTTGGATCAATGAGAGGTACTACCCATTATCTAAGGATTAAAGATAATTAGCCTTCTAGCCAGAAGTTAAAATAAAAAGAAAGAAACTCAATGTTTGAGTTAAAGAGCAGAACAAATTTATAGTGAAAATAAATTTCAAGAGAGTCTAAGGAAATCACCTAGGCTGTAAATTAGTGATGCAAAAACACGGGAAGGAAATTTTTAAACCACATAGAATATCAACTGAGGAGTTCTAACATAGAATCTGAGAAAGATCATATTCAAAGGAATAATGACAAAATACATTCAGTTCTCAGCTCAGAAAGCTCAACAAACACAAGCATAAGAAACAGACGCACCGTCACACTTTAATTTGTGTTTCCCAGTGAGTATTTGTGACACATAGTAGTGTAACCTCTATCAAAGATAACATGTTAGAATAGTTTTAGAGAAGAGACAGATTACCTACTAAGAAATACAGGCAATCACACAGTTGAAAATCAAGGTTCCTCTCCAAAATATCAATACTACACAAAGCAATATAAAAATACAATATAATTTCTTTATATGGAGAAAAAAGAGTCCCAGGGTAAGCAAAGAACTCCCTGAGAAGAACAAAGTAGGAGGCCTCTCATTTACTGACCTCAAAACCTAGCAACAGCCACAGTAGTTACAACAGCCTGGTACTGGTACCAGGATAGATACCAGGACCAGAGGAACAGGATAGAAACCCCAGAAACAAGTTCATCCACTTACAGATAGCTGACCTCTGAGAAAGGGCCAAAAACACTAACTGGAATAGAGGTTGTCTCTTCAACAAATGGCTCTGCACAACTGGCTCGATCTCTAGCTGCAGAAGAAGGGACCTGTACCCATCTCTCACTCCATGTACCAATATGAACCCAAGGTGATCAGGCACCTAAATGTAAACCCTAGTACTATAAAGAGCACACATAAGAAAACAGGGACAAACTTAAGGACCCTCTCGCAGGATATAGGAACATTATCAACTATAACAAAGGAAACACCCATAGTAGATGACAAAATAGATGAACGGGGCCTACCTCTGAAAATAAGGCATGTATGTGCATCAAAAGACATCAGAAGAGTGAAATGAGAACCGATAGAGTGGGGAAAAACCTTTGGCTACAACACATCTATCGAAAACTAACCTCTAACATCGATAGAAAATAGCAACACCTCAATAAGAAGTGGGCCAAAGACAAGAAAGTGGCAAAGGATAAAGATGACATACAAACGGCCAACACTCATTCAGAAATGATCACTAGTCCTCCAGGAGATGCAAACCAAAGCAATGGTGAGATGCCACCTTACACCAACAATGATAGCCAAGTTAAAAACAAACAAACAAACAAATAAATGAAAATAAATTGCTGGAGAGTTTGGAATCTTCATACTCAGCTGGTAGGTCTGTAAGTAGGTATAACAACTATGGAAAGTGATATAGTGCTAACTTTAAACAACTGGGAATATAAATTCCATATGTGTTGGTCCAGGTAGATTAGAGAAATAAATCCATAGAAACTCATATGTGTGTAAGAGGGAGTTTTATATAAAGGGTAATTGTACATTAAGGAAGCATCCCAACCCCATCCAGTACAAGCCCACAAGTCTGATATTTGCCCATATGTCTGATACCAATCTATAAAGTCCTCTTCAGACTCATGAAACACATGCAATGATGCCAAATGCAGGATGATCACAGGCCAGTGGGTAGAAAGTCTTTGGATCCAGTGGCGTTGTAAGCATCTCGGCGCTGGCAGGGGTCTCCAAGCGGCTTCTCCAGCTTCCAGGGCTGCATCAGGGTAGGTCCATGTGGCTTCTCCTCAGGGATGCTCTGCAGGGAGTCAGCAGAGAGAGAAAGGCATCTCCCACCTCCAAGGAGGAAATACCAGATTTCCCAGAATCCTCAGGAGAAAGCCAGGCGCACATAGAGGCCTCATTGGCTAGGCTCCAATTGACAGACTAGACTCCACCCCTTCACTATTAATCCTTTCAAGTCCCAACTTGACACCAGATTATATAACTACACAACACACAATTCAGCAATTCCTCTGCTGGGTGTGTATCCACAAGAAGTAAGAGTCACAACACACAAAAAGATATGCAAACACTGTTCTTCACAGAACTTTTTACAATAGAAAGCAGATAGAAAAATTTGAATGGGTAATAGAAGAATGGATGAAAAAACGTTGGTATGTACACACAATAGAATACTAAGCATCATTTTAGAAAAATGGTGACATCCCCACCCGAGAGGAATGCACTTCAGAGGACCGCACGGAAGCTGCTGCTCTGGGAGAGGGGCTCTTCTGATCAGGAGCAAAAGAAGAGGGAAGGAGAGAGAGAGGAACACATCCTGATCCACCAAGCCCTGAGGATGATATTCTGGCCCAGAGCATACAGGGCACAGAGAGATCACAGGGCTGGCCCCATCACGAGACACGACTTACCTCACTGACCCTTAGTGCTATGGGGGACAGCACCGGGACATGGTGCAGGAGATGTACCTGATCGGACTCCACCCCAACATGGTGGAACACTAAGGATGTTCAGCGGAGCAGCAGGGGGAGCAAAGAAATGAAATCCTGAAGAATGCCAGACTCGACCAGCAGGCACCCCAGCAGACTCGACAGGAAAACACTCGTGAAGGTCAATGGACAGACCTGGAACTGTTTGAGGGTTTTCTTTTTTTCCCTGTTTTTAAATTTTTATAGTTTTAGTTGTTGTTTTTATGTTTTCCTTTGTTGCTATGTTTCACTTTGCTTTGTTTTTGCGTGTCTTATTGTCTCTGCATGCCCATCTGGACAAGATAGGTGGGATGAATAATCTAGAGGAGAAACTTTGGCATATACACACAATAGAATATTATGCATCATTAAAGGAAAGAACACTGGGATGGATGGTTCTGGGGGGACATGGGAGAGGGGTAGGTGGGGGAAAGGAAGGCGGGTGCCAACAAACCCAGGGACAAGTGAAGAACAAGTGATCTAAAATTGATGGGGAGGAGGGTATAGGAAACTTGGGGGGCTTGATCAAGGGCTATGTAGCTGAGAGGAATTACCGAAACCCCAATGAAGGCCAAACATGATAGTGGAACAAGAGGAAAGTAAAAGGAAATAGAAGAAAGAACTGGGAAGCAAAGGACATTTAAAGAGGTATAAATATAGGCATGTATATATGCAAATACATTTATATATAATAATAGGGGAATAGATATTTGTACATATATTTATTTATAAAGTATTAAGACAGCAGATGGACATTGGGTCTCCTCTCAAGTACTCTCTCAATGCAAGAACATTTTGTACTACCAACCTTGCACTCTCTGATGCTAACCTTCCCTGACATGATCGCTGAAGACAAAATGGGTGCACCAGCAAATGTGGTGAAGAAAGCTCAGAGTGCCAGGCTATCAAAAGATATCGTGTCTGGGGTCTTAAAGGCTTGGAGATAAATAAGCGGCTGTCTAGCTGAGAAGCAACAAAGTCCACGTGGAAGAAGCACACCAGCCTGTGTGTGATCAGGAGGTGTTGAAGAGATCAGGTATCAGGCATCCAAAACCGAGACCAAAAAAATCATATCGATGTGAATGAAGGGGAGTGTGGAGTGGAGACCTAAAGCCCATCAGTAGTCAATTGGACAACCTCTGTCAGAAGGCCCACAAGGAAGAGACCAACCAGTCAGGGTGCAATATAGCCCCAACAAAACACACAAGTCTTCTCTAGTTCTTTAATGCTCCTCTCCTCCCCTCCCATCCACTATCATGACCCCAATTCTACCTTACAAATCTGGCTAGACCAGAGCATGTACACTGGTACTGATAAGAGCTCGCAACACAGGGAATCCAGGACAGATAAACCCCTCAGGAACAGTAAAGAGAGTAGTGAAACTAGGAGGGAAGGGAGGGTGGTGGTGGTGTAAGGGAGAACTGGTCACCATGATAGACGCATGGGAGGGGACGGGCAACAGAAAAGTGGGTGAAGGGAGATAGCGGTTGGTGTAAGACATGACAAAAAAAAAAGAAATTATCAAGGGTTCATGGGGGAGGCAGGGTGGTGTGGGAGGAAAAAAATGAGCTGATACCAAGGCCTTAAGTAGAAAGAAAATGCTTTGAAAAAGATGATGGCAACATATGTACAAATGTGCTTGACACAATGGATATATGTATGGATTGTGATAAGAGCTGTAAGAACCCCAATAAAATAAAATTTAAAATTGGTGAAACCACAAATTGTTTCATGACATGGATAGACCTGCAGAACATTATGCTACGTGAAAGTAGTGAGTCACAAAAGGAAAAATATTATAGGCGACAACTGTTTAAGGAAAAAAACAATACAAAACAAGAGAAATACTCTCATAACAAAAGGGGACTGCAATGGGGGCAGATAAAGCAGTAGACTAGACAGTTTATGGGTGTGAACTTGGGTGCAGTGGAAAACGGTGGTCCATAAGAGGGAGAAGAGAAATCAAGAAATGGGAAGAGGAAACTCCTGGGGGGTGATTCATACTTAAACGGTTGAATACAAAGTTGATCATCTGAAATGTAAATCCCACCTAATTCATAATTTTTAAAATGTGTTATAAAAGGAGACATTTGAAAATGCTGCTATTACTGTATATTAAAAATCCTTTCCTGGTTGTCTTTAAATAAAAATTGTAGCTAAGTTGGAACCGCTGTGTACAGTTCTTAGTACAAATAAAATAAAAAGAAGCCTCAGAGTCTTCTCAGGATTTTAAAAGCTGTATGTGTAGGAAAGGAAGGTGATTGTAATGAAGAATTTGTTGGAAATTGTATGAAAAAAAAATTTATTGGCAATTGGTTCCTCGACTATTGAATCTCAAGTCTCGAATTTTTCATTCACACCTTTCATCTTTAGAATATGAAGCATGAACTCCCTTTTTGGCTTTCTAAATCCAGGTCTCTGCATTTAATGATGCCAATTTACACTGCCTTCTCTTTCATCCTGGAAATTTTCTGTTCAGCTGTTTTACTTCATCATTTCTTCCATTTACTTAGTGTCTCAATGTTCAAGAGCAAGTTACAGAGACTTTTCTTAATCTTTTTTTCTTTTCTTTCTTCATTTTTGAATGATCTTTTGCTTTCTATATCTATGCTGTCCTTGATGTCATTCCACAGTTCATTCATTAATGTTCAGTTCTTCACATTTATGATGAGATGGTGTCTAACTCAGGTGGGATATGCCGAGGTCATACTTTGACTCTTGTGGACTGCCTTTGATTCTCTTCAACCTCAATTTGAGCTCACCCAGGAGTAATTGGTGGTCCATTCTGCAATTGGCTGAGCCTTAGCCTTGTTTTGAATACCTTATTCTGAGTGATGATATCAAGCTTCTCCAATTTCTCTTTTCAGAGACAGGCTATTTGATGTCGACGTATTTCATGTCACTGACATAGAGGCAATTCAGACGTATAGGGACCCAATAGGAGAGCACAGAGCTGCCCTGTTGGGTTTCAGGGGTTGTAAGCCTTCACGGGACCAGAAAGTCTCGTCTTAGAGCCTTGGAGTGGCTGGGGGGTTCAAAATGCTGATCTTGTGAATAGTAGCCCAACTCACAACTCACTCTGTCACCAAGGCTCCCACGTGTATAGGCACTGCTTATGTTGGTGAAAAGAGGCATTTGCAATGCACAAGCCATTGGTCTTGAAAAAGTGCATCATTCTATCTCCTGTGTCATTTCTGTCAAGGCCGTATTTCCATAAGTTAATCCTTCTTCTTTACTTCCAACTTTCTCATTCCAGTGATACACAGAGCCACTGTACCAATATAATGGCCACCTGGCCCACAGACTGGAAGAGGTCCATGTTCGTGCCCATTCCAAAGGAAGGTGGTACAACAGAATTCAGAAATTAGCAAATAATAGTATTAGTACCACACAGAAGTAAGCTGTTGCTGAAGATAATTCAAAACCGGTTGAAGTAACTACATCTCCATGGCACTGCCAGAAATTCAAGCTAAATTCAGAAGAAGATGTGGAATAAGAAATATCACTGTTGTTGTCAGATGAATCTTGTTTGAAAGCAGAAAATACCAGAAAGATGTTTACCCGTGTTTTATGGACTATGCAACGCCATTCAACGGCATGGGTTATAATTAATTATGGATAACACTGTGAATAGTGTGAATTGTGCTAATGTTGAACTGGTACATAGACCTAGGGACAGACATTGGAACAGAACAGGGGAAACATCGTGGTTTAAAAGCAGAAAAGGTGTGCTTCAGGGTTGTGTTCTTTCACCATCCTTACTGACAAAGTAAGTATGGTGGTGAGCACATTCTCTGAGGAGATGGGATACATGAAGAACGGAGAGGATTTAGGGTTAGAAGAAGATTCATTCACAACCTGCAATATTCAGATGAGACAACCTTGGGTTTTGAAAATGAAGACTTGGAGCACTTATTGATGAAGAGCAAAGACTATAACTTTCACTAGGTTATATTTCAATATAAAGAAAACAAAAATCCTCATCACTGGGCAAACAATCAGCATCATGATAAATGGAGAAAGGCGTGAAGTTGTCAATAATTTTATTTTATTTTGATCCATAATCAGTGGCCAAGGGAGTAGCAGTCCGGAAATCAAAGGATGTACTACACTGGGAAAATCTGCAAAACATTCCTTTTAAATGGTTCAAAGGTGAAGATGAAGATGATTTTGTACCTAATCTAAGCCATGGTTTTTTTTTTCAATCACCTCATGTAAAGTGAAATATGCACAATGAATGAGGAAGAAAGCAGAAGAATGGATGGATATGAATTATAGTGTTGGCAAGGAATAAGAAAAACAGAGAAATTTGTGTTGGAAAAG
>NW_022103896.1:75858234-75859510 GCF_000313985.2 Echinops telfairi | reverse complement strand
AAAAACAGTTTTATTGGCACATTATTCACAGGTCACACAATTCAATAGTTCAGTAATATTAAGAAGCAATCATTGCTACAATCAATTTTAGAAAATTTTCTTCTTTCTCATACTCACTGCTACTAGCTCCCCATTTCCCCCCAACTTCTTCTGCCATAACCCCAAGAAACCACTAGATTTACCTGTCCTGGATTTTGTGTACAGAAAAACATACCCCAAACAAACCAAATGACAGCTAACAACAATAATGAAGCCAAACAGAGAAAAAGCTCAATAGAAAAGAAAGCAGACAATATTGAAAACTAGACCAAATTAAAAATAGGTCAAAGGGGCTAGAAATGATGAGATGCTAATTTTAACCTAAGTGCATATGCAGTAATCTACTTTTCAAACACTCTGCACGATACCAAGGGTATTTCCACCCCTGGAGAAGGTCATCATGGGCTGGTGGAAAGAGGGAGAATCTCAGTGAGGTGGTGGGCAGTGTCTGCAACAGGGGTGCAGACTGAGAGAGTGGGGCGAGCATGGCACATTGCAGGGCAGCGTTTTGTTCTATTGAACATGAGCTGGAGTCAACTGTATAGTTTCTAAAAAGAACAATGGGGGTTGGTTCCATAGCTTCAAAATACGAGCGAATTTAGATAAAATTGGAAGTTTAAATTGTCTGTTGATAGGATGTTCATAACCTGATGACTGCCCATATTGAAAATGATTGATGCCTTACTTTTCAATAATAAGAAGGTATATGGGAGGTGCAATACTTCAAAAGTGTTATGAGAAATAACTGTCCACCTAAACTTGTGCATTCAAGAAAGCTACCTTTCTTAGAACTGGGGCAAAAGTAAATATGCCCATAATCAAGAAAAAATAAAGTTTAAAGGACTTCACACAAAGAACTTTTAGAGCATGGAACTCAGGAAGGAGGAAAAAATGCTATAAAAACCTTAGTTCCTTATTAAGTACACCAACCCACTGCCATCGAGTCAATCCAACCCACAGTGACCCTTAAAGGCTTTCTGGGACTATTGTATTAAGAATTACCTTATCTTATAATAAAAAAATAATTTACTTAAAAATTAGCAAATACCTGCATTAGTAGAAAGTGCAATGAAAAAATATAAATTAATTTGGTTGTATTATGTACAAGCATACTGAGGTACTTTATCGTGCCAACCTGTCCGATAAACACATGTGGGGGTTAATTGAAGGGTAGAGAGATAAATGGCTTGGTGAGCCTTGCCTTTCTAGTTCTTGGGTCTCTTGCTTTGTGATGGTC
>NW_022103896.1:75849012-75857794 GCF_000313985.2 Echinops telfairi | reverse complement strand
GTTGTGTCAAAAAATAATGCCACTTATTTCATTTTTCAGTTTAAATACAAGGAAGCATCGAGGAAAGGGTTAATCGAACGATGGCTGTGAAATGCTCAATAGATGACACTACGGCCCAAATGCCACTCCCACTGGTGTCATGATTTCAACATTGATGTCTGTAGTAAACTGAGCACAACTGTCTAGGTCAGCTGCTAAATACATAACCGATTTTGTGTTTTCTTATATATTAAATCTTAACCATGTTTAAGGTGCAAATGGGAGGCCTTCGATAACAAGACGTTTTCTATTGAGCTATAATATGTAAAATAATAAAAGTATTTATGGATGATTAAATAGAGAAATGAAGTTGAAGCATTTACTCTACCACAGAACTCACTTCATGCAAATGTACTCTGGCGATAAGCATATTATTGTTATTATGGTCTGAGGGAACATTTTCCTCCAGGGCATCTCACAGAAATTAAAGTTCTCGGAGAATTTGGAATTTGTTAGACTGGGTCTAAGAGTTTTTCCAGTACAAATTTCCAGTAACCCATACTCAATATTTTCACGTAATTAAGAAAGAATTTGAGTGACTTAAAAAAATCGACAATGTCACAAAGATTGCTCTGAAGATACATTTATTGTGACAAGGGAAACAGGACACTAGACACACAGCCCCCTTAGCCTTATCAGTAAGTTGATTTGGATGATTCCTTTCATTCCATCCACCCGTTGTAGTTTATAATAAGCTTTCGTGACCAAGCATAAACTGATTGCCGATGAAATGGAAATTGGCACTTTTAAAGCAATACAAAAACAAACAAACCAACAAAAAGGATTCTATATACAGAAATTAAGGAGGAAATATGGGCTGGAGACATTTATGCTCATGGATTTTTTTAACTTCTTCATGATTTTACCTTATACCTAAATAAAACATCGGAGCTTGGGTATGAGACACCAAACAAAATGCGACTGTAGCTTTGCTCTACAGGCGTCTCATCAATCACTTCTAAATCAAAGCAAGTGACAAGCGCAAACAACAACTGCTTCACTTCAGAGACTGCAAAAAACCGGCCTGGGCATTTGGAAGCTCCGGATCCAAAGGGTATGATGTAATAGTTGAGCTTCTTTCCTCTCTTGAAAAAGGTCGTTTTCTTCTTCCCATCTTGTACAAAGCGATCATATCTAAACTCCTGTAACAAAGAAAGAAGGGGTAAACCATGGCACAAATTAGCTTGAATCCCGTCCCACAAAGGTTTCAGTCAGCTCCGTCTTTAAAGACCTCCGTGGAATCTGGCAAATATCAGAAAGCAAAACTTGACTGAGTGCCAACAATGTATGAATTTTCAAAAACCCTCAAATATTACTAGAAAAACCGTCACCGCACATGAAACTAAAACCCAAATGGACCTGTATGAGCTCTCTTTCCTGTTCGTTATCGATTTCATTCTCCCAGTTTCCCACGCCCTCTCATGTGTCGCTGCTAAGGCAGGCCCTCTTGGTGAGCATTTGGTATTCTGGGGTGTTCTGAGAAAGGGGAGGACTCCTTCATTACCACCACCGTGACCGGAAGAATGAATCCCAGGAGCCTCAGAAGACGCCCTGCTGCAGATCTGCAGATCCCTAATGTGCTTCTGTCTTTCCCCTGACGGACAATGAGGAGTTTAGGAGATACACTGTATATTTGGATTAAATAGAATTTAACAGTAAGGTGTAGATAAATACCAGGTAGGAAGGATGCCATAAGATAGGTTTGGCTTGGTTTGGTTTTGTTTTTCTCTCTCTTCTATTGGGTTATAATTTCAAAGGATCCTGACTAAAAAAATAGTGACTTTCCTTGAGGAAAATGGTATTAGAATGAATTCCTGCATGGCAGACAGCGTTGGCATGTTTTGAGAAGTGGCTTCAGTTTTGGCAGAGAATTGTGGGGCTGGGTTTGCTCCGGTAGTTGGTTCACCATCGTCATTTTGCCTTGCTGTAAGGGTTATGGTTCAACTCTCACCTGAGTTTCTAAGAGGAGACTGAGTGACCTTATTTCAGCCCATGGTGAATTAAACCATTGATTAAATTAATGCATGTGGCATGCATGAAAACGACGAAGTATTTCTTGTACTTGGGGCTCATTAGCATGAGACTTGTTCAGCACACAGCTTTACTATGAACTACATGAAGGCCCGTGCAAAGAAGCCAGTCGGATTGAAAGCACTCAGGGTAGAGTGATAATCATATAATATGAGTACATTCCAAAGTCCCTTATAAATAATCTAATTTCCTCACTCTATCTGTGTTGTTAAAATCAGCAAATTATTTTCTTTAAAAGTGCTGGTTTTAATTTTATCCATATTTACCTAGCTTATAGATTTGATAGGACATATTGATGCTTATAAAAATACTCTTTGAGGGAAGGTAGGGTAGAAAGGGGGAACTGATTACAAGGATCTACATATAACCCCCTCCCTGGGGGACAGACAACAGAAAAGTGGGTGAAGGGAGACGTTGGACAACATAAAAGTGGGTGAAGAGAGACAGTGTAAGACAAGACAAAATAATAATAATTTATAAATTATCAAAGGTTCATAAGGGAGGGGATCCAGGGAGGGAGGGGGAAAATGAGCTGATACCAAGGGCTCAAGTAGAAAGCAAATGTTTTGAGACTGATGATGGCAACGAATGTACAAACGTGCTTGGCACAATGGATGTATGTATGGATTGTGATAAAAGCTGGAAGATCCCCCAATAAAATGATTAAAAAGGAAAAAAAACCTCTTTGAATGAATTCTGTTTGCCTTTAATTTGGAATCGATGTAATCACAATGACAAAATTATTGTTGCTTTGGGGGGTACATTACTTTTTCATGTGCAAAATTTCTGTTTGAGTCCTTTTAAAAAATAACAATATTTTATTGTAAATTAGGTAGGTATTTACATTTTAGATGTTCAATTTTATATTCAACAATTTGAATAAGTAATCACACTCCTCAATAGTTTACACATAACCTCTCTTTGATTTCACATCTGCCTCTTCTAACTCCTAACAACTAATATTTGAACTCTTTAGAACAGTAATATATTTTATCATAGATGTTCTGGGATGCATCTAAGAAGAATCTAACCAGCATTAACCTTAAAACACTAGTTTGTACCTGTAGAAGGAAATCTCTGGGTTGCAAACATAGTTAAGCCCTGGGCTACTCGCCCAAAGGCTGGGGTGCCGCAGAAGACAGGCCTCGCAGTGTGCTCTTGAAAGACTGTCTGCTTGAAAACTCGATGGAGCAGTACTACTGTGCACAGGAGGGGCCACATGATGGCGCACACTTTCTCACTGATGGCAGAATTACTATAAGCCACTCTTTCCATGACTGAGGGTGGGACTACTTGTCAGAAGTCAATACCATGTCTTCCTGCTCCTTGTTGTCCCAGGATGGTTGGAGCATTCACTCTGTGGTAGTTACATATTCCATGTCAACTTGAGGATATTAAGAGCGAAGGAGTGGGGTCTAGCCTGTCAAACAGGACACAGTCTGATGATGCTTCCTTGTGGATATGGCCTTCTTATGAGGATTCTGGGAACTTCCTCTCTTTCTCCATGGAGGTGAGCCACACTTTCTCTCTGCTTCACTTTCCTGTGTTGAAGAGACACTCAGAGAGCTGGAGGAGCCACACATAGCCACGCTGATGGCAGCCAGAGCCCTCAAGATGCGTCCACTGCCACTGGATCCATGAGACTTAGCACTCACTGGCCTGTGATCTTCCCTGCATTTGTCATCATCGCATGTGCTATGTGAGTCTGAAGAGGAATTTATGTACTAGTATAGGACAGATGGGCTAATATCTAACTTATGGATTGATCTGGATTGGGTTGGGATGTTTAATCAATATTCAATTGCTCTTTGATATAAAGCTCTCTCTTTCACACCTATGAGTGCCTCTGGATTTGTTTCTCTAGTCAACCTTGACTAACACACTCTCAAACACTTTTCATGCCTAGGCAAATCAGTTTAAGTGAACTTTGCACTGAAATGATTTGTTACACAAGGTTTAGGCCAGAAGATGCAAAAATAAAAAGTTTAGCTTGAGTTATAATTTCAAAGGATCCTGATGTCATAACTAAGCCAGAAGCTGTCATAGATTGCATGTTCTTTGTGAAAATCTGTGCTGCTGCCCCATTAGAGGCCATAGTGCTAAATGCATGGTGCTTGAATGTCCCCATCCCTGTGATCTTGTGCTAGAATTATTAGCATGCCAGGCTCTCAAATTTCTCATCAGTGAAACAGTAATGTTGCTTCTCTCGTTTCCATCTACCTTCTGTCCAATCTTCTATACATAAATGTCTTAGAAATTCCTACTTCGCTTGTCATTATATGAATCACAAAGGCAGAAGGCCAACTCCATTGCTCGGTGACCACCAACAAGCTCAAAAGGAACAAGGCCACTAATATATTGTGAGTTAAAATTTCTTTCCAGCCTGTTCCGTTGCCAGGGTGGACAATCTGAGCAGTAGCAAAGTTAGGAAAAGCCTCTGGAAGTTGCTGGGAAGCTAGGTAGGTTTTACCTCCAAAGGGAAAGGATGTGAGTCTCATCCTTGGGATTTTGGAGACACAAGGACATAGAACATAGGCCCAGGGAAGCTCAAGATGTGCACACTGTTTGGAAAGACTGAACTACAGGGCTCTCCATGTGGAGGGAGAATTTTTTGCAGTAATGATAAAAGCCTTGGCATTTTAGAATTAAAGAAGATCAATTAAATGAAATATCAAAGGGGTCAGAATATAGGAATCTTAAGAGATGGTGCATGATACTGAAATTCCCTATTGCCTCTAGAGACTGTTGCAGTCAGCTCCCTCAACGCCATTCCTTTGCCTAAGATTTATCTAAGCATTAATCACGGTCATCAATTTCCCCTTGCCAGCGTGTAGTCTAGAAGAGGTTGTAGGTGAACCAGCCTGGTCAGTGTTAGATGGGTGAAAGTCTGTGGGGATATCTGGGAGAAGTTCCCTTCCCCTGAAGAAAGAAAAATACACGCAAAGAACTCATTAGACTTCTTTCTCTGCACCTAGCCATGTGTGATCTCTTTTATAGCTCTGTATTTTCAAATACAGATTCTCCACAGAAGAATGAACGCATTTGCATGACGGTGCTGGTGAAAAATAGGGCAAGGGCCATGGACTGCGAGAAAACAAACAAGTGTGTCTTCAAAGAGGTACAGACTGAATGTTCCTTAGAAGCAAGGGTGGTGAGACTTAGGTTCACACACTTGGGACATGCTATCAAGAGACCAGTCCCTGAAAAATAACATGCTGCTTGGGAATGGGCTCTGCCTTAAGAACCATCATGAGCATGGTGCAGAATCAATCAGCAGTGTTTCATACTGTGGTCTGTAGGGTGGTGGCATTAGGCCCGGTGCACTACAGAACAAATCCAGTGACCCTCACACATGTGTATCAAGAAGTAATTATACATCAAGAAAATATCCCAGTCCAACCCAAGCCCATAAGGCCCATCCTAGTCCTTCTTCAGACCCATGCTGTCATCTCCAGTGATGCAGGACACAAGACTATCACAGGCTGGTGAGTGCAAAATCATGTGGATCCAAGGTCAGTGGGAACATGGCAGGGTTCTGTCAGTGCTTCAGGTGGCCAGCAAGCAGGAGAGAGGGTGGGAGATTCCCTGGGCCCTCCTTATGAGAAGGCCACACCCACAAGAAGGCAGCATCAGGCTGTGGCCTGATTGACAGGTTAGATACCACCCCTACACTTGTATCTATCTTCAAGTTGACATAAAATTATGTAACTACCACAGTGGCTGAGTCAGAACTAACCAAAAGGCACTTAACTAACACTTTTAAGTCTCCTAGACCAATGGATATAGTAGAAGCTCTCTCTATATATTTTATAACTAAGGGGCCCTACTGGCACAGTATGTTATGCAAAGGGCTGCTAACCTCAGAGGCAGCAGTTCAAAACCACCAACCGCTCCTGAGGCAGAAAGATAGGCTTTCTATTCCCATGAAGATTGATAGTTTAGAAAACTCAGAGGTGCAATTCTACGCTGTTTGTATGGTCACAAAGAACTGGAAATAACTCAAAGGTAGTGAATCAGTGAGGCTTTTTTCCTAAATGAGAATACAGTACCTTTTAGAAAATTTTCCAGCTTTTGGAAAAACAAAGCTACTGAATAGGTAAATAAACATTTAGTAAGTGGGAAATAAATGTCTACTCAATGCTTAAAACTAATGGAAAACAGTTTAGTACTAAAGCATTAGAAATATAATCCAAAGAGATGATACACATTTCTGGATAGAAGAGAATTTTGGATATCAGGGACTGCAAAGGATTGCATGACACCCTAACTTGTGTTCTCCAAATACTATGCCAAGTTGTGTTCAACATATTTGCTAGCACCTCCTCTATGTGAGGTACTACATTTTCAAAGGAATAAAACATGGTCTAACTTAGATAGGTGACACACAATATGTTAATGAATTGTACCTACTTAGTGTATAATTTTGCATATAGATATCTAAGTGAAATATTAGGTATGACTTCCTAAAACTGAACAAGAGCTACCAGTTTTTCCAGTGAATGACTAAGGGTTGCACTGTTTCTCTCAGGTACAGCTCTCCTGCGGCAAGTTGACAAGAGGCCAGGTGTCCATTTTGACACTTTGATCCATCAGGAGTGTGCTCCAGGCAGTTTTACAGAGCACGAACATTTCTTCCCAACTCTGCGTTGTGTTACTGTCACCTTTGTAGCCTGAAATTGGCCAGGATGGGATATGTACACCACAAAGGAAACGAAAACTAGCAACAAATCAGAGATTTTTCTGAATATCACTTGTACCAAGAATGCTGGTACCAGTAACCAGTCAATGCAGAGGTGATTCTGATTCAAGGTGACCCAGTGGGTGTCAGAATAGAATTGTGCTCCGTAGGGTTTGCAGTAGATAATTTCTACAGAAGGACATTGAAAGGTCTTTCTTCTGCAATGCTTCTAGGTTGAACTACCACCCTCCGGTTAGCAGTCAAGCACACTGACCAGTCAGGCAATCCACAGACTTCCAGTTTACTGGTGTGGCAGGAACTCTCTCTCATCATGAAGCATCTGAATGTGAGAAGGCAGCCATGTGGTAGCGTCTTTGAGTCCCTAAAAACTGTAAGCTCCTAAGTGTGGGGGCCAAAATGTATTTATCCCTGATGTCACTCCCTTTGTCTGTCAGGGTGCTTTGGGTAGTAGATGTTCAGTATGTTTGTTTACTTTCAGGATGCCCTGTTTTTTTTGAGGCACAATAAAAAATTATTCGGAATGCGTACATGGAAAAATCATGACCCTCGTTCTCCCTGAGTTCCCACCTTGTGGGAGCCTAGACTGATACACAAGTGATTGCAAAATGCCAGCTAGTACCTGACACAACAGAACTGTACAGAGACCAATAGAGTAAGAAGTAGCGAACTCTCTGAGGACAGAGGTAGAAAGGAGAGACACCATCAAAGGAAAGGTGAATGGATAAGATGATGCTTGTGGAATAATGGGGAACCTTCTAGGAATGCCTGGGTACAGTGAATGGCTAATCATCCAATGAGTAGTTGAAAGGTTGGCAATCTGAGCCAACCAGAGGTACCTCAGAAGGCAGGCCTGGTGATTTGCTTCCAAAAGGCCACAGCCTTGGACACCTTAGGGAGCAGCTGCACTCTGCACATAGGAGGTCACTGTGAATTGGAATTAACCTGAAGGCAACTAATCACAGTAGACAAATAAGAAAAGGCATTCTGAGAATCGAGAGATGCATGTGCCTTAAGTGTGAAGTCACACCGTAGCCTCTTTAAGGAACATCATATCCTGGATGGCATAATGGTTATACATTGGGCTGCTAACCATAATGCCAGCAGTTTGAAACCACCAGCCGTAATGTGGGAGAAGGACAAGGCTTTCTACTCCTGTTAAGAGTTAACAGTCTTGGAAACCCACTGGGGGTGGGGATGCGGGTGGTGGAGGTGGCTGTTCTACCCTATCCTATAGGGTTGCTATGAATCAGAAATGACTAGATGGCCGCGAGTTTACTATCCTGGAGTTTCTTGGGGCTCTGAACATTCTGAAACTATCTCTTTTAGGGTCAAGGGAATCTATTTCTGCTGAGGTTCATTCTCTGTGTTTTTTACAGAGTAAAACCAGTTGCCGTGACTCATGGGAACCTCATGTGTGTCAGAGTAGAGATAGAGTCCATGGGGTCTTCAATGGCTGGTTCTCAGAAGTGACTGGCAGGCAATTCTTCTGCAGAACCTCTGGGTGATTCCACCTTCAACTTTTAGGTTCGCAGCCCAGCAAGTTTACTATTTGAGTTACAATAGTGGCATCTGTACTTGGAGTTACTCTTCCTCACATTTTTGATTTAACAGTTACTACTTTCTGCATCTAAAGCCTACTCTTTCCATTCATGTTACATATGATACAAAAAGACAGGCAGCAGTGAATATAAATCTTCAAGAAGCTTCCGGACTGGAGTGCTCAGCAACAAATGGTCAAGGGCAGAGTTTTCTTCTCTTTTTTATTGTCTGTGCATGATGATTTGGGGTGGAAAGCTGTTAAATGAGCATTTGTAGCCTTTACTGATTACCACCCAAAGTTGTTAAGAGCAAAATAAATAAATCTGTATGCTTGGCAGTTGCATGTGCTCTGTACGGGTTTATTGAATGAATGATGACATAAAATCTTGCCAGATCATATAAAAGTGGTCCGGAACAGTATCATTGGTTCTGTGCCAGGAATTATTAGCATACCACAACCAATTTCCAAATATA
>NW_022103896.1:75840493-75848070 GCF_000313985.2 Echinops telfairi | reverse complement strand
ACTTGTGGGCTTGGGCAGCATTGGGTTGGGATGTTTTCGTGATGCACATTTTCTTTGCATAAAACTCTCTCTTATACATGAGTTGTTGTGGATTTGTTTCTCCAAAGTACCTAGACTAATACATGGGATAAGCCCACCATGAAAATAAAGAGCAAAAAAATAAATAAATAAGTACAAAGTAAATAAGTAAACAACAGTTGTAGCTAGAAATGACACTCAAATTTTAAAATATAGTTCAGACACTGGCTATCGATGTGCTCTATTTAATGAATGTCTACCTGTGTGGAGGTTTTCATAGTTACAATGAGGAACTAATGATTGTTCTCAGCAGAATGGCCCTCCCCTCACTATTAGTCTACTTCCTATTGATGATCTTTATTATTACAGTGCATATTCCTCTGAAACATATAGATGCCACGTGCATATATTTTGCTCTTGATGTGAAACATTCTGCCTTTGCTGATGAAACACATGTCAATTATCTTATTGTATTTGATAATCTGCCTTTTTATGAATTTTCAAAAATCCAGCAATATCCCAGTCCAGCCTGATTGCAACATAGCGAGCCACTGAGAAACCAGGCTTAGAAGTGGGCCAAGTATGAAGTGCTCACGGGAGCAGCGAAGTTTCACTCTTGAAAATGCATTTCAGAGAGAGAAACACTGCGGCAGCAGCATGACTGACTGGTGAGGCGCAGGCAGAATATGATCGCATTCAATTTGCATGCAGGTGGTGAACCTCTGAAGTGGTATTAAAGGATGAGCCAGGGTGGATTAATTTCCTGTCTTTGATATTCATTAACTCCAGCTCCAGAAAAAAAAAAAAAAATTCAGGGAGATGACACAATTACCCTCAGAGCTTCACCCGAGAGCAGCAGCTTTACAACCTCAAGTTCATCAAGCTATACTAATTGATCGAGAAGGGGCACCTGTCTTTAGCAAGCAGTGGAAAAGCGCCTGGATTTCAGTATGGCAATGCAGGCACATGGCTCTAGGATAACTTAGCTACACTTGGAAAAGGCTCAGCCAAATATTTATCACGTTTTGTTCGCTAAGCCATCTGTCAATCACCTGTCCTCCCGGGCGGTCAGGAAGCCTCTGTGAAGCAAAGTACAATTTGGGCCTCAGGGTAGGGGTGGTCAAGGTGCACGGCCCGTTTCTTTGGAAGAAATCAGCCTTGTCTTTCACCCTTGCGTGTATTTGTATAGAGCGCGAACTCCTTCTGAGATAATTCCGGAGGCAACACATGAGTAAACAGGAAGACGTTTCCCGTAGATGGACACCAAGCAATTACCAAGTGACCCCCACCCGCTTCGGGACCCAGCTGCCGGGAGGGAAAAAGCCTGCAGACAGGGCAGAGCGGAGCCACGTGCCCGAGTACCCGGAGAAGGAGCACCGGAAGTCGCGGTGCAGGGTTACCTCTGGAGCCTCGAAGACTTCCGGGTCGCGGTGGACGGCGGGAGGAAAGATGCACACCAGGTCTCCCTTCCGCAAAAGGCATTCCCCAGACTTCACCGGGAGGAGGAAATCGTTTTCCACAAAACGCAGGGTGGCTGATAAGGAATGCAGTCGGAGCGCCTCCAGAATGATGCTTTCTAAGGGGAATCGACAAAGGAACAAACGGCGGTTTGGATTAGAACAGGCCGGGACGGCGGGCAGCGCGGGTGCCAAAGGATCGCGCTCAATTCATTACTAACCCAAAGGCGGGTGGTTTTGAACCCAGAGGTGCCTCAGAAGAAAGGGCTGGCCATCTACTTCCATAAAGATTTATAGTCAAGAAAACCCTCCGGAACACAGTTCTATTCTGTAACACCCTTGGGGTCCGCATGATTTGAAATAGACTTCATTCACAGCAACATTTTTTTTTTAATTATTGAAAACTACTGTTTCTTTTTAAAGCTCATTACCAATAGTCATGATTGAAAAGGAAAGGCGTTCTTCATCCTAGGTGTTGCACACCGATCTAGGGGCACAGGGGCTAGGATTAGGAAGAAGGAGGAGGGAGGACCGAGGGACAGCTGCGGCACCAGCCCCAACGGAGTCCTTCGTTAGGCTTTTGTAGGAAAGAGAAGAATGTCTGCGTTGTGGGCACCCAAAGGGCCAATTGCAACTGCATTGTTGTTGGAGCGCACCACTCACTGGTGGCTGGCTTCTTTACCAACCTGCAGAATGATGACACCAGGACAAGTCCGGCTCAGCCATTTAATAACCACTTAGGCAGTTAATAGAAAAGTAATTGTAGTAGTGCTTCTGAGACAGCTTACCACTTAATTTCTTTTATGCTAGCTGTAAATAAAATATGAGTGAGCATTTGCTGGAAGAATTTCAAAGGGGAAATACTTGTACGAGGATGCAGAAGAAAAGGATATTTTCCTCAGAGAAAGAAAATGCCAGGCACCATCATCTCCTGGAAGCTTCTAGAAGCCGAATGTCCTTGCTTTCCCAGTGGCCTTCACCTTTTGCTCCTAGCACGACAGATTTTATGGCTAATTTCCGGCAATTTATCCTGGCAGTTTGAGGAGGAATTCCTTTGGGAATAATATGCATAATTTGCATAAATCATTCTGATAGCATGCATATCAGCATGTAGCTCCTGTCTAGGTCTGCATCTCTCTCCTCATAATCAAAACTGACTATGTTTCCACCAGCGTGAATGGGCCCTAGAATATAAACTTGATTCTTTCTAATCAGCAGTGTGAAACAGGGCTCCAAATTGAACCCCCCCGCCCTCCAGACATGATAACAAATGGGTGTGTTTATGGCTTGCAATTTAGAAATATAACACACACACACAGAGCCTAAGTGTTCTGCAAAGCTCTGAAACACAGCGTACCCAATAATTATTTCATTGTAAGTAAGCGCTTCAGCAAAGGCATCAGCCCCCAAATAAAGATAAACGCTATTTTGCTAAAATTCACATCAGTGCCCGGCGTGCACAGGGGCACTGGTCGCTCCGGTGCCTTCTCACAAGAGGTTTTGCCATGAGCATTCATTTGTCTACAGAAATATGTGGCCAGTGTGGTGATTCAATGTGATGTGGAGTTGGGTCGTGCATATTCTTTTGGACTGCCTTTGTTACCATAAACAGGCAGAGGCGAGTTGGCCGGTGGGTGATGAGGCCAGAAAAGAACTTTAGTTTTGGAACCTGGACTTCTCGGCAGACAGTCACAAGGCATGTGGTGTGATAGATTTCAGCTGGCAGTTCACCAGCAACCCAAATTTCTCTGGTGCAAAGCAAGGGTGGGCTGCGTCCTGTGGACAAACAATAGCAGGGCTTCCTTTTAGTTTGTGGTGTAAAATGGTTGATGACATAAGGCGCGGTACCTCGCACCTAACAAATGCGGTAGTTGTGTGGGGAGAAGCACAAAATCACAATAATTGTGGGGTGACTGTTTGAAAAGGGCAGGCATTTAACAGGCTCAGTAGCATGGTCACATCCTATTGGCTGACGTGCTCGAGGGCAGCGTGGCAGCTTGTGCTCACTGCAGTATCACAAATGACAATTGGGCAAGCATATCTTATGCAGAAGTTAATCACAATAATGGAGCACAAAGTGTGGCTTGTGGTCAGATCGTAAATGACAAATCTGTTTTACCTTCCAGGACCAGTTATGGACGCGAGGCAGGCTTGGCTCTTGCTCTGAGCGATCATGCCGATAATCATTAGATGACAAAAGTAATGAGTTGCATGATGATCAACAACGGGGAGTGGGGCTTGGGTGGAATGGCAGTGCAACATTCAAGCACACTAGCAAGCAGCGTTTCCACTAGCCGCAGCCGGAATGCAGGCAGAGCTATATGTTGAGAAGACTGACAACTGCACAATAAAATATTGCAGCCTCCACTTGTAGTTGTCATAGTTGAGCAGATACCAGCCAATGCCACTGACAGACCAGCTGGGCCCTGGGAGGGCTTCCATGCCGCGCCAGGAGGTACAGTAAATTATCCTGCTCGGTGGAGCAACATCTGTTTCCGTGCTAGAGCCGAACAAACAAGGCAATTTAAAACATACCAAGGGATAACCAAACAACAAATGAACATGACCCTCGTTTCCTTCCCCCTTCTCAGACCCGAGATGCTAAACTCCATTGTGCAAGCACTCCATGGAAGAGAAGCCAGGTTGCTGTTTGATAAGGTGTTGTCAGAAAGATTGTACATATTTCCAAAATGGAAAGAAAAAGCTTATAGTATTGTTATTCTTAGAAACGGCCCCCTTCTATCTTCATTTCTTTTATACCAAAGCTAGCACTCAATTTGCTCTAGAATTAAAAAAAAAAACCTTTCCATATACTTATAAATATTCAGTCTTTAAACCTAATTTGCTATACTTAGTTCACATGCCTTCAAGCATTTGTCTTCCAATTTCCACTGAATAAATGCGTACTAATGAGAACTAGAGCAAGCTGCTGAGGCAAAGCTGGGTGACTTGGGTCTGGCCTGCCACCAGCTTGTGATAGGCGGGCAAATTGAGTTAAAATGAAAAGTCTTGTCAGCTGAAATTCAACATGGTAGCCAAACAGCAAGCTGTCAATCATCCAGCCAAAACAAGGGACCGCAGGTAATAAAAGGTCATTGGAAATCATTAGTGCACTTGGCTTTCATATGCAAGTTAATTTTAATTAAACATGATCTCTTATCTGTAAATGTTTCATAAAACTTATTGTGCATAATGGATTGTTAATTTATACTAACACTTAGCAGGTAATAGGACCCTCTAATTATTAGAGTGCATTATAGAACAACTACTATCAAGAATGCAAATATTTGGGGGGGATCATTTACACTGGGCAATGCAAGGTCCCAACAATTGCCATTGTGATTAGAATAAGGCTGCTTGTACTTCATTAAGCCCTGAGTTGTACTGAGCAGTGCAGGCACACAAGGAAATGGAAAGAGTCCAACAGTGAACTACAGTTAGAGCTTTCAGCACTTTCTTCACCTGGTGAGGAGAGCTTTGTTTCTCTCTCCAGGATATAAAACCATTCAGATTAAGTCTCCCATTAAGCAAACGTCTGGGGGACCATCTTGGGGCTATGAGGCCTTACAAAGTAACTAAGGAAAGTGGCAAACGAGAGGAGCAGCAGGTAAAGAAAGGTGTACAGATTTTCTTTTATGACCTCAAACCTCAATTATGGCTGTAGTATGAGATAGCTGATTTTCATTTGCAGATTTAATGCATCTGTGCAGTGCATTTCAATCAATAATGCCCATTCCAATGGACACCCACACAGGCACATCTGGGTTTCTGCCTGACACTTAGTCCCTGATTGTATATGTGGAATGAATGTACTGTGACATGGTCAGGCTGTTCATTTGGGTCACCTTAATGATTGGGGCAGACTGTCAGACCATCTGATTAGCCATGGGAATCGGTGGATGGCAGCAAAGGCTGGAGTAAAAGGAATAGTCATGTCAAGTGGCAGTCAGCTAGGGCCACAACTTGGGCAATCTTTAAAAGAAAGCAGAGAAGAGGAGGAGACAGGGAATGTGGAGGTGTCGGTAGCCGGTCCAGCAGGTTTAATGAAACATGCTGGGTTTCAAGATATGTTTTCTCTAACATGACTGACTTCAAGTCAAATGAAAGGGTCACTAAGGAATTGTAGGCTGCAGATAGTTTGATACAAAATAATAAACCTCTCTCTACAAAACTTTGTCTTTTAGGTAATGTTAAAAATAGTCTGAAAGGTAGAAACAGATGAATGAATAAGTAAAATGTATATACGTACTTTTTTTTTTTATAAAAGTAAAAACCAAGCTCACTGCCATTGAGTCATTTCTAACTCATAGCAACCAGATAGGACAGGGTAGAATTGTCTCCGTTGGCTTCCGAGACTGTAACTCTTTACAGGAGTAGAAAGCCTCCTCTTTCTCCCCCAGAGCGACTAGTGATTTAGAACGGCCTGCCTTGCTGTTAGCAGCCCGAGGCATAACCACTACAGTACCAGGGGTCTTTATTGTTGCTGTTGTCACATAGCTTCAAATTGGATCTGATTTACAGAGACCCTGTGTACCACAGAAGGAGCCCGGTTGGCATAGTGCCATGGTGGGGGGATCCTTTTTTGCTGCTAAGGGCCGCTTGGATATTTATAACATCATTCACTGGCCATACATAATTACCAGCTTAAAAATTAGCTTGTTTTTAGTCAACTCACCCCTAATGTAAGGTGACCAGATTTTTTTTTTTAAGGTGTCAGATTTTAACATTGGTAAAGCGGGACACCATTGATAAAACTCATATCCTGGCGAAATAGCCACATGGAAGCCAAAAACTGTATACCCTAGTTTGTCGTGCATTCTTTCCAAAAATTGGGACTTTTAAAAAATGCCGCAGGATGTGGGAAAAATTGTTAAAAATCAGGACGTCTGGTCACCTTACTGTGATGACTGCACTTGCTGCTCTTTGGTGAGGTATGCAATGTTCGCTGGTATTGATGATCTCTTGGGCTTTACATGGTTCTTGGGCTGGAGGTTCCCCACCCCTAACTGGTGGATTATAAATTGAGCTACTAATTGCAAGGTCAGCAGTTCAAACCCACCAGCGGCTCTGTAGAAGAAAAAACGAGGCTTTCATCTTCTGTAAAGAATGAGAGGCTCAGAGACCCACAGGAGCAGTTCTAGTCCCCCTAGGGTCAGTATGCACTGGGATCACTTGATCGCAGTGAGGTTTTAGTCATGTACAACAGAAAGAAACTCTGCCCCATCCTCATACAACTGCTATGTCTGAGCCCATTGTTGCAGTCATGGTGCCAATTTATCTTACTGAGGGTCTTTTTGTCATGGAGTGACCTGCTACTTGACCATTCATGCACTTTTCCAGAGACTAGTTTCTCTTAATAACCTGCCCAAAGTACATGAGATGAATTCTGATCATCTTTGCTTTTATGGAGCATTCTGTCTGTACTTCTTCCAAGAAAAATTATTGTTCTTCTAGCAGTCCATAGTATTCTTCAACAGGGCCATAATCCAAATACATCAATTCTTCCATCTTCCTTGTTTATTCTCTAACTTTTACATGCATATAAGGTGATTGAAATACACCTTAGTCGACTTGGACTTCTGGGAAGGTGGCGACTGAGTACACGTACCAGAGGCACTCCACAGAAATCATCAAAGGAGAGTTATTAAGAGGAAAATTCCACAGTGCTGGGTTGCAGAAGGAGCATCATAACGATCCAGCTAGACTAGAGGATGTACACTGGTACAGATAGGAACTGGAAACACAAGGAATCCAGGACAGATAAACCCCTCAGGGCCAGTGGTGAGAGTGTTGATACAGGGAGGGTGGGGTAGAAAGGGGGAAGTCATTACAAGGATCTACATATAACCTCCTTCCTGGGGGATGGACAGCATAAAAGTGGGTGAAGGGAGACGTCGGACAATGTAAGACATGACATAATGATAATAATTTATAAATCATCAACGGTTCATGAAGGAAGGGGAGTGGGGAGGGAGGGGAAAAATGAGGAGCTGATACCAAGGGCTCAAGTAGAAAGCAAATGTTTTGAGAATGATAATGGCAACAAATGTACAAATGTGCTTGACGCAATGAATGGATGTATGGATTGTGGTAAGAGTTGTA
>NW_022103896.1:75837748-75838928 GCF_000313985.2 Echinops telfairi | reverse complement strand
TCATTTTATATGCATAGAGTGGAGTATTATCCAGCTATATATACACAAATAAAGTGAAGGTCTGACACATAAACATACAGATGAACCTTGAAAACATTATGCTTAGTAAAATAAGTCAGATAGAAAAGGTCCCATATTGTATGATTCCACTTTTAAGAACTCTGAAATAGGCAAATCCATTGAGGTAAAAGGTTAATGGCTATCAGAGGATAAGGGGTAGGGAGAGAGAATGGACAAACAAAACAAAATCTTGTAAATCAGTGCATCTGATATAAAGAATGAACAAACAACTAACTCTGAATTGGTAAAAATGTCTACCATCATTCTGCATTGCACAGAATGGCTTATTACAAAAATAAATTAATGGAACAAATATATTTATTCATTAAACATGCCTTACTTTGCTAAAGGGATATGTCCAGTGTTGCTAGACTACAAAAGAGATACTTCCCTGTCCTCTGAACTGAAATATTCCTCCCTCTGATGCCCTTTGGAAATCACACAGAAGAACATCGAATACGTCTCCATGCAATAGCTCTTAAAAGGTATCTAAAGAGAATCATCATGTGATTCCTTTAAATATGCTAGGCATGATGTGGCCTTCAGTATGTTTTCCATCCTGGATGAGTTCAATTAGTCAATTGCCTCTTAAAACATGAGTCATTGTCTCTTATAATATGACAGCATGCACCACATCAAGAGCAAAGAGAGTGGCTATTCCTTTCCAGTAAAAATTAAGGGTATATTGGCCTTCATGGCTTCAGATAGTTCAAAGTTGGAATGTACATCGAAGCAGGAATGCTCCCACAAGATCTCTGTTAAGATACTGCACAATTTCTAATGGAATATCTTCAGGATAGGCTTCAGAGAGCCTACATTATGAGAATATTATTTTTCATAGGGTGCTGAAGTCTTCCTCCATCTAATTTCTAGCCTGTGGAAAACGCACAGGCAAAACGTCTAATGCTCTTTCCATGTTAATGGTTCCTGGGGGGCGGGGGGAGTGGGTGTTAACAAACCCAGGGACAAGGGAACAACAAGTGATCTAAAATCGATGACAAGGAGGTGTAGGAGGCCAGGTAGGGTTTGAACAAGGGCAATGTAGGGCAAGAGAGGAATTAATGAAACCCAAATGAAGGCTGAACATAATAGTGGGACAAGGAAAGTAAAAGGAAATAGA
>NW_022103896.1:75811725-75836290 GCF_000313985.2 Echinops telfairi | reverse complement strand
CCCAAACCCCAACAAAGTGTTTTTGAATGTTGGCTGTCTATAAAGATGACCTGAAATGTTCTTTAAAAACAAACAAACAAACAAACAAACAACAACAACAAAATGCAGCTCTATTCAAGAACAATGGCAACAGAACCAATGTGAATTCGAAATCACTTGAGAGCTTTTAAAGCCATCAGCCAGCCCTCCAGTCCAATCAAATCAGTCCCTTTGTGTGGTGGCAGCTGGTACGAACATTTTTAAAAGAACTTCCCAGATGGTTCCCATGAGCAGACAAGGCTGAGAACCACTTATTTAAACCCTTTTCAGTTAAACCACACATCCCATTCATACACAGTTGATTTTTAGACTTAAGTGAAATCATTTTCATTCCCATTGAATTTTTCCCCATCATTCATTGTTTTGCTAATTCTCTTTGTTTTGGGTTACATTGAAAATATGGCACATCCCAATCATTAATTTTCATTGTTTAGCTGATGCTTCCTCCTATTTACACATAAAAAGTCCACAAGTAACCTCCTTGAGGTTTATTTACCTGGTTGTGGAAGCGCTCTTCTTCATCCTTTGCTGCTGTTGTAGATGCCGTTCCGTCAGTCCTGATTCGTAGCAACCCAGTTCTGACTCAGGCCACACAAAGAAACACCGCCCTGTGCCGTGTCACTCTCACCCCACTTACATGCTCCACATACAAAGCAGAACCTATACCTCCTGTTCCTGCCCACCAGAAAAAAGGACTTTGTTGATCTTTAGGATTGTTGCTTGAAGTACATAGACTTTTAATTTTTCAAAGCCATACTTATTTTACAATTCTCAATCAACTACTTCAACACAATAGCAACAATTTGGACAACTGTGTCACACAGATGTATGTTATCAGGGAAGTCGTATGTGGGGTAGATGGAACTGTGTCAGACAGATGTAACATGTTATCAGGGAAGTCATATGTGGGGTAGATGGAACTCTCTGAGCTACTTTTGTGGCCTTTCTGTACATCTAAAACTATTTTTAAACTTTAAAAAGTTTACATTTGTTAAACATTTCAACTTTGAGAGAGTTTCTTTCCCCTACATTGTCTTTTCTTATTTCCTTTGGAATCATCTTTCCTGTTTTGACTTGTCCTCCTTTTGAAACCTGCTGTTCTCCTTCCTACTTCCTCACCCAGCTTCCCATTCTCAGGAAACGGAAACGTTCTTAACTTGGCTCTTGAGAGTTTCTCGACCTTCTATTCAACTTGCCCTCTTTCTGTGAGGATGCAGATCCTAAGTAACAGTTATCTGGACCTCATTGAATCCAGCATGCTTCTTTTAAAGTTAATTTCAAAGTTATTGAAAACTGTTCTTTATATTTAATAGTAGAGGCCTTTACAAAACATTAATAGATAAAAAGTGTTTGTGAAGTCACGATAAATTAATCTTTAACATAAGCATAAAGTTGTATTTTCTTTGTCTAAATGAGAGACTCTAAATGATTTTCAGGAAAAATTCTCACCTGCACTGTGGGAAAAAAAAGCATATCACAACCTCTTACAACACGATGACGCTGAATTAATTAAATAGGCTTCATATTTCAAAGCCCAACTTTTGCTAAGCAATTTTGATTTCTGTCGACATTCAGGGTGAATTGATGCTAGAGGAAATTTGGTACACGCGAGGTTTACAGGATTAGGCCAGGAATGCCAATGACATATGCAGGAAGTACATCACTATAAACCTGTGCCCTATTGGGCTCTGATTTGGCGAACACGCTGAACAATATAAATCATTTTTTAGGAATAAGACACTTATTTCAATGTCATTCTAAATTCCGATTTCATATTTGTTTCATAATAATAGTTAGCTGACGTGCAAAATTCTCCCTAACAAAACAAAACAAAATATTCTTCTATTGTTGTCAAACCAAACCCACTGTCATCAAGTCAATTGTAATTCATAGCTAGTCCACAGCACAGGCTACAACTGCCCCTGTGGGGTTCCAAAACAGTAACTCTTCATGGAAGTCGAAAGTTTCCTCTTTCTACTCTTGTACCATTATAAAAATGAACTTTCCCAGTAAAAAATGAAGCATTCATCTAATCACTGTACTGCATATACTCGAGTATAAGTCGAGTTTTTCAATACATTTTTAATGCAGTTTTTGTGGTAAAATTAGGTGCCTCAGTGGATAGTCAGCTCAGCTTATACTCGAGTATATATGGTACTCTTTTTATCATAATAAAAATTCAGGATTATCTTTAAAATAGAAGTACTTAAAATACAGAAAAATCTTTCCTTAAAGAGATGAGAAGGGTAGGCACATACGTTTATATACATGTAACCAAACACACATATCAAACTTTAAATACTTAAAGCTGTTTAAGGTTGCTTTTCCGACCTGGGCCGGGTCACCCCTGCTTAGGCAACCTGGTGGTCCCCTGATCCTGGGAGGTCACCATATTGATGCCGAACTTAGTGCGGATACCCGATCGGCATAGCGCACTGCAGTCCAGAACTCCTGGACTCAAGCGATCTTCCAGCCTCAGCCTCTGGAGTAGCTGGGACTGCAGGCGCGTGCCACCACCCACCACGCCCGGTTAAGGTTGCTTTTCCAAATATAGTTCATGCTTTTTTAATCCAGGGCAACAGTCATGGGCGACATAACTAGATGTGGAGGTTATCGTTTATGCTCCACTCTTTATAAAACATGCTACCTCAAATATGAAAGAATCCATGCTAAGTTACACAAATCACTCCTCAGCTCCATTATTTTACATACTCATAATGAAAAACACTGGCCCTTTCTAGCATCCAAGGCTGCTATGAACAAGGATCCATTACTGAAGGCTGCTGTTATCAAGAAGGATTTAAACTCCCTGGGAAATCTGTGGTTGTTTTTTAACAGCTACAGTTATACTTTTATGGAGTCACTAAGAATGAAACTCTTCAAATACGGAACCTACACCAAAACAACAAACAAAATCACTGCCGTTGAGTCAATGCTGACTCAGAGGGACTCTGTAGGATTCCGAGACTCTAAATGTTTACAGGAGTAGAAAGCCCAGTCTTTCTCCCGCAGAGCCGCTGATGGTTTCGAACTTCCAACCATGAGGATCGCAGCCCAACATATAACCACTCTATCACCGCGCGTCTCAAGTGATACAAATTATAGTTCTGGAATTTGACACTTTTTGGACCAAATCCATTTAAATGATTAATACCACAATTTAAAAATAATCTTATCTTTCATTGACAAGAACTTGATAGTAAAAAAGAGAGTTGATGTATTTCAGGCAAAATGTAAGAATAATAACTGTGTATGCAGGACACAACATATATTCTTTAAAATTTATTTTAATTACTACCCTCTATGAATCATTTGATTCATTAAATGGATTAAAATTACATGACTATCTGGCAATGACATTGAAATTGTGTATCTACCCAGAAAGTGCTATGTATTCACGGGAAAAGTGATACACAGGATTTTATACAAATCTTGTGTATTTTCCCCAATAATTACATATATAAAGAATATTTGTAATTATCCTTCTCTGTGCAAATATGCTTTAATTATATGAATTAATGACAGACAACTGTAAGGTGATACCCTTTTCTTACTTGACTGAACAAGGTAGCTGGCTGCCAGTACAACCCAAAACTTCCTTCTGATTGCCTCTAATCAATCGGGGGTTAGCCTGACCAAAGGAAGTAATCTCGAGAACACTGGACATTATTCTCAATACCTGGGGGTGTTGACTGGTGGTCAAGGCTCATCAAGACCAGTAAGTTCTTTGCTCCCAAAAGCCATATCAAGGAACCTGGAATATACCACCTATTTTAAAGATAAAAATATCAAACGTCCCCATAGGTAAAAATATTCATCTCCATTGCCAAAGGAGTGCAGCAACAGTGATACATGAAAATGTACTCTTGGACTTGTCCGAAGAGAATTAAAATATTAGATCTGAAAGAGTACTACCATATAAAAATGCCAATACAGAGGGAATAGAGGCTACTGAATTATCAGTGTATTAATTCATATGGTGACGAAACTTTACTTGGGTGGTAAAGAATATTATTAATATCCATAAATGTGAATGCAATCTACTGAGATCAAAACCTACAAAGTCTACAGTACGCTTATGTTAAAATTTGAAAAACAACAAAAAAAAAGAAAAGCAATTGCCCAACCTCAAATATATTTGAAATCGTGACCCTGAATAGCTCATGAGTTAGTAAATATGTTATAAGGCATCATTTTCTAAGTGAATATTTTATAATACTGCCTGTGTAGTAATTTGTATTTTTCGTATTTGTTGCCTTTTCTTCTCCTTTCCTTTCTTTTCTTTCTCCCTCCCTTCTTTTGGGAAGGGGTTTCAATCATGACCTTTCAGAGGAAAGGCACTTACTTACATTTTGAAGAGGCATATACTCCAAGCTGTGAACGTGTCCAAATCTGTGCTTAAAAATATTACCATTGTGGCGACTAATAAGTACATTTTGAACACCGGTTGCCTTTCTGAAATACTTTCTTTTTTGATCCCCAAATACCTTTCTTGTCAAGATAGTGCAGCAGTGTTTGGAAAGCATTAGGGCACCAACAGATGCTCAGAATCAAATGACTTAATAGGCATAAATTTTTTTTCCCCAAATAATTGCAAAGCTTCGGTTTAGCCTTTTGCATACCTTGCATAGTTAATTACCTAGGCCTTCATGTTTACATGCAATGAGAGTATCTACAGCTATAAACTACATAATTTATAATTGATGTAAATGGGTGTTATTATGTCAATTAGGCAGCTGTGTCCTCCACCTCTTGGTAAACAGCTCTGAGTGATAAACTGAGTTTGCTGAGAGGTACGTTCTTTTCTTCATACCAGATACAAACAAATTACCTAGGTAGACCAGGCTGTCCAATTGTTCTCTGGTGAAGCTGATGGAAAATCCAGGCCCTTTCTTTTGACCTGTTGACTGCAGCAAATGGTCAATTTCGTCACGCACTGCTGCCATGGCTTCTGGGTGCCGCAGAAGATAATACATCGCCCAGAACATAGTTGGAATAGTGTTTGCCATAGAGGCCCAGAGAATGCCTAAATGATGTGCTGGGAGAAAATAAGTGAAAAGGAAGATTAATAGCGTTTATTACACTGATTAGATTTGCAGTGTGCTAATTAAAAGATGTTAGGACACAGACCCAGCCAAGGATCAGTGCATGCTAATGAGGACCAATAGGCTTCTGAAGTCTAATTTTCTGTTTAATGAGAATAGTTTAAAACGTAATGTGTAGGGGGACGGGAAGTTGGGGGCTGAGATAAAACGAGGGAATGCCGCTTAGTTATACTCTTTCTCATTATCACCACGAAGTATCTTGTTTTACCACCTCAGCAAAAAAAAAAAAAAAAAATCAATTATCAAAGTATTTTATCATTAGCCAATTAGAAAGAGCATAAAAATTTTCAAGGTCGCCATTTGGTCTTTTTATTTCAAAGGTCTATTGTAAATTATTTTCGTTCAGACAAGTAATCATTGAGAAGTTTCTTACCTGCAATTTCTGAGTTGTCAGGTTCATAGTATTTCTCCAGAATATCTTGCCTCATTTGAACAAATTCTGACCACCCTTTGAATTTAGCTAAGTTCTCTTGTCTGAAGCAGTTTATAATTCTCTTTTGCAAAGATCTAGCATTTCCTAGAAGCTCAATAGGTATGCCTGTTGCTAAGTATGGGAATATGTCATCAAATTTAATAAAATCATCTTTTAACTCACTAATAAATTTTTTCTTATCGGCAACCAGGAGATTTCCATACAGAGTTGTAAAGGTGACCTCAAATACTATTGAAATGCAGAATATTAACATTTTTTCCGTGTCCCAATTTCTGTTTCTTAATAATCTGGATTCAAAATTGTGCTTTATCTTTTCTTCCATGGTTTCAAAGAGTACTTCCAACGATTTTCCCTGCAAATACTGATAGCACACATGAAGGTCATGGTCAAGCTCTTGATTGGTTAATAACATTTTGATGGCAAAGGCATTATATGATACTTTGTGGCCAAACATCTTGAAGCTTAATTGTTTGTGATTTTTGGTCACTAACTGGAACTGGAAAGGGTCCAGGATAAATGTTATATACTTTCCTAAAAGAAAAAAAAATTGAGAACATGAGTTCATTTAGCAGTAAAACGAAACTAATTGCCTGAAATTTGAAACTAGTTTAATCAAGATTTGCTAGATCTTAATAGATAACATCCAGAAAGGTACTAATTTGACTAAAAGTCCATTTCATACAATTATCCAATGCAGGCTTCTTTTTAAACACTTAGAAGCTCAAGGATAAATAGTCTTGAAAAGATGCTTTAATACAACAATTTTCATTTTAAGTAAAGTACCATATCATGTGAAATGTCCTTTAAATTGTCTCAGTATCGATTGGCTTAACTCTCATAATTTCTCATAATAAAACAAATAGAAAAAAAGGAAATCAAGACCAATGTGGTACGATGCCATATATTATTTATATTTATACTTTATCATTTTTTCCATACTAAATGCCATTTTAGCTTTGGTCAAACTGCATACTAATTTTAACTCAAATATGTGAAAATGCATTAGGGACTACACACATAGTGTTAAGCTGATTACTACTGGTAGGTTCCCGCAGGAGAGATCAGCCTGCTCCTTAGGGTTTCCAAGGCTGTACATCCGATGGAAGCAGACGGCCTCAATCCACCCCACGCCCCACCTCTACCCTGCAAAGTGACTGGCGCATTAGGATTAGGACTTTGGTTAGAACCAGACACTCATAAATATCTAATTTCACATTAGCAACAAATCACAAATAGTAGCATGTTAATATTATATGTAAAAAAAAAAACAGTGGTTCAAGGAAATGTAATAGCACGTTTAAAGCCAAATAGCTGATTTGTAATTGAAATGGTATGCCAAACCATGATCCACTCATTCAACATTTACTTTGATCCAGACATGCCCTTGGATGTTCTGCTCCTTGGGATATAAAGATAAAAACAATTTGCTCTGTCAGTATGAACAGTGATAGAAAAGAGGTTCAAAGAAAAATAAAAAGTGGAATATGTCTCCTTCTGCTTGCAAATATCAACAAATGAATCTTCAGGAGATGCCATTTGGTTTTCTCGCTATCCCCAGTGTTGCTCAACATTATCTAGTTCAAACACTCAAGGCTATCGGCACGGATTCCTGGAAGGTTCTCACTCAGTCAGCATGATGCTCAGAGGGAGGCCCACAGAGGCGGATCATACAATGACAGGAACTTCTGAGATTGTCTCATGTAACCTCTGCGTGTATCAGCTGAGAAAGCTAAAGAAAGTCAAGAGAATAAAGGGCCCAGTCCTGATAGTATTTAGACCGCAGACGCTGGGGGAGAAGTCACTCCCGGTGCAGACTTCTTTGCATCACACCAGGCTGCTTTTGCCTTCCTAAAGTACTATTTTAAGATTCCCTTTAAATAGAAGTATTGTGGAGGAATTATTCCATAATGACATTGAGGAAGTCCTTCCTTTCCAAGAAGACACATTTTAGACAAAAAACAAGTAAACGTCAAAGGTTTATAGAATCATTTAAGCTTTCCTCTTCCCTCATAATTTCCTTTGGAGGGGCTCAGAACGCTTTCTTAGATGAAGGATTTCTCACTTGTTATGCATGGCCATCCAAAATGTATCCAAGGGATTAAATTCAATTTTTCAATTGAATCATAGAAATAGAAAAATGTATTTACTGTATTTTAAAGTACACGTGCTATAAAATTTCTCTAAGAAGAAGACTTAGGACATAACTTTTATGCACACCTTTGTCCTTTGATTCTTCTGACATGGCAGCCCCATCTGGACCTGAGGGTAAAGCTAGATGGGGCTCCTAATTCTGTTCAGATCCCAAACGGTCATCTACTAAGTGAAATCGTTTTTTTTCCCCTTGAGGAACTCAAAAAGGAATCAGCTGGATTTGGGTATATTTTATGACATCTGCTTTACCACAGAAACTTATTTAAGTAAAATTGCCAGCATCTGCCCGAGAAATTATTGACAAAAGCAGAGTCAATTCTCTTATTTGGCAAAAGATATAATTTTAGGCAAAGCTGTATATTTTTCACAGCTGGTGATTCATACTTTTTTCCTTGCACCACATGAAAGAAGTTGGGTAGCTAGATCTAGGGCTATTTTAAATTATTCAATAAAAACAGAAAGTACAAAAGGGACCATCTTCTCTGTAAACTACACAGTCTTTAGAGAATATTTTGAGTTTTGTTCCTATCAATTTGTTCTACAACACACACATTTAAGTGGAAAGATAAGAGTCAGCCATGACACCATTCGTTCAATGTCTTTGGGCCTCTGTTGAAGTAGATGCTCTATGTATGTGAACGTTTTTGCTTCGAATTGATATATGAATTCTCTGTCTTTATCTTTATCTTTCTCTCTTCCTCTTTTTCTCTCACTCTGCATGTCTCTCTCCTTAGGGATTAAGATATGAGAAGACATCACAAGATTGATTTCAAATAAGAAGTCCATGGGGAACTAGGTCTCCTCAGTGGAGCAAAATTATTAAGAGCTCAACTGCTAGGCAATAGAGGGAAGGCTGGTGGCTCCAGCCCACCCAGAGGTTTCACTAACACTGAAAGGTCAGTGCTTGGAAAGCCCACAGAGTAGTTTTATTCTGTAAACCAAGGTCACGGAGTCAAAATTCATGAAGCAGAAACTAACCACAAAGTCAAAGAACACTGAGGAAAATGAGTTGATCCCCCCAAAAAAATTCCTTCTAAAGAGCAGCAATTACTATTAAGTGGTTTCTAAAATATGCATTTGTGTATATACAGGTTCTGTAAAAGTCAATTATTATTTTAAAGCGATTTGTGAATATGATTCTCTCAAGTATCTGTATTTGTTCTTTCTAATTTTTATCTTAATTTTTCCAACATCAAGGCATTGTGCTTTACCTATCTTTCTGGCTGAAACACAGATTTTATTTTATTTTTTGAAGTAAATTCTTTAATTTTCTGAATTTGATTTTTCAAGTGAGTTTGAAAATACGAATAACCCTGGAGATGTTAACTGGCTTTCCAACTTTTAATCTTCAGTATAAACAATTTAAGCTAAGTTTTTCAAAATTAATATTAATTTAAACCATCTGTCCACCATCTGCTAATGTGAGATGCAAAATCAAGAGATTCTTTGTGATCTTTAATCAGACAGGGAAACACATATACATTCATAAAATGAATTTAAATTTCTTTAACAAAGGGAATCTGGAAATCTATTCTGAGGGCCATGTATTCTTAGAGTAAAATTAAGTTTTTCTGGAGTGTGATTTATGTAGATGAATGCTAAGTGTTAACAGTTATATTCACAAAAATCACAAGGTAGGAGCATTATTTTTTGCCATGTTTTGAAAAAAGAAAATAATGCTGTCAGCAGCTCATACAAAACAAATATTGATATAAAGAAATTCAGAGCTTGAGTTAGTTTAAAATCTAAATATCAAAAGGGAGTCCATTTCTGAAAAGAAAAAGAAAAAAATAAACACTATCCTTCTGACTAATACATTTATGTGAAGTGGGGCCAGACTTTTCTTGCCAATAATCTCATTCCATTTCCTTCTTAGGAGCTGAATATGCCCAAGAAATGAACTGTAGTATTCCTACAGTCAATTAATCTCTTGATCCCTGTAGTAGCCCTAGACAGGAACGCTGGGGAGTGGGTTTTGTGTTGGGTTGCTAACTGAAAGGTCAGCAGTTTGAAATCATCAGCTGCTTCAAGGGAGACATATGAGACTTTCTACTGCTGTAAACTGTCAAGAGTTACAGTCTCAAAAACCCACAGTGGGAGTTCGACCCTGTTCTGTGGGGTCCCTGTGAGTTGAAATTGTCTTGATGGCAGTGAGCTTTTGAGATTCCTACATAGCCTGAGGAGCTAGTTAGTTTATTATGCCAACCTTTCCGATGAACACATGTGGGGTTAACTGAAGCATGGAGAGATACATGGTTCAGTGAGCCTCGCCTTTCTAGTTCTCGGGTCTCCTGCTTTCTGATGGTCGGACCAGGGTGCAGCTGCCTTAGCCAGTTCCCTGCTTTGGCTGGCAAGGCTCACTTTCTGCAAGCCATCCCTGAGGAGAAGCCACATGGACCTACCCTGATGCAGCCCTGGGTGATGGGGCAGCGGTGTGGAGACCCCTGCCAGCGCTGAGATGCTTACACGTTCACTGACTCGGCTTTCCTCCTGCAGTCGGCATCATGGTGTGTGTTTTGTGAGATGGAGGAGGACTTTGTGGATTGGTGACAGACATATGGGCTAATGTTGGACTTGTGGGCTTGGGCAGCACTGGGTTGGGATGTTTTCTTGATGTGCTCCTACCCTTTATATAAAACTCTCTCTTATACATATGAGTTTCTGTGGATTTGTACCCAGACTAACACACCAGACATATAATTCTTCATTAAGTTAAAAATTGTTGCACATACATGAAAATGAATTCTTGCAGGAAGGTGAATTTACATGGTAAGAAATATATTGGTGAATGTTTAAAAAAATCCAGTCATTTAACCTGATGTCTTGTACAGAAGTTCGACATCAAGATCACTGCAAATTGAGTCATGATTTTTGATTTCAGAAATTTAGTGTTATAAAGATGAGAAATCAGGACAAATCTCTGCCCATCTGGAATACAAATGCCCTGCTAACAAACATGAGACAAATGTGAATTTAAAAAAATTTACTATGATGACAAGGTTTCAAAGTACTTGTTAGTTGATTCTTTAGTAGATTAAAAAAAAAATCATAAGCTGATTATATTCGTTGGAGGAGCGGCAGATGAACCAACTTTTTTATTTCCTTGAAGGTGGCCACATTTACATAGGCCCGCTCTTATTAGGGAGATTTCACTGAGCGGGTGACAATGATGTACAGTGGAACTTCTCCGGGGTGACGTCCAGGGAAATTGGTGCCTCTGCCCCACCACACAAAACCAATTAGAGAACTATTTTCTGCGACAGGTCACGAATTTACGTGGTTTCTCATGAAAAGATGTACCTTTTAATTTCTTTATTAAAATGACATCCGTGTCCCTTGGGACTTTTCAGGATGACAATCATTTGCTCATCATGCCAGAGCACACCCTCACTGAAACCACATTGTGAAACCAGGGCAGAGGACTCTGCTCCTGGTTGCCTATTTTCCAAATGAGTGACTTTACAAACTGATCATTCGATACGTGAGCAGGATCTGTTGGCAGGCTTGGCTCAAACACTCAGAAGAGACAAAAGGGATGTGTGGTAGTATATACTCAAGTGTAGTTGCCTACTGTTTTGTTCAAAATTACAACCATGGTCAAATTATTTAGACATTAGCAATTCCGTGTCTCTGATGAAGTTATCAAGTGTCAGCAGAAATGGGTGGTTTTTGGGGAATGCAATTATTCAAACATGCCTCTCAGTTTTGCTTAATCATCTTAGGTTATATCTGTATAATGTTAAAGAAGAAAAATGAAAATGTTCATAATTGGTTATCTATTCATGAAGACAAAAGGTTTAATTCTATCAAAAATGCAGAGGATAGTTTTTGAGTATGACTTTGTTTTCTAAAGTTAAGCATACAGTTCTGGCCTAAAAAGTCAAAAACACATTTAGAATGGAAGGCACAAGCCTGCCTTTAGTTGGATGATAGTACTTTGTCAGCTCTAAAGTGCTGAGAATTTACCCATCACATTATTTATTATGCGTCAACCTGTGCTGAGTTATGAGCTAACTGCTGGCAGCAGAAGAGCTAACAGAATAATGAAGAGAGACAGATATGAAAATTAGCAATCTATTCACAATATATTAAATGCTATGATAGCTGTGTGGCTGGGAATACTTGGAGTTCGGAGAAGAGTCATCACAGGGGGGGTAGGAGATGGTCAGTGGAAGCTACTGAGAGGAAGTAGTGCTTGACCAATATGCTGAAGGACAGATCTAAGCCAGTCAGGTGAAGACAGCAGAAGAAAGCATGAAGGCACAAATAACGCCAATAAGCCCCTGCCCCAAACCCAATGCCATTGAATTGTTTCTGATTGGCAGGGATTCCACAGAGCAGCGCAGAACTGACCCTATGGCTTTCCAGGACTGTAAACCTTTACGGGAGTCAAAAGCCTCATCTTTTTTATAAGGAGCAGTTGTTGGTTTTGAACTGCTGTCCTTGTGATGTACAGCCTTGCTTGTAACCCACACCACTAGGGCTTAGACTATGAGAGGGAAATTTCACAACTCAAGAAACTAGGCTGAAGAGGAAGAGATCTTCATGAGGTGTGTGAAGAATATGTTATATACCCGATTTCCTCAATTCCTATTCATGGCTCTTTTTTTTTTTAAAGATTGCAATTTTTCTGAAACCAGAGTGTTGGGAGAAACTTCCCAGCTGTGAGGCCGAGGAATACACTGTGATGAAACTAATATTATCTGTTCATGTGATAAAACAACTCTACTTGTTAAATGCCATCCAGTTTAGGTAATTATTTGCATGTTCCCCCACAAAAATACATTAAAGAGGATTTCTCATGGCCCAGTGGTTAAGTGTTTGGCTGCCAACATAAAGCACAGAGCTTTGAACATCTCAGCAAATTCTTGGAGAGAGATGTGCCAATCAAGTTCTGTAAAGACGTACAGGGTTGGAAACCCTACAGAACAGTTCTACCCTCTCCTCTGAGGGTGTTGGGAGTTTTTCTTCCCTACATGACAATGATAGCACCGAAATGGTAGAATCAGCTTCGTGTTTGTCTTGCTACTTGCACAAGCTTGTCTTGGGCCTAGAACACTTTAATATGCCAGGTTATGGGAAATCACCGCCTCACCTGTGAGGCTCTCTTGAACCCCCATGCTTTGTCTTGCTGTTCTGCTGTGACTGTCCTATGTTTGTATACAACGTTGCCTCTGAAATTCATCAAAGCAATTAAAGCAAGAAAAAACAGGTGGCGCTCTAGGAATGTTAGGGTTGTTCTCGGGCACCTTGGAGTCAGTTCTGACTCAGGGCAGCCTTATGTGCAACACTGCTGGGCCCTGCACCATCCTCACAACCGGTTCTCCGTTTGAGCCCTCTGTTGCAGCCCCTGTGTCAATTCATCTTCTCAGGGGACGTCCTCCTTTGTGCTGCCCTGTCCTTTACCAAGCATGACGTCCTTCTCTAGGGCCTGGTCTTTTCTAATGGCACGTCCAAAGTATATCTGAGGAAGTCTTACCATCCTTGCCTCGAAGGAGGATACCAGCGGCATTTCTTCCAAGACAGACCTGTTTGTCCCTTTGGTGGTCAATGGTACTGTCTAGATTGTTTGCCAGCACCAAACACATCGATTCTTCTTCGGTCTTCCTGATTCAATGTCTAACTTTCACATGCATATGAGGCAACTGAAAAAAATACCATGGCTGCGATCAGGCCCACCTCAGTCCTAAAAGTAACATCCTTGCTTTTCAACACTCTTTATAGAGTTGGCATGTAGCAGATCTACCAGACACAATGTACTGTTTGATCTCTCGACAGCTGCTTCCCAGGAGCCTTAATGATAGACCCAAGCAAGACAAAATCCTTGACAACAACCTTTTTTTCATTCCCCATTAATGTGACCCGTTCATCCAGTTGTGAAGACATTGGTCTTCCTTCCCTTGAGTTGTAATCCATACTGAAGGCTGCGACCCTTGATCTTCCTCAGCAAGTGCGCCAAGTCCTCCTCACTTTTAGCAAGCAATGTTGTGCCATCTGCATCTAGCAGGTGATTAATAAGCCTCCCTCAAATCCTGATACTACCTTCTTCTTCAGAGAATCCAGTTTCTGTGAGGACTTGGGCAGCACACTGATGGAATAAGTATGGTGAGAGGATACAACCTTGATCCACACCTCTCCTGATTTTAAGTCATGCCGTATTCCCTTGTTCTGTGAACACAACTGCCTTGACCCGTGTACAAGTTCCACATGAGTGCAATGTAGTGTTCTGGAATTCCCAATCTTTGTTATAGTCCACACAGTCAAATGCCTTTGCCTAGTCAATGAAACACAAACAAACACTTTCCTGGCATTCTCTGCTTAATAGTGCTTTTGTGGAAACTGTGCATAGAACAAAAGGCAGTCCTTAAAAGAAAGACATATTTCACAGTTTAAGATCAGGAAAGATATGCATCATGGTTGTATCCTTTCACCATACTTATTTATCTGTATACGGAGTTATTCAGTCTATGTGCTGGGCAAATAATCCAAGAAGCTGACTCTGAAGAAGGAGGTGACATCGGGATTGGAGGAAGACTCACTAATAAGTGAGATCTGCAGATGGCATAACTTTGTTGTTGAAAGCAAAAAGGAATTGAAGCATTTACTTACAGATATCAAAAACTGTAGCCTTCAATCTGAAATGTACCTCAACATGGAAAACACAAAAATCTTCACAATTGGGCCAGCAGGCAACATCATGATTATCTAAAACAGATTGAAGTCGCAAAGGATTCCGTTTTACCTGGATCCATAATCTATGGCCATTGAAGCAGCTGTCAACAAATTAAATCAAATAATGCATTGGGTGACTCTTCTGCAAACCACCCCTTTAAAGATTTCCAAAGCAAAGAAGTCCCTTGAGGATTAAAGTGTGCCTGAACCAAGCCACCATAGTTTCTATTACTTCATGTGAATGGGAAGGTTCAACAATGAATAAGGAAGAGTTAAGAACTGATGCCGTTGAATGATGGTGTTGGCCAAGAATGTGGAATGCACATGAAGAACAAACAAATATGATTTGGGAAAAGTACACTCAGAAATCTTCTTAGAAGTGAGAACAGTGAGACTTCTTCTCACATCCTTTGGGCATTTTGTCAGCAGAGACCAAAAACCAAACCAAATTCACTGCCATAAAACCGATTACTGTCCCTGTGGGTCTTCGAGACTGCACCTTTTTTACACAGGTAGAAAGTCTCATCTTTCTCCTGAGGAGCAGCTGGTGGTTTTGAACTGCTGACCTTGCTCTTAGCAGCCCAACTTGGAACCACTGTTCAACCAGGTCTCTTTCAAGGGGGGGCAGGGGACGCTCCTAGAAAAGCACATGGGGCTTGGAAAAGTGGAAGGGCAGTGGGAAAAGGAAGTCCCTCACCGAGATGGGTTCACACCGTTACAGCAATCATGGCTCAGACTTAGAAAGCACTGTGAGGATCGGAGTAGGACCACTTGTGTTACTGTTGTCACTATGAGCTGCGGTCGCCTCCGCGGCACCTAACAGGAACAGATGATTGCTTGTGGTCCTATGTGAATCACGGGCGAAGGGAACTGAATGTGAAATAATAGAAGAACAACTAGTGGCAAGAGTGAGTTTCCCCAGCTATCCTCTGCAGGATTTAGTATATATATATGTTAAATGTCACAATTTTTCTGCTGAACAACAAGGCATTCTTTTGCATTTGCCCTATCAATAAAACATCATGACATTCAATATTTTGCCTAGAGAAGACAAATAGGCATTAAAGAACAGGTGAGACATTAGGAAACAGAAAAGTGTTTCTTACCCCCAATGAGAACTGTGAAAATATCTCCATGTTTCTTTTGAAGAGTTTTTATGTAAGTGACAGGCATTTTTTGAAAGTTCTGTATCTCTCCAAGATAAGGAAGCCAGCCTTTTATTAACGGGGGTTCTCCAGGTCTCCTGTGGGGGGGAAATGAATATATTTATTTATTATATACAAATGTGCAATATATTTTCGCATATAGAAAGAAAAGATGAAGTCATGCGTATTTGAATACATGTGTGTCATTTATCCAGTCTGTCGTGTGCCACTCAGCCCATTCAATGGACTGAAAATCTTAAGCGCTCCTTTCCGTTATCTTGTTCACTGATTCCTATGTAGCCGTAAGCATGCTTTTACTCAGTTTTTACAGTATGTATGTCTCTGAGCTACTGTATTAACTGCCACGGAGTCAATTCTGACGCATAGCGACCTTTTAGGACAGAGTAGAACTACCCCTGTGCATTTCCAAAGCGTTTTACAGCATCAGAAAGTGTCTTCTTTGTCCTGCAGAGCAGCTGGTGGCTTTGAGCTGCTGACCTTGTGATTAACAGCCCAACGAGCCACCCTCTGCGCCACCAGGGCTCCTTGCATCTCTGGGGCAGGCAGTTTCATCCACAACTTTAGTAGCTGCTTTTTCCAGAAATACACCAGACTTGAAAGGTGGCCTGGCCAGGTAATTTGAAACTGTCCTGTTTATTTCATGCCTGATGTCTTATCATCGTTAGTAAGTACCCACATCCTTAGAAACCTAAAAGTCACAAAATTCACTGCCATTCAGTTGATTCTGACCCATAGTGGCCCTATAGGATGGGTAGAATTGCCCTCATGGGTTTCCGAGGCTGTCACTATTTATGGGAGTAGAGAACCTCATCTTGCTCCAGCTGGGCGGCTTCAGGTTTCAAACTGTATACCTTATGGTTAGCAGACTGATGCATAACCACGCTGCCACCAGGGCTCTGGCATATATCTTTATCTTTGTCCCAATCCATCTACCCATCAAGCCATCTAGATATCTCGGTTGTTGAACTCAATTTGTTCCACATTCATGTTCAAACCTTGAAAAATTCAATAACTGAACATATTTTTCCCCCATAAGAAATCATGGAAGACTAAGTAATTGGTTTGGAGCCCCCCAAATTACACTTATAAATTCCCTCTGGAGGCTTTTAGCCTTCTCACATATCCCTGTCTGGGATACGCTAATGTCCGGAGTTGTTTTTGATTTATTCAAATTCACAGTAACTTTTCAGGTTCTTTGATGGTCTGGCTTCTTTGTTTCTAGGTTAATGATTTCACACTTTTTGCTCCATTAGCTGTTTTAATCACAATTTTATTTTTTGGAAAATGTTGGTCATGTTGATGCAGCCATGCTGTATTCAGATGCCAAATCAGAGAAGGGGCAACCTGATTTGAATTTTACAATGATTTCTTTCTTAAACTCTATCGTGGCTCTCACAGTCCTCTTGGCTTTACTGCTGGTTTCACTGACTTTCTCTGGAGCCATGATTATGATATTTCATGCAAATTAAGTGCTAAGGAAAGCACCGAAGTGAACGTTTCCCACACTAACACAAGCGCTATATGTTATCCGAGCAACAGTGGTGGCACGTGTTCCTGTGTGGGTCACTCTCCCTCTCAACCTGCACACGTCTCTTAAAGTTACATTTCCGGTTTGACTATCAAGATATGAACAGGGAGAAGTTTTTTTTTTCAAACTTTGCTGTTCCAGTAGTGGAAAGTTTGAGCTTGGGGGCATTTGGCAATCAAGGTCTCGCTGTATACTCAAACCAGTTGTTACTGAGTAACTTCTCATGTCTGGAGATTCTACGTGTGCAGATTAGAAGTACATTCCACAGGTTGTTCAGGAATAAGATCTATCACAAGCAGATCCTTCCAAAGTGCCTCTGAGAGTCTTTAGTGACAAACAAGTGAAAAGAAAGAAAAGAAAACGGTTCCTCTTGGTGAATTCGAATCTCCACTCCATCAGTTAGACAAACGTGTAACTATTTGCACCACGTAGGGATTCTTAATGAGCTTATGCCTAATGGTATCTCTATAAAGGTAGAGCAACTTGTTGACATAATTTATTTTGTGAAATTATTAGTTTGGTAAAATGTTGATCAAAAACAATTAGTAAACTGATTTTTTTCTCTTCTTCTTTTTCACAAGCCATATGTTATAAATGCTGCTTAGTAATTTTTATTAGTAAAATCTAAGCTAAGTTCACTGAACAATTTGTAATGGCTTAATATGTGCACAAGGAGCTCTGGTGATGCTGTGGGTGAGGCATTGACTGTTAACTGCAAGTTCAGCAGTTCAAACCCATCAGTAGCTCTGAGGAATAATGATGAGTCTGTCTGCTTCTGTAAAGATCTGTAGTCCCCAAAATTCTATATAGGATTGCTGAGTTGGTATTGACTCAATAGCAGTGCATTTGGGTTTTGAACTATGATGCTCAGTCCTATGCTATGGGATGAGCTAAATCTAACTTCTAGTCAAGCTAATTGTGAAGACCTATTAACATATTTCAGTTACTGATCTTTAAAATAAACATGAAAACCAAGCTCCAACATTCAAAAACAAAAACGAAATCCCATCAGAGCAGCAGGTGGATTTGAACCACCAACCTACCCATTAACAGCCCACCACCTAGCAAACAAGGCCTGCTTTTATACAGGTCTACCAGGTGTTTGGGGATTCGGACAACTGGTGATGCCTAGTGTGTCAGAGTGGAACTGTGCTTCACAGGGTTTTCAATAGCTGATTTTTCGGAATTAGATACATAGGCCTTTCTCAAGGTACCTCTGGAGGGACTCAAAGTAGCTGTTAACCTTTTGGCTCTCATGTAAGGGTGTCAATCATTTATACGGCCCTGGGACCCCTTTCATAGGTGTGGGTACACAGCATTTTTATTATTGATTTTTACTTACGTACATAGATCCCTCCATAGATGCGTGTTTTTAATCTAAATAAATCTTCAATTACATTGTTTTATGAGGGTAATTTTTAAAAAAAGCGTCGCTAGAAAAATCATAGAACTATTAAATAAATAAAGATATGAAAAGGTAGAGCTGTTGTAATTGATGCTTCCTCCCTCTAAGACTACACACTTCTGCAGGTGGTGTTTCCATCTCTCAAACCTTCTCCAAAGAATTCCGCCCTCCCGTGTTTTCACCAAACGGCAGTTTGTGTCAAGATTGTATTCTCTCACCATATTTGGTCAATCTCTATGCTGAGAAAATCATCAGAGAAACTGGCTTGTATGAAGAAGAACATGGCGTCAAGATAGGATGGAGGCTTACGAACAACCTGCGACATGCGGATGACAAAGCCCTGGTGCTGAAAGGGAGGAGGACTTGAAGTATTGCTGATGAAGACCAAGGATTGCAGCCTTCAGTATGGATTGCAGCTCAATGTCAAAAAGACTAAAATCCTCACAACTGGACCAACAGGTAACATTCATGGAGAATGAAGAAAGGGTTGAAGTTGTCAAGGATTTTTATCTTGGTTGGCTAAAATCAATCAAGGCTCACAGAAGCAGCAGTCAAGAGAGAAAATGAGGCATTGTGTTCTGTAAATCTGCTGCACGAGATCTCTTGAGAGTACTGAAAAACAAGGATAGTACTTGGAGGACGAAGGCATGCCTGAGCCAAGCCATGGCATTTCTCAGTGGCCTCATATGCCGGTGAGCATTGTACATTGACTAGGGAAGCCAGAAGAAGAAAGGATGCATTTGGATTACGGTGCTGGAGAAGACTATTGAAAGGCCCATGGACTGCTGAAAGGATAAGCTGTCTTGGAGGAGGGCTGGCCTTAGAGGCAAAGACGGCAACAAGACTTTGCCATCTTTGGACATATTGTCGGGAGAGACTGTTCCCTGGAGAAGGGCATCATGCTTGGTAACGTGGAGGGGCAACTTTAAAGAAGAAAGTCCTCAACAAGATCGATTGACAGGCTGGCTACAAGGATGGGCTCAGGCAGTGGAGCAGCTGCAAGGATGGTGCGGGACTGTGCTCTGTTTCCTTATGTTGTGCATAGGTTGTTATGGGTCGGAACCAAGGCAATGGCACCACCACCAGTTGGCAATTTTAGCCTCTTTCAGGGACTCAAATTTTGTTCCACTTCAATACTGAGCTGCGGAAACCAAAAGAAGTCCGAAGGGGCAAGATCAGGACTAGGGTGGGTGGGTAAGGTTTTCCCATGGATTTCCCATAGAACAGCCCTTGCTACCCTTGAAGAATGTGGATAAACAAAACAAAACACCCCAACAATTTCCTGGCTCAACTTTCCCGCTCTTTTTCTCACCGATGTTGTTTTCCATTTTCTTTAAACTTTTTCATAATGAGCTTCGATGATTGTTTTCTGTGTCCTTGGAGAAAATCTACCAAGATTACCCCTTTAGAGCCCCCAAAGGTCACCATAACCATTTGAACTGATCTCGCTGCCTGGAATTGAACCAGCCCCGCAGATCCCCCTGGAAGCCACTATTTTGATTGTCCCTAGCTGCCTGGCTCCCACTGATAAACCCAAGACTCGTGACAGGTCATGATTTGCCCCATAAAATTGTCCTCATTAGCTTCTTTCTTGCTTAAAAGGATGTTGGAAAGATGAGCTCTTTGAGGCAGCTGATCTTTGCACAACACGTTTGGCACCCACCAAAGTGATTGCTTGCTGAGATCAAGATACTCTCTTAACAATGAAAATGCAGAACCAGGTGAGCTCCCAACTTCATCAGCAATCACATCAATGGTAATTCTAAGGTCTTTTTTCAGCAGTTTCTGGACTGCGGTCACACTTTCATTCATTGAAGTTGGCAGTCTTCCCTCCTTTGACTTGGGTTTGACATTTTCCTAACTGTGCTTAAAATGCTTTATCTGCCAAAAAGATGGTTTTACCTGAGGTGAAACTCCTATACACTTACTGCAGAGTTTCCATGCAGAGTTTCCATGATTTAGAAAGATGTCTATCTGAGTTTTTTTAAAATTTCATATTGGTTCTGACCCCAAACTTGTTTTTCTCACAGCACCAAAATTAACCGTCCCCCACCCTTTTTTGTTTGGTAGGCACTCTAAGGAGACAAGGGCACACACACTCTTGTTTAGGCAAGTTGTCTGCAGTCATATACGTATTACTCCCCGTGGAGGTTTAAACATGTTTTGTTCATATGTATGAACCAGAACCCTAGTAGTTAGCATTGTACATGCATTAAAGATGTAGGACAGCAGTTCTCAACCTGTGGGCTGCAATCCTTTTGGGGGTCGAACGACTCTTTTACAGGGGTTGCCTGAGACCATTGGAAAACACATATTTCTGATGGTCTCAGGAACCGAGACACCGCTGCTCTATCCGTCTCCAGGCAGGTCTGCCCTCATGCAGACACGCCCACCTATGAGTACCTGGCGTGAAGACTGTTCCCCATGCTACACCATGCTTCAAGACAACATTGCATTTATTTGTAATTAGAAATAAATATTTCACAGTATATAATTACATATTGTTTTTGTGATTAATCACTATGATTTAATTATGCTCAATTTGTAACCATGAAAATACAGATATTTACATTATGATTCATAACAGTAGCAAAATTACAGTTATGAAGTAGCAATGAAAATAATGTTATGGTTGGGGGTCACCACAACATGAGGAACTGTATTAAAGGGTCACGGCAATACGAAGGTTATAGGGGGGAGGATGCATTATGGAATTTGGAGCTACTGAAACCATATAAGGGCACTTCACTTAAAAGGAAGGATGAGTTCTTTGGGACATGCAAGTTATTCAGTGTTATGTAGTGTTCATTGTGATTTTTTTAAAGCCTGATTTGATCATCACTGAGGTTGGAACTACATGGCTGCTTGGCAGCTTTCGTTCAATTCTCATTTGTATAGGTAAGGAAGGATCTGACAGCTAAGAGGCCAATCTCCGAATGCCAAGAAGCTACTTAATGGCAACTTCTGTACAGCCCTGTACCTATGGCTTGGATCCACAGTACATTTGGCCCCATGTAGGAAGTGTCCTCAGGCAACCGGGCAGATCTAGTAAAAACCCACTCAGTCGAAGTCACGTATTGAACTGGCAGGCACCTTCAGTGACTACTGTCTACAGGGTCCAAGAGCTGTCCCCGCTCTCTGGGTATTAAATGTTGGGTAGCTCCCTTGCCAAAATAAGCTTTCTGTTATCAGATGTCAATTAAACAGGAATTGCACAATTAGAAGAGGGAAAGTCAATCGTCCAGGTGGGGGCGGGGCAGTGTTTATGCTCGTGAGATTAGAGAACAGCCTCACTGTTATTTTCCATCGTGTGCCTGTTTCCATTGTTCTTTTTATCAAGAAGCTCTGGTGGCGTAAGGGTTAGAGACTCGCTTATTTGAATCTACCAGCCACTCAGTGGAAAAAAGATGTGGCAGTCAGTCTGTTTCCATGTAGATGGACAGCTTTGAAAACCCAAAGGGGTAGTTCCACTCTGTCCTGTTGGGCCACTGAGAGTCAGAATTTGACTTCATGAATATGAGTTTTATAAGATTTTTTAATATACTATTTTAAAAAGCATTTCCCTCTAAATACAAATAAATATCATTGTAAAATTTTATTAATAATTTAACTACACTTTAAGTCATATGAACTATTCAATTAGATATTACCATGAATATAAAGCACATTTCTTTCTTTTTGATGTTTAATCCAAGCAAAACTGTACTTCAAAATGGATTTCTAATCATTTATTTGGTGGGCTCAATGTGATTTAAGGTTAAAATTCCAAAGCTATTTTATTCTGGGAAGATTAAAACAAGTATTCAGAAGAACTCTGAATTTCTAGTCCATCTGTGAAGATGCAGTGCAATCCATTTTGATTAATCACAATATATTACTAGGTCAGATCTCATCAGAGATCACGATTATGATCATACCCAGAATGGACTTTTAGGTAGCCACATTAACCCTATTAAAAGCTTTATTTTCACATAAACCGAAATGGTTGAATCAAACTTCAAACATGAACATCAGATCTTCCATGGAGAAATCCCAAACCCAAACAAAATCAATTTAGAAGTGTGGTAGAGTTAAAGGAAATACAGACAAACATTTTTCTTTCTCCTTTTAGAAAACAATGTGCTTTTACACCAATTCACAAGAAGAATGTTGTTGTTTAAATATTTCTTAGAAATTTGCATTGTATTCCTCCATTATTTTGCTGCATGCAACCTTGAGCAATGGAGACTTACTTTTTGAAGATAAAATTCTAACAAGAAAACACTGCAACAGTGTTTTATACCCAAAGATTAAATAAAGAGAGGTTGCATATGATTATCGAGGTGGGACCCCAATTAGAAACTGCACTAGCCTACATGCTATTTACCAGTGACCCTTTCAAAAATGTTGATAATTTCAGTTCAACAGATTTCTTTTCAAAATACTGTCTTTTCTTTGTTCTGCTTTTATTTTGGTTTAGTGTTGCTTGAGCGTTGCACAGTGACAACGATTTGGAAAGGCTTTTTGTCATATTCTAAATTAATGCAACTAATTTCACCCTCTATGCACTGTCATGTGGTCACAAGCTGTATTCTTCAAGGTTTTTTTTTCCCACTGGTGTGGGGGTGGAAAGGAACTCACCAAGTTAACCGAATGTTCAGTGTTAGGAAAGCAGACAAGGAAGTCAATTTATTATTACCAAGATGGGGTGGGCCTTAGTCCTTACAGTTGTGTTAATTCCAGCTGCAATAAGCGTAATACTATTCAATACCATGTCACAAATGTACATGTCCAGGACAAAATACAGGGCTAGTTTAATTCATGACTCATCAAAGATAGATAACAGAAAGCTGTCGTCACTGGTGTATTGGAAAACATTGTTTAGGTTGGAATGATATAGCCACAATGATCTAGAAAGTCCTGCTTACACTTGGCATTGTATAATTAGTGCTATTTATCTCATCATTGTTATAGGATTTTGAGAATAAAATGTCCACTGTTCACTACTGTGGGAAGTAGATGAAGCTTTCTACTCCTATAAAGAGTTACAGTCTCAAAGCCACAAGGCCCCTACAGTGCCCCCCAAATTAGACTTCAGCCTAGGAGGGGCAGCTCCCAGAGTTCCCCCAGGATCAGTGGGGAGATAGTCATAAAGGTCAGCGGACAGACCTGGAATTATGGGGTTTTTTTCCTCTTTTTTTTCTTCATTTGTTTGCTTTCTGTTTGTTTGGTCTCTGTCATTGTTGGTATGCCTACTTGCACAAGACAGACATGGAAAACAAGCTCGAGGAGGAAGCAATGGGACCAAGGCCCGAGGGGATTTGGGAGGAGAAGGGATGGGGGAAGTGGGCGGTGGGCAAACCACCATAGACAGGGTAACAACTAAGGAATAAAAATCAATAACGAGGAGGATATAGAGACCCGGGGACTGCTGGCACAACAGCAATCTAGCTGAGAGGAAGTACTATGAGGCAGAAGTGATGGTGAGCATGATGGTGGGGTAGAAGGAAGGTAAAAGGGAACAGAGGAACAATCTAGGAAGCAAAGCTATGGATAGAGGTATAAGCATAGGTATGTCCATATGTAAATACAGTAGTCCATAAAAATAGAGGTATTGGCAATATATTTTTTGGCAATACACTGAGATAGTGGATGGACTTCGGGCCTCTGTTCATACCCTCCCTCAATATAAGAACACTCTGTTCTAACAAATTGGCAATCTGAGATGCTCACCCTCCCAGCTTGATCACTGAAGACAAAATGGGTGCATGGGCAAATGTGGTGAAGAAGGCAGATGGTGCTCTGCTATTAAACTGTTACAGCATCTGGAGTCTTAAAGGCTTGAAGTGAAACAAGGTGGCCATCCAGCAGAGAAACAACAAACCCACATGGACGAAGCACACCAGCCTGTGTGATCATGAGGTGTCATCGGGACCAGGGAACAGGCATCAGAAGACCCTTAACAGACAAACAAATAAAACCATATGGTTGAGAATGAGGGGGGTTGGAGCAGAGACCCAAAGCCCATCTGTAGACAATGGAACCTCCCCAACAAAGGGTCACCGGGAAGGGATGAATCAACCAGGG
>NW_022103896.1:75792436-75811180 GCF_000313985.2 Echinops telfairi | reverse complement strand
TTTTTTTTAAAAAAGTGACAGTCTCAGACACCCACATGGGCAGTTCTACTCTGTCTCGCGGGCTCTCTGAGTGGGAACTGACTTGATGGCAGTCAGAGTTTTTAAAGTTTTTTTGGAGTGGTCACACAGAGATGATTACACATGAGAGTAAGGCAAAAAACGGCGTCACAATCATAGACACCTTTATTAGACAAAACATGTTTTTGACATCACGCTCCCATGTCCATCTCCCTAACCCTTCCTCAAGGAATTCTGCACTCTTTCATTGATGCCACATCAAAACGACAGTTTTGGCATCCACGAAGGACCTAAACTGTGTTCCTTTAAAATATTCTTTGAGTTTGGGGAACAAAATCAGTCTAAGTGGGCGAGAGCAAAGCTGTAGCGTCGATAGGGGATGGCCCGTGCTCAGAGAAGGAAGGGTGCGTTATTGTGATGGGGAGGTGGTTATTTGGCACCCCTTTCCTGGTATGTTTATTATTATTTTTTTAACCAACACAGTTATGCATTTTCTTAAAACATTATCCTAATAAGCTCCTGTAATCATCCCATATCCCATGAGAAAATCTATCAAAAGTGTGCTCTGCAATCCCAAACATCAGTCACCATCACTTTCCCAGATGACCTCTCTGCCTTGCTTTTACTGGCCCAGCAAATCCCCTTGAACTTGCTGCTTTCATTGGTCCTTCTTTTGAAGGCACTAGTGAAAGTAACAAACGTGTATTATTGAGCGAGCTTTTCTGCTGCCAACCACTAACTGCAGGGACATGTCTGAACACATTTTGTTAGAAATAAACTCAAGCAGGTGTGAACTGGAATACTAATAACAATATTTTTGACTTATGAAAAGGCTTGCCATTTTAACCATTTAAAATATATAACACAATGACTTTAATTACACTGACCATATTATCATAATATCACTACTCTCTACTTCCAAATGTTTTACATCACCATAAACAGTAACCCAGCACTCCTCCAATAATAACTCTCTAAGGCTCCCAGTCATTAGTAACCACTAATAAGGTCATGCCTTCTTATGTACTTATTTCACTCAGTGTGTTTGCAAGGTCTAGCCATGTCATTACAAGGGTCAGAAGTTCTTTTTTGTTGTTGTTGTTTTTTCTAGCCAAGTGATATCTTTGTGTGCATATTTATCATATTTTGTTTAAGCACTCATCTGTTGTTGATGACACTTGGGTTATTTCCACCTTTCAGCTATTGTGAATATGTATTTTTACAAAATCCATTGGTAAAGAAATATCTGTTGGAATCTTTGCTTGGAATTACTGGTAATTCTATGATTAACATTTGAGTAAATGCTACATTATTTCCCATAGCAGGTGCATCATTTCACAATCCCACCAGCAATGCAGGGGAGTCCAATTGTATTCCCCAAACACTCTTTATTCCCTCACTCCAATGGGAGGAAAGGAAATCTGAAAATGTTAACACACAGTTTGTGCTCGAGAGTGGGCACGCTTGACAGGACAGCAAAACTCATCACAGGGATGTGGATGGGAAAGCCCCAAAGTACTGGGAAGTAGGTGGAAGGCATGGCTGAGTCTTGGTGGAGCTCAGTAAATGTCAAAATAAGGGCGAAAGAAGTGCTGAGCCACTATGTCTGGTTTTCCTGGATTGTTGATGGGATTACAACCAGTGGGAGTCAACAAATCAATTGTGGGTGCAAGGAGAGGACCAGGCCCACAGACCTAGCTGACAAGACACCAGGAAAGCCACAGAGGCCCGACATGAACATCCACACAACAGAGCTCACTGTTAACATGTGAAAGAGAATGAGAGACTTCTAAATCTCATTTAACATTTATACAAAAGCCTGTGTTTTAAACCACATGTGGCTGAAGTACTTTTTGTGAGAGTCCTCTATGAAATAAAGACAGAGGCATAATGAACTCAGCTACAGAGACAGAGAGTTACCTTTCTGTACTCACTCTCGTGGCTCTTTGTTTTCCAGCTGAACAATAGAAAAACCTAGAAGGAAACAATACCACTGGGAAAGTGAACACTCCTTAGAATACTCAACCATTGGAGAGGAAAAGGGCAGTGGTTATCAGAAAGGCTGGAGAGGAGGAGGAGGATTGGAAACAGGAAACACCGGGAGGAAGTGGGATCCGGGATGATCCAGCGAAGGGATGCAGGGAATGAAAAGAAAGGAAATGTGCATCAACTGTTGAGTGGAAAACGGATCATCTGCTCCAATCTGCGATTAAAAATCTCTCTCTCTCTCTCTCTCACACACACACACACACACACACACACACACACACTCACACACACCCTCACACACTTCTTGTATCAATGAATACCAATGCATCCAAGCCGATTCTCAAAATGAGCACCACCTTCCTAAGGCAGGTGAGTGGAGGAATACCTGCGTTCCCCCTAAGGAGAAGGAGCACTCATTTCACCAGCATTCCGAAAATGAAGAGCAGCCATTAAGGCCAGACACTAATTTCAGAGTGTGGCCACCAAGCGAGAGGAAGATGAGGCTTTCTGAAATGCAGTGGGGGAGTATTACGAGTCAGAATAATTACCTCAACTGCGTGTGAAAGTTGGACATTGAATAAGAAAGACAAGAATAAGCAATGCATTTGAATTACAGTTCTGGCAAGGACTACTGCAAGTACCCTAGACTGTCAAGAGAACAAGAAGTTGTCACAGAAGTACAGTCAGAATACTGTAGGGTCAAGGACGGTGAGACTTCGTCTCATGTACTTTGCACGTGTTGTCAGGCGACACCAGTCCCTGGTGAAGGACATCATGGTTGGTAAAGCAGAGGGGCAGCTAAAAAGTGGAAGACCCTCCAGGAGATGGATCGACACCATGACTGCAACAAGGGACTCCAACCTAGGAACAGTTGTGAGGACGGTGCAGGCCTGGCAGGTTTCATTCTGTCACGCAGAGGCTCACTGTGGGATGCAGTCAACTTGATGGCACCTAACAATGACAATAACAATGAGTCCGAATTGACCTGGTGGCAGCAGGATGTGGGATGAACCCGTAGCATCATCTGGGGACACCTCATTACTTCCACCTGGATTCTGGAAGCATGCTAATGAGGAAGACAGAGTCTGAAGGGGTGCACTTCATAGCTTGCGTGCGGTAGGCAGGTATGTGACAAATGAGGTCCTGAATAGCCATTCAATGTTCCGCTGGGTGGAAAAGAGTCCCAGCCCACAGAGGAAACCATTTCCGCTCCCTTTAACCACCCTAGTGTCTCCGATGTGCACAGGGAGAGCACAGGTTAACTCTTCCCCTTCATTTACCATACATTCATTAGGCCTCGGTTTCATGGGTGGAATATAATAATCTGCTTAATATCTGTTTACTGCAAGAACCAGACACACTATAATCCTTTTCCAAAATGAACATTAATCCACTGCTGCCTGAAAAAAAAAAAACCCTATATAATTCATTACCATAAGTATTGTACCCTGAGCTTAACCTTCATTTCCCCCCAGTCCTATAATCGCACAAATCCACTGGTGATGTGTGATTGGCAGCTGGTGTTCACACAACCTCTGCCTCACATGGAACAGATGAAAATTCCCGGGTAAAAAGATCACTTTGCAGGCTACCCATGGTTCAACTCCCTGCTCTTTGTTAACTTTTGCACCACTCTAGAAAGGAATGTTAACGTTGTAGGTCATAAATCAGCCCTTTTCTCTGGAAATGTTTTGGCTCTATCAGGAAGGCAATTGACCTAAACCTTGATTTAATTTCCTGGCAGCAAAGATATTCACCGTTCAAGCACTTTTGATCAAAGCATTAACTGTAAAGGCAACGTAAAAGCAGGCAGTGCTGAATGGCCACAAATTCCTCTATGACTGGCATGGAATCAGAGCAAACCCACGAGGAGCATGACTGCTATGTCTTCACACTTTCAAACATCACTCTTCCAGGAATATTCCACTTGAATCTTTAGCTGTCAGTTCATCTATGAATAAAGATTTTTCTGTAGAATATGTGCTATAAACTGGATTACATTAGCAGAATTGAACTAATGCCTTGATCAAGTGAGTGATTTATAAATGCTTCTTTGACTAAGATGCCAAACCACATCAATGTAAGATTTCACTTGGATAATCTATGAGTGAGCTCCCCTCTCCCTCCCCGCCCCCCCAGCTGGCAGGGATGCCCAGATTGGCACTGTGGAAGTCATATCAAAGCAGACTTTTAAAATACTATCACTTTCAACTTGATTCAGTTTTGAACAGGCACCACAAGCAATGAACAACCCCAACACTGGAATACAAGTTCAAGCCCTGATCTCTTCTCAGGTAGGTGGCTGTAGAGGGCTTCCTGATTCATTCTGCCACACTACTTGGTTCAGACCACAGGCTCTACCAAATAACAGATTAGCTACTTCGGCCAATTAAACCTCTCAACGCCTTCAGATTCCCCATCTTTAAACATGGATATATTAGTATAAAAATATCTGTGGTCAAATCCATTTGACTCATACTAACTCCAGACTAGAACTGCTTTTTAATAGCCGTGTCTTTTAGGTATCAACCACTCCTTTCCACGGCACCTCTGGGTGAGTTCAAACCAACAACCTTTGGTTAGTAATCATGCACCAACTAACTCTGTATGACACCCAGGAATGCCAATATGCTAATGTATTTTCTCATCTAAGATTTAAATAGGTTGATGGATATGAAAAACTTTTGTCAATGACTTACACATAGTACTCAAAATAGTAGCTGCTGTTATTATTGTTACCATCATGATTATCTCCGTGCTGCTGGCACGATCACCTAAGATATAAATTGAGGAGTCCTGTTGGCATAATGGTTAGGAGTTGAGGTGTTAACCACAAGGTCAGCACTTTGCAATCCCCATCTTCTCTGAGGGAGACAGATGGCGCTTTCTACTCCTGTAAAGACTTGAACAGCCTGGGAACACAGGGACAGTTCTATTCCATCCTATGGAGTCACTCTGAGTCGACATGAACTTGCTGGCCATGAGAAGCTATAAGTCTAATGGTGCCTCTTTCCTGGCCTCCTTCCTAATATATTTTCTTGCACGCGTCCCTTATTTGTTAAATTAGATTTGTGGCAAGGACGGCTACGCGTCTGAATCCCCTGGACCACAGTGAGTTTGGTCTGGTTGTTCCTCTTTGGGTGGCAGGATGGGGATCTGGAGGATTGTGTGATGTGCCGACTTGAAAAGACACGGCGCTTTTCAACTTCTGCATTTTCGGAGTAACCACACACAAGGAAGGGGCATGGTTCTGAGGAGCCCTGGATTAGGAAGCCAGTCAAGATGTTTAAACGGCTCAGACAAGATGAAAGGGGGAAATCGACTCGTAATTGAAAGTTACTTCAATTCCCTAATTAAAATAGAGAACCAGGCAACTACATTTTGTAATTTCTGAGATGATCAGTTGCTAATTTATTTCACAGATGGGATTTGATTGGACTCCATGGAAGTGATACCAATTCCATTAACTCGTCATTTTTTCCCATTTGATTAAATCATTTGATTTTGAAATGTTTAATAAAAAATTAGAACCCACTGTTGTGCTGAAACTGAATTATAATGTAAGACAAACCCAGAAGGCCTTGGTAATGATAATACAGAAACCAATGTGAGCAATGGACAAATGCATAGTCAAGTTAGCTTATGAAATGTCATCATCCCAAGCCAATGAAGAAACAAAGCTCTAAGTTCTGCAGACTAATACTAAAATATTCACACCCCGCTTGGTTCTCAGAGCTGAAGAGAAGGTGGTTCCAGGGTACACTCTAAAGTTGGCTGAAGTGGAATACTAGTGACCAATCTGAGGATTACATACTGGATCTGCTCCTTAATGAGATAATTCATAATTATATTTTAATATTGCATAAGCGGTTAATATGAAAAGCTAGTAGTATTTTTATAGGCACCCTGGTGGTCTAGTGGCTCCTCCGTGGGCTGCTAATTGCAAGGTCAGCAGTCTGAGATCACCACCCCTCCATGGGAGAAGACGGGGCTTTCTACCCCCACCATGAGTTACAGTCTTGGGAAGTTCAGGTCAGTCTACCCCTTCTTATGCAGTCAGCATTATTGACCAGATGACAGAGCGGTGTGTTTTTTGTTTTGTTGTTTTTTTAGTAGTATATTTACATTTTGTAATATAGAATACAGCACCACGAACTGCATTGTTTTGTTACGATGTGAGGATTTTGTGGGAGGGAAAGTACCATTCTCTTCCAAAGATTAGCTCTCAGCTTTGGCTAATGATTCAAGTCACTGATTATAAAATCTTTTTATGACTACTTTGGGAAACCCATTGTCACCCATGTTGGAACATGCAACAGAGAAGACACAATGGCATGGTTCTAAACAGAAATCTATGGCTTGCAACTTCCAAAATTCTATGAAAGATAACCCCATGCGTTTTAAGCAACACGATTCTCGTGGTGTTCTTTCTCATGCTATGCCTCCTACATGCGCCCCCGGCCTGGTGGGTGACATCAGTGCTCAGTGTTTGTATCGGTATGCTTATCTGGCTAGTGTTCTATTGCTTTGCTTTTCAGTTGCCTTTTTTCCAATGTAATCATCACTGATTCTCATCAATCTCTTTCAGTGCTCAGTAAAATTTCTCTCAATATGGTCGGACATATGGTCCTGTAATTTTCATACAGCATCTTTCTTATTTTCCATCATGCTTTTTTTTGCTACACTTACTGGGAGATTTTCTTGCTTTTCATTCTTTTCACAGAATATTCTATTTCTAATCTTAGATTTTTAATTTCCAATAGGTCTTTTATACTCTCTGGTTATGACTTATAAAAGTCGCATTCTGTCAAGCTCAGAAGCAACAAAGCCCACATGGAAGAAGCACACCAGCCTATGCAACCTCAAGGTGTCGAAGGGATCAGGTGTAAGGCATCATCAGAACAAAAAATCTTACCATAGTGAATGATGGGGGAGTGCGGAGTGGAGATCCAAAGCCCATTGGTAGGCCACTGGAGATCCCCTTGCAGAGGGGTCTCGGGGAGGAGATGAGCCAGTCAGGGTGCGATGTAACGATGATGAGAAATACAATCTTCCTCTAGTTCCTAAAGGTTTCCTCCCCGTTCCCACTAACATGACTCGAATTCTATCTTGCAAGACTGGCTAGACCAGAGGAGGTACACTGGTACAGATAGGAACTGAAAATACAGGGAATCCAGGACGGATGAGCCCTATAGGACCAGTGGTGTGAGTGGCAAAACAGGGAGGGTAAAGGGAGAATGGGTAGGAAAGAGGGAACCGATTACATGGAACTGTGTGTGACCTCTTCCCTGGGGGACAGACAACCGAAAAGTGGATGAAGGGAGACGTCAGACAGGGCAAGAAATGACAAAATACCCATTTATAAACTATCAAGGGCTCATGCGGGAGGGGGGAGCGGGGAGGGAGAGGAAAAATGAGGACCTAATGTCGGGGGTTTAAATGGAGAGAAAATGTTTTGAGAAACGATGTACAAATGCGCTTTACACAATTGATGTGTGTGTGGATTGGGATAACAGTTGTATGAGCCCCTAATAAAATGTAAAAAAAAAAAAAGTCGCATTCTGTTCTTGTTTTATGTATGTAATTTCTTTCTTATCTAAGACAATTAAACATAACTTTTTGTAGAGATATATTTTTCTGCTCCCTAAATTGTCTGTTTCCATTTCGTTTGGTTTGTTATGATTTCCCCAAATGTCTGGAGATGCTGAGCTTCTTTTCATCTTTGAAAATGAGAACTATGTGTGCTCTTAGGGCTGGTATCCTTTCCGGTACCGTGGGTAGATGATTGGGATTTGTGGGACTTTGATGAGTTATGCCTGTTTGCTCCATAAACGCATGAAGCTGTCCCCCCTTGTAAATTTAATTCTAATTTTGCTTTGAGTATTTTATAAATAGAACATAGTATAGAACTCTGTATGTTAGCATATTTCCTATAAGTAATTAACATATACTGATTTAGAATGTTCTTTGTTACAATTTTTTTAAGACTATTGTTGTAGTCCTTTGGACTAATACTGCAGACAAAAATTTTTACTGTCCACCTCTAATTATGAAGGTGAGAATAGGTAGAAGATGTCTTCATTAAATTCAAAGACAGTGTTAGAAGTTAAAAAGAAGAAAAAGAGATAAATTTTATAGTTATTCAAGTGTCAGTTATAATTCCAGGGCCAAGTAAGGGCTTTAATTAGTACACTCTGTTGTTCCAGAAATTACGACTGAACTCTGGCAAGTGATATTAACTTTTTAAAGGAACTTGGAGTATTAGGGGAGAACTGGAGTATTAGAGAAAGTAAGATCCAAATGCTTTTTCATTTGGAAAGGACTGTGTGCATGCACTTTCCCACGTGTGTGCAGTTTACATTGGGGCATGGACAGTAGTAATTTATTAACTCTTCCCACTGATCGCCCCCCAGAAAGCAGGTGCCTTCAGTTCGAGTGGACTGGAGAGCATTGGAAGCAAGTGTCCCCGTGATCTTCATCTGTCTTGCTAGTTAAGTGGATGAGGCTGTACCACTTTCCATATTTAATTGTAATTTTGTTCCTCAGACACTTTTTTTTCTCTTCTTAGAAACCTTATATATACGTGTATGGTATTCTGTTCTCCTACATATAGCTCATAAACAAAGAAAAAAGAAGCAATTCTTAGATTTACAAATGGATATTCATTAGTTTTAGAACTTCTAAGCAAGTCCTCAAAATCCTCATTTAATGACTATTAATGGATATTTTAAATGTTTTCCTTTTCCCTCGGAATTAAAAGTCCTATCTTCACAGAAATTTAGTTCAAAGCACAAATATGAAAGCAATGAGTAAATGTATGCTGAGATGCACAGATGTATCTGCTAGGCAGGAGAAGTCCTCTACAATACAGAAGGACATATATAAATGGTCTCAAGACAAATAACCCGAGACCAAAATGGGCAAGAGTGTTAAATAAAACTTCATCAAAGAAAATACATAAATGGTCAAGAAACACATGAGAAGATGGTTAACATTATGAGTCATTAAGTAAATGCAAATCAACATGACGGTGAGAATCGAGTACACCCCCACTAGAAGATGGGAACTGGAGTGCCCATACACTGCTGATGGGAGTATACAGTGGCACGGCCATGTGGAGACACAGTTACAATGTTACATCTACAATTACCATGTTGTTGTCCAGGGCTCGCAAGTCGTTCTCACTCACAACCATCGTCTGTACACTGGGGTGTCATCATTATTATTTTTTAATTGTGGCAAATCCAAACGCAACAAAAAATTCTCTAAGTCAACAACTTCTACATGTACAATTCAGTGACATTGGTTATACTCTTTGTGTTGTGTAACCATTATTGACATCCCTTTCCAGCAACATCAACTCAAAGCTCACTAAGAAAACTTCTTTTTCCTTCATCCATGGTAACTTCAACTGGTTAACTTCAATTTCTTTCTTTTTTATAGCATTTTAAATCATATTTTTATATCATGAATTTGCACTGCTAAGTCACTTTTAAAAAGAGTTGCATATACATCATCACAGTCAGTTTTAGGACTCCCTCCCTGCTCCTGCGTTCATTATGTGCTCACCAAGTCCCCATAGCCCACCATGACAAACCACTGCCTCAATTATTGTCGCTATGCATGTTCTCCTTCTGTGCTTCATAAACTGGGAAAACTAAAAGAAACGATCAAAATAAAAACAAAATGACACAGAAAGAAGAAAAAATAATAATAAAGGGTAAGAAAGTAAAAAACACCAACAATATTGAAAAAGCCAGAGAAGAAAAGAAAGTGCTCTCGTGGAGCAAGCTAGAAATATTTAAACTTAGAGTGAATTCAAGTTGGGTCAAGAGGGAGGTCAGCTGACCACGTATCATATTAGCCCACGGTTTGATCCGCTATAATCACGTTTATAATAGTCTCTGTCTGAAAGTAAAGCTGTGTGAATTTCTCACCTGTGGTCAGTCTTCCTCACAGCCACAATTCATACATACACTAGAGCAAATCATTGTTTGCCAGGTCCGGCACCGGACTCACAATTTCAGCTCATTGTTACAGCTGCTGTGTCCATCAACCACACTGAAGGGCTTCCTGTTTACCGCTGAACTTCTACTTTACCAAGCATGATGTCTTGGTCCAGGGACTGGTCTCTCCAGATAATATTTCCAAAGTCCCGAGAGGAAGTTTCACCGTCCTCTCTCCTCCGCCTGCTCCACTTCTTCCAAGTCAGGTAAGCTAGCCTCCTGATGGCACTTTTCGGATTCTGCACCCACACCGAGAATCAAACGCATCCAGGCTTCTGGAGTCGTCCCACCCCACGCGTGTGAGGTCGTTGAAATACTATAGCTTGGGTCAGGGACACCTTATTCTTCAGAGTGACAGCTCTGCTCTTCAAAACTTTAACGAAGTCTTTTGCAGCTGATCTGCCCAATGCAATACGTCGTTTAATTTCGTGACTGCTTCTTCTAAGGGTGCTGATTATGGGTCCAAGTAACATAAAAAATCATTGAGGACTTCAATTTCCCCTCCATTGATCATGTGTGAGGTTACCTACTGGTCCGGTTGTGAGGATTTTTAATTTCTCGATGTGGAGGTGTCGTTCATACTGAAGGAGGTCACCTTTGATCTTAATTAGCAGTTGTTTCACATTCTTTGTTTCACCAAAGACACAAAGTATACAGTATACACCTGTTCTATTAACCATAGCAGCTAAAACTGTAATAGCAAATCAAATGTCCATCAATAGCTGTACGGATTAACAATAATATCTATGCACAGTGGAGTTATTTCCAACAATAAAAAGGAATGTTCCATTACATGCAACAATATGGAGAAGCCTCAGGAACATTATGCGAAGAGAAAGAAACATATATCTTCTATATGATATGTGTAAAAAAGATAAAACGATAGAGGCAGAAAGCAGATCAATAATCTGCTGATTGAATACCAATAACTCACTGTTAATTCCAACTCATAGCCATCCTATAGGATAAAGTAGAACTGGCCCTGTAGGTTTCCAAGGAACTCTTTCAGGAAGAAGAGAGACTCATCCATCCCCAAGAGGGGATGGTCGTTTAGAACTCCCGACCCTGAGGTTGGCAGCCCAACATGTAACCCACTCTGATACTGGGGGGAAACTTTGGGGATGACTAAACGATTCTAAAAGTAGTTGTGGTAAGGCCCCATAACTCTATGAATTTGCTAAACTTCAAAGGTGGATTCAGAACATAAAGTTATATTTAAATTTATATTATTAGGTCAAGAAAAATCAGCAATCACTCAAAAGAATTTAAACATTCATTAGATACCATTGGCAATTTTCGAGCATTTCTATATATAAAGAAATATTTTCTTCCGCCAAACCAATGTGTATTTAATGTGTGTAGAATACACAGAAGGCAGAAAAGTGAAGAGAGATCAAAATGAAATTACTGCTAATATCGTCACCCAGTGGGGATTAGTGTTAACATGTTAGTATATATCCTTTTCATCTCTGTATATACACACATATATACATGCAAATGGTTTGGATTGACTTTTTACTGAGTAGGCATTTCTCATTGCTCTATATAACTCGAATGACTTAATTTCAATGAATGTAGATTCTTCCACTTATGAAAGCACCATATTCAATTTAACCCCTGACCAGAAGTTGATTTCTAGTCCAATTTTTCATTTCATATTAAACATTGTCTCCAAACACCCTGGTAAGAGATTCATCAAATATGTCATTATTTTAATGATAACATCACTGTCCCTTTGCTTTCTTGCTTCTCAGCATCTTTTTACATGTGAGCAAATAAGCATACCTTTTATTTTTGTACTTTTAAAAACAGGACTCATAATTTTGCTAAGAAAATCTGCATTAATTTTTCAAAATCCAACAACACAACAAGTTCCCAAGACAGGAATAGATAAGTAGCACTGATGACAGGGTATAGTGGGTTATGACTCAGATTGCTTACCACAAAATCAGCAGTTCAAACCCACCAGCCATTCCTCACTGGAAAAAGATGAGGCTTTATTCTCCCTTAAAGATTAACAGCCTTGAAACTCAGAAGGGCAATTCTACTCTGCCCTATAGGGTCACTATGGGTTGGAATTAACTTGATGGCAATGAGTGGTTTTGTTTGGAACTAGTTCATTCAAGGTCCCCTGGTGGTATAGTGAGTTAAGTATTGGACTGCTAACCACACTGTCAATAGTTCAAATCCTGCAGCTTCTCCAGGAGAGAAAGATGAGGCTGCCTGTTCCTAGAAAGATTTATAATCTCAGAAAGAAACCAAAAGGAACAGGTCTACTATCCCCTACAGGATTGCTTTGAGTTAGAATTGATTTTTTTTTCTTTTTCTTATTTTTTATTTGATTGGGGGCTCGTACAATTCTCATCACAATCCATACATACATCCATTGTGTCAAGCACATATGTACATTTACTGCCCTCATCATTCTCAAAACATTTGCCCTCCACCTCAGCCTTTAATATCAGTTGCTTATTTCCCCCCTCCCTCCCCCCCTCCCCCTCCCTCATTAACCCTTCATAATTCATAAGTTATTATAGTTTTGTCATAAGTTACACTGTCCAACGTCTCCCCCCACCCTCTTCTCTGCTGCCCCTCCCCCAGGGAGGAGGCAATACCTAGATTCTTGTAATCGGTTCCCCCTTTCCACCCCACATTCCCTTCACCCTCCAGGCCTCACCCCTTTCACCACTGGTTCTGAAGGAGTCATCTGTCCTGGATTCCCTGTGTTTCCAGTTGCTATCCTCTGTACGTCCTCTGGTCTAGCCAGATTTGTAAGGTAGAATTGGGATCATGATAATAGTTGGGGGAGGGTGAAGGGAGACGCCGGACAGTGTAATATAAGATACAATAATAATTTATAAATTATTAAGAGTTAGAATTGATTTGATGACAGAAGGTGGGGAGATTATCTAGTTCCTTCTGTGTTTTACAAAAAAGAAAACAGAATCAGAGAAATAAAGTAAGTTGTTCAACACGAGACAACTACAACTACAAACTGCAAAACGATCAGGAACCATAATTCCTGGCTCCCAAGCCAATGGTTTGCTTTCTATCTAGCACAGTACCTAAAGGAAGCTAGGAACATACCAGGGAAATGGGAATCCTGACTTTCTGAAATCAGATGTTTCTCTTTTTTGGATATGTTTTGTACTGTAATGAGCCCAGAGGTGATAATCCTATAAAGAATATAAACATAAGATGTTATCTCCCATAGGGCAAGTTCTGTTTGTGCCTGAATGAGCCAAGATGAAGAAACACTTCAACTAAAAGACTCAGCTGCAATAACACAGCAAAGAGGCTGCTTCGCTTGAAAGGGAGTCTGGCAAGAAGCCACTGTGATTCATAAACTATAATGTAATAGACTTGAATGAACAAGAATCTAATTCTCAGATTCAACACTGGTTACCTGAATGAGTCATATGAGAGCTAATTTTTGGAAACAACATTAACTCTCTGGAAACAAAACAAGCTGCTTGATACTGGCCAGGGGTAGTCGTATAAGGGATTCCAAATACTAGAACTCCCAGATGGCTTTTCCCATGTCCACTTTCCAGGAAGCATTCCCAGAAGCTTCTTGAATTGAGTCTTGGTCTATTTGTCTTTTTCTTTTCAATCACCTCTGGTTAATGAAAGTATAACACTGGACCAAAGATTAAGCATCTGAAGCATAAGAAGAGAAAGTATCTGAGTCTCAGAAAACATGAAAGTCCTTAATGACACAAAACTCAGAAAGAGTCACCATTTGTAGCCAAGTGACAGGTTGGAGAATATTGGGTACTAAAAGTTCTTAGAGATTAGAGCTAACAGTATCTCCCCACAAAGACTCAGAGAAATGAATTTGTGCTAGAATCTCAATAAAAGATTTCAAATTGGACTTAAACTTAACCTTTAAAATTTTTTAAAATTTTGAGTCGCTTGATAATGGCTCAAGTGTATGCACTGTGGTAGATTATAGCATTGCTCAGAATATTTTCTGTTTCTTCCAGGGGATGCAAATTACTCATTGATGAACATTAGAGCCACGTTGAGTCACCTGGATTTCTTTGGCCAATGAGCTATGAGCATTGACATGTGCAGCATTCAAGCAGCGACGTTATGAGTCATCATATGGCTCCATTGCATTCTCTTTTAATAGTCTGACTCTTGGTGGTCACTGGCTCCACCATTGGAAGCACAGAGGGGATGATTGCTGGCCAAAGTGATCTTTCTGACCATTTCACTAGTCTGTGAACTGGTTCCAGAATGATCTTCTCCTTTTCTTGGAGGACGAGAGATGTTATCAACCAAAGAGCTACATTAGCCACTTTCCTCCCAGGAAAATTCCAGTAGGCAGCCAAGATTCCTTTATTTCCTCCCATCTCTGTCCCTTTCTGTCTAAGCTGACAGTATTTCTGCTGAGCTTCTTCTTCAGCTCTATTAATCACAAGCCTTATCTCTTTAGCAACAGATTGTATATCAACAACTTTGCTGTCAATACCAGGACAGTTTTTGTTTTTAAGTAAAATTATCCAAATCTTTAGGCTTTGGCTTTCTTTTGAATAATTCACTGCTCAATATAGCTCTTCCTTCTTATATATTACTATAACTGGCCCTGAGAAATCACTCCATCCTTTCAAGATCTTGCTAAATGTCCCAGTCAAATATCAAAGTTCATCATGTACAAGTTTTACGTTCCACACACCATGCAAGTATAATTTCAGACAAGTTCTTTGCCACTTAGTAACAGGATGGACTTTCCTCCAGTGTCCAATAATATGCTCATCATTCCCTTTAAGACTCACCAGAAGCCCATTTAATGTTCACCTTCCTAGCAATATACCGTTCACGATGATAGATGATTTCTCTACAGTTTCTTCTGAGCCTTCATCCTAGTTTCACTCAATGTCTGAATTCATATCAATCTCTTCAAGGCTCTTATTATTTAACCTTTATTCTTAAAATTCTTCCCGCTTCTCCCCATTACCCAATTCTAACACAACCTCTATAATGTACTCATTAGAGCAGCATTCACCTTATCTGGTATCAAATTGTGCTCTCATTAGCAAGTGCTGCTGTAAGAAAAAATCCATGGAGGAACTTTAAAGAACAGATATTAATTTTTTTATACTTCTAGAATCCAAATCAGCCATCAGTTCAAGGCGAGGGTCTTTCAAAGTAACGGCCTCAGATGTCTCCTGGTTGCCTGTTTTCCTCCTGTGAGTCTCTGTACCTACCCTTGTAACCCAGCAAGCAGACAGAATTAGGTCAGGGCCTACTCTACCCGGTTCTGACTTCATAAACTTAACAAAAGAAAACCCTGCTTCCAGATAATACAGGACTTAGATCTTCAACATAACTTGAGAGTTGCAGCTCAATCTATTTCTTCCATTCACAGAAGACCTTGAATTTGCGCACTTAGCTGAACATGCAATTCTTTGTAGAAGTCAGTGATTTCTAATGATAGAAAACATTTTAGCTTTGCCACTAGTTCATCAATGGGTCAATCCATTCACTAGTTCAAAACTTATTCTATATGCAATTTGTAACAGCCACTGGGCTAGGTGAGGAGGATGCGCAGAAGAATGCAAGACAGAGGCGCCATCCCTGTGAGCTCAGTGGCGATGGCAGTGGGTACAGACACATACACAATGAGAGCTGAAATACACTGCAGTGACTGTCATCACACAAGGCCTTGGGATTATGTGCTGGACTTTGTGAATTTATTTCTTAGTTCAATTTCTTTTTTCTCAGAAACAGCTGCATTTCACTTTTCCTTGTCAGCACTCCTTGTTGGATTTAAAACACTAGTCCACAAACCTGTTCTGCCCAGAATATCGGGTTTCCACACTCCCTCACCAAACGAACACAGTTGACGAACAGAAACACAATGACATTTGACGACCATTTGACAACAATGCCTGTCCTAAGATGCGCTAGAGGCTGACTGGGTTAACACCAGGCTGCTAACTGGGAAGGGTGTACTTTAAACCTCCCAGCCACTCTGTAGGACATACAGGAAGCAGTCTGCTTTCCTAAAGATCTACAGTTTGGAAAACCTGAAGGAGCAGTTCGACTCTGTCCTAGAGTTTCACTGGGAGCTCGGAGCATGGTGCCTGTCCCAGGTGCACATAATTATGCTTAAATTTCCACAATAAACTGGCAACTCCCACAATAGTGTATTCACAGTTCCTCCAGAATCACGCATACTCTTACTCATAATTTAACACCAGTTCTTATTCAATGGTGTTTCTATGGCCCCTCTGCCCTCTCTTATTGCTATCTCTGGAAAGTAAGGACTTAGAATACTGAATTCCGTCTGTTTTGCACCGAGTTGGCCTCTGCTTGTGGTTGTTATTAGTTGCCGTCTATTCGAACTTAGTGATCCCATGTGTGCTGTGTGGAACTGCTCCATAGGGTTTCCAGGTCTGTGGCATCTTATAAATAGACTGCCAGGCCTTTCTTGTGCGGCATCTCTGGGTGGGTTGGAACTGCCGATCTTCTGGTCAGTAGCTCACCACTTACCCATCTGTGCCACTAAGGAGCTCCTTGGTCTCTGCTAGTTGACTGGCAAATTTGTAATAATTACTTTTCAACATAATGAGAATGATCCTATAACAAGAAGGCCATGCTAACGGTGCTCAATCTAGAACATACAGATATCGCTTGTCAAACTTTAATTCCTTAGCAATAATGCTATAAATTCTATTCAATAGAATATGGGAGAGTCACGTGATCAGTAGATTCTACCCTATATCTGTTGTCTGCCAGCCTTGAAAACTGATCTGGAATATAATATGAATGATAAATACTATATCCAATAAACATGAGCAATACCCTCGGAATCTGTGCTTTATGTTTTTTTTTTAATGACTTAATAGCTTATTTCATTTAAAAATAAACAAGGGCATATACTTACAGAGTATATTCTCTCTAATAATACCATTCCCAGAAGAAAGACACACTTTAGATGCTCTTGGTGGGTCAAGTTTAATTAGATTATGTAACTATCCCAAATGATAAAATGCAGTAGGTAAACAAGACATACTACTACAAGTTGCTGTATTGTTCTAAAGAGCATTAGGAATAAAGTCAGTTCATTATACAGGAATATCTGATTATCCAACACACAGGTAGAATAATTGTCTAATATAAGCCAATCTATAACTGTCTAATATAATGTAAGCATTTCTTAAAGTTTGCAATACAACAGCTTTGAAATTAATTTTTGAAGTTGGACTTCGCAGGAAACTTGCAATTCCACAATCTGATACCCGAAGAAGAGTAGAACATTTTCTTACATGGCCTCACAGGACCAGAGTCTCAGGGGACTTCAAAGTCAATTGGCATAACACAGTGCCCAAAGACAATGCTCTACATTCCACTTTAGTGATTATCAGCTGGAAACCCGAGTTATGTGTAAACTTTCACCTGCATGGCAGTTTTAAAAAGAGCATTTGTAATACTGCCCAAGAACGGAACGTGTCTTCTTTGTTGGCTTCAGAACATGGGATTGAGATTCCATGGCTTTGACTCCTGGTTGCATCACACAAGTAACTTAAATGTCTAATTCTGGGGCAAGATCCTTGCTATGAGTTGAATTTTGTTTCCCCCAAATATGTGTTGTCAATCCTGACCCCTAAGCCTGGGAATGCAGTGCTATTTGAGAATAGGGCTCTCTCTGTTATGTCAGTGAGGGTTTACCCTTGTAGGGTGTGTCTTAAACCAATCCCTTTGGAAATATTAACAAGCAGATTAGGCACACACATACAAATGAAAGCACAGACAGGGAATTACAGATGCCATGCCACATGGAGGGCACCGAGGGACCAGAGAACAGAAGCCAATCTGAGACCCAGAAAGGCCAATAGTTGGCGAATATCTTCCAAAGAGTTCATTAACCATAGTTATAATAACAAAATAGAACAGACTATCTTATTTAAAAACAACTAAACAAAATTGCAAAAGAAGTCTAAGCTTTTTAACTCCTAGGCTGTGATCTTTCTAAATGTCTGACCTTTTCCGAACTGTAGTCATTCATAGACAATTGGCGATTGTTTTTGCCATGTCCACGAGGCATCCTTTCACACCACTGCCCGAGTATTGATACTGTGGAAAATAAAAGCATTGCATCTAACTTCTAGTTCGGTGTTTCAGTCTCCTGACAGCTTCACGCCCGAGGCCTCTTCCCTTGGTCCCGAAGGGAAGGGAAGAGTACTAGGAAGGGCGTCGGTAAACCAGTACAGGGCTCAGCGGCTAGCCCAATGGCTGGAGTTTGCTTTCATCCAGATGTGCTTCAAAAGAAAGGTCGGGTATCTATTTCTGAAAATCCAGCCACTGACATCCCAGCCGAGTGTGGCTCTCCTCAGATACACATGCACAGCGGCTCTGAGTGGGAGCCAGCTCCACAGCTACTGGTATGGCATAAGGTTGAAAGTAAACTGCCAGAGGCTGACTTCTCACAAGAAGATTTACTGATGACGCGACAGCTATAATCTCCTGACCCAGCAGGAGAAGTTGTCTTTGCTGTACTGCCGCCCAGACAAACCCGCCTGAAGAGCGAACATTAGAGATGACAGTGCACTGAAGTCCACTGGTCCAGGCAACAGTGAGGGTTCGGATGTACTGGCACATCCCCCTGTACTGGCTAGGGAGATCAGTTCTTTTTTTTTTTCTTTTTTTCTTTTTTAACATTTTATTAGGGGCTCATACAACTGTTATCCCAATCCATACACACAATCAATTGTGTAAAGCG
>NW_022103896.1:75778117-75791150 GCF_000313985.2 Echinops telfairi | reverse complement strand
AGGGAGATGTTGGACAGTGTAAGATATGACAAAATAATAATTTATAAATTATCAAGGGTCCATGAAGGAGGGGGAGCAGGGAGGGAGGGGGAAAAATGAGGAGCTGATACCAGGGGCTTAAGTGGAGAGCAAATGTTTTGAGAATGATGAGGCCAAAGAACGTACAAATGTGCTTTACACAATTGATGTGTGTATGGATTGTGATAAGAGTTGAATGTGTCCAAAGTTGCACAGTGAACTTGACAGAGGAGTTTGCTTGCTTCTCTTTGTCTCACTGATGATATGGAATGAGCATCTCTGCTATGCCTTGGCCGATTGTCAAACTGTTTGCAAAGTCTGGACCAGCTTCCGACACTACCCCTTGTGCTTTCAGTGTTGCAGCATATCTCTGAGGGTCCCTGTGGTGTGCAGTTGTTTGTCTGTCGGTTCTTCTGGGACATCATCTTCCTTTTCATCACAGCCGCTTTCCTCCGTCCTGTCAAGCCTGAACTCCTCCGGCTGCATATCTCTTACAGCAACGATGCCAACATTCCCACAGTCAGATCATTTCGTCCATCCCTCCAATGACATTCCATTTAAATCCACTTCCAGCATTACCACCGCGTGTTCCTTTGCAGCACTTTGACCACGAGGCGACCCTCTGGAGATCCTCTAGTGAGTATCCATTTGATCACGCAGGTTGATCTCTGGCAAGGAGGCAGCTCAGCCACATGCTCTGTGCATAAAATGAAAACCAGATTCACAGTGACCAAACACTGACAGTCTTCGAGTTTTCTATTTTTGGAATTGACGAGCCAGCAACACTGTTTGTGCTTTATTTGTTTTTTCACAGGAATATACAGTGGTATCCGGCACTTGAATTGTGTTGTTGGGGGGCATGGCGTTACTTAAGTAAACTAGCCATTGCAATTTGTGCAAATTAAAATTGTGCAAGGTGATGATGATGAAAATAATTTACTCTACGTATTCATACCTACGCACGGATAAGTTCTATTTATATATCTGTTGATATTTTGTTTCTCTCATTTTACTCTATTTCATAAGCATCTTTCCATAGCAGTACATCTACACCAACATTGTTATGCTGTCCTGTTATATCAGACTCATGCTCATGTGCCAGGCTGGGTTGCCTAGAGAAATAAAGCCTGTGGCTTTCATGTATGTCCAAGAAAGAACTTTACATTAAGAAGTCATTTTATATCAAGAAGGTGTCCCAGATAAGTCCAACTCAAGTCCTTGTGTCCTATGCTAGCCCTCATCGACGCACACAGCTGAAGGCTGATGGCGCAGCAAGGTGAAGAGGGATTCAGGGAGATTACAGGCTGTTGGGCACAGTCAAAGTGGATCCAAGGTTGGTGGGAAAATGGCAGGTCACTGACAGCTCCCAGCTTGGCGCCCTAGGTTAGGGACCCACATGGGACTGTCCCTGGAGGCCGACACAGAGACCTAGTTAGGAAAAAGGTGAAGAACAAGAGAGGAAAAGAATTTCTCAGTCTTTCTTATAGAAAAGGCCACAACTTTTTTCCTTCCTTCCTTCCTTCCTTCCTTCCTTCCTTCCTTCCTTCCTTCCTTCCTTCCTTCCTTTCCTTCCTTCCTTCCTTTCTTTCTTAATCATTTTATTGGGGGTTCATACACCCTGACTGGCTGTCTCTTCATTGTGACCCTTCTGTAAGGGGATGTCCAATCGTCTACAGATGGCTTTGGGTCTCCACTCTGCCCTCCCGCTCATTCACATTGACATGATTTTTTGTTCTGGGTCTTTGATGCCTGATACCTGATCTCATTGACATCTCAAGATCACACAGGCTAGTGTGCTTTTTCATGTGAACTTTGTTGCTTCTCAGCTAGATGGCCTCTTGTTTGTCTTCAAGGAAAAGGCCACAGTTTTAAGGAGGCACCATCAGGCGGTGAACTGACAGGTTGGACTCTACCCGGACACTTTCACATAAAGTCAAGTTGACATAAAATCTAACTGCCACCCTGACCACTTGTATAACAGAATGAGCTAGTACCTGGTCTGTCCCATCTTCACCACGGTAGGCATGGTTGGGCCCATTGTTTCAGTCACTATGTCAGGCCATCTTATTTAGGTTCTTCCTCTTTTTCTCTGACCCTTTTACCAAGGATGATATTCTTCTGCCGAAGTTGTCCCTTCTGATAATGTGCCCCAAAGAGGCTAGACTCAGTCTTGCCGTCCTCATTTCTAAGGATGCTGGAGGTACTTCCTCCAACTCAGATCTGTGTGTTCCTCTGGCAAAACCAAAAACTCACTGCCATCAATCAATACCAACTCCTAGTGGTACTATAGGACAGGGTAGAATTGTCCTTGTGGGTTTCTGAGATTGTAACTACTTTTAGGAGTAGAAAGCCCCATCGTTCTCCTACAGAGCAGCTGGTGGTTTTGAACTTCTGACTTTGTGGTCAGCAGCCCAATGTGGAACCACTGTGCCACCAGGGTTCTTTGGGCAGTTCATGGTGTAGCCTGTGTTTCTCTGCCAACAGTAATAACCCAAGGGCACCAAATCTTCTTTGGGCTGTCTTACTCATTGGCTAGCTTTCACAGACATACGAGTGGCTGACAATGCCATAGTTTGGGTCAGCTATACCTTAGTGGTCAACGTGAGGTCTCTGCTTTCAAAGATTTTAAAGCAGGATTTTGCAGTCTATTTGCCCAGTGCAATAGTCTCTCTCTCTCTCTTTTTAATCATTTTATTGGGGGTTCGTACAATTCTTGTCACAATCCATAATACATCCATTGTGTCAAGCACATTTGTACATTTGTTGCCATTATCATTCAAAAAATGTTTTCTTTCTACTAGGGCCCTTGGTATCAGCTCCTCATTTTTTCCCCTCCCTCCCTCATGAACCCTTGATAATTTATAAATTATTATTATTTTGTCATATCTTACACAATCCGACGTCTCCCTTCATCCACTTTTCTGTTGTCCATCCCCCAGGGAGGAGGTTATATGTAGATTCTTGCAATTGGTTTCCCCTTTCTACCACACTTTCCCTCCACCCTCTAGGTATCGCCACTCTCACCACTGGTCCTGAAGGGATCATTTGCCCTGGATTCCTGTGTTTCCAGTTCCTATCTGTACCAGTGTACATCCTCTGGTCTAGCCAGATTTGTAAGGTAGAATTTGGATCATGATAATGGGGTGGGGTGAGGAGGAAGCATTTAAAAACTAAAGGAGAGTTGTATGTTTCATCGTTGTTACTCTTCACCCTGACTGGCTCATCTCCTCCCCATAACCCTTCTGTAAGGGGGTGTAGAGTTGCCCACAGATGGGCTTTGAGTCTCCACTCTGCACTCCCCCTCATTCACAATGACATGAGTTTTTGTTCTTTGATGCCTGGTACCTGATCCCTTTGACACCTCGTGGTCACACAGGCTGTTGTGCTTCTTCCATGTGGGCTTTGTTGCTTCTGAGCTAGATAACCACTTGTTTATATTCAAGCCTTTAAGACCTCAGACGCTATATCTTTTGACAGTCGGGCACCATCAGCTTTCTTTACCACATTTGCTTATGCACATATTTGTCTTCAGTGATCATATTGGGATGATGGGCACCCACTGATATTTTTTGTTCTTTGATGCCCAATACCTGGTCCCTTCTGATACCTGATTCCTTCAACACCTCGTGATCACACAGGCTGGTGTGTTTCTTCCATGTGGGCTTTGTTGCTCCTGAGCTAGATGGCTGCTTGTTTACATGTCTTTTTTTCTTAACTCTCACTTCCGTAGATGTTGATTATGGATGCAGGTGCAACAAAATCCTTGACATCTTCAGTATTTTCTGTATTCAGCACAGTGGTGCTTGTTGATTCCGTTGTTAGGATTCCTGGTTAACACACTTTTTATGTTTGGATGCCTGCTATACTGAATGCTGTAGTCTTTGATCTTCATCAGTAATTGCTTCACGTTATCTTCATTTTGGCAAGCAAGCATGTACAGTGACTTTCTGCACTCAAACTCAAACGAAGGTGAAACAAAATGCCTTGAACTCCAACATGCACTATTTTATATACACATAAATAATAATGCTGGGAATGACTGCTGGGAATAATCATCTGAGGTCATGGAAATCTGCATATTCTCACAAGTCTGAGGAGCGTGAGGCTGGCTCTGCTTGAGCAGGAGGAGTTATATCAAATGGCACGGTTTCTTCTAGAGTAATGTCTTGGCTAAAATTAACCAAGACTGTGCAAATGTTTGAGAGGGAGACAGCTACATCTCCCAGGAAAGGCTACCTTCATCTCTTTGAATGTAGTTCCTGCCAGCTTAAGGACTCTGGTATAGTTTACTGCCATCGTTTGTTTACAAGGAAGCCTGTTTATATTTTCTTTTCTTTTTTTTTTAAGATCCAGAGATGGTTTGAATGGCTTTTCTATTGTTGTGGAGCTGGGGCAGTTGATCCTAGCTATATCCAGATGGTGTGCACTGCTTAGGCTGATATCTGTTAAACAATCAAATTAGTGTTAATAATCATTTTAAGGAGGACTTGTGTTAGATTTGTTAAATCCAACGGTGGTCTCTAGTACTTGTTCGAGTTTGCTTGCATGAACAGTAACAACTCTATTTAAGCTGTGACACTTAACAGCAATGGTACTTTCACAGGGGAACGCAGAGATTGTGAACTTGACTGTTTTGGAAGTATGAAAGAGAAAAAGAATGTAATAGAAAATGAATACATTAGTAAAACAACTTTAAGTATAACTTCTACTTCAGAGGAGAGAGCATATGGTGAGGAAAGGAATGTGAGCAGCAGGATTATCTCCCCGATTCAATGAATCTCCATGATCACTGATTTTTATTCTTAAAGGTCTTTAGCATCTGTACCATTTGGCCCCACATAGCAGCCTTCTTGCTTTTCAACCTTCACCTTCCACCTCTCCTAGAACCTAAGGATAGTCTCTCTAATGCTGAGTCTTTTATCCTTAATAATGAGACTGAAAATAGTACTGAACACATATTGATAAATTGCAGCATTGATGGCTCAGTGGACGGAATCTTGCTTTCCACGCAGGAGGCACCAGTCAACGCACTTAATGTACAGACATCATCCGTGAGTGAGTGGAAGTCTTGGGGCTTATGATGCTGCACAGGGTTCAATGGAGCTTCCAGACAAGGTCATCTAGTTTCAAAGGTCAGCCAACAATAAGACTATACATCACAACAATTCACTTTGCAATAGATCTTGGGCACAGGGCAAGACTGGAAAAGGTTTTGTTCTGTTCCTTGGTACACAGGGTCTGAAAGAGTCAGGGGCCAACTCAACAGCAGCTAACAAAACTGATAGGTTACTACTGGGTACTCCAAAACCAAACCCAATGCCCGTGAGTTGATTCTCATAGCAAATGAGCAGGGTAGAACTGTGGGATTCCAAGACTGTAACCCTTTAAGGGAGTAGAAAGCCTCATCTTTCTCCCACAGAATGGCTTGTGGATTCAAACTGCTGATCTCATGATTAGCAGCCCCATGCGTACCCACTCCACCACAGGGCTCCAACTGCTGAATTAGGTACAGAGCTAAACTGCTTCTCCTGATCATATTTTATCTTCCTAATAGTTGGAGACAAATTCAATTAGTCTTTCCAATTTGCAGATAAGTAAACTAAGGCCTAGAGGGATGAAGTAACTCATCCCAAAGCATAAATCAATTAGATGCTTGACATTCAATAAGAATGCGAATCCACTTTATGCCTCTTTCCTAAGGAATCCCTCTAGCCCCTGAGAATTTAAGGTGAAGGGGAAAGCTGCAAATACAAAAAACAGGTTTCCTAGATAATTCCCATAAAGTGGCCCTTCCCATCCTGGATTCTTGATCTCTAGCACCCATCCTGTGTAACCAGCATCTCAGCTACCAAAATCACACCGGCATGTGTGCTAGGATGAGGAAAGGGGTAGAGATGGCTCTTCTCTTCATCCTTTCTCTACCAAGTTCTAAGCGTTTTCTCTCTATTGACTGTTTCACTACACAATGCTTTTGTACATTGAGTTCAACTTCATTCCGAGGGCCTGTGGACAAAAATTTCATGCCTGTCTACTCTAGTAGTACCACACTTCTCTCATTCCCACACATGCCACTCCACCTCCACCTTTCCTCCAAAGCTGTCTGAAAACTCTTGGGGTCGCAGCAATACTCTTTCCTTGACTGCTCTCCCTGGTCAGACCCACTCTGGCCACTCCAGAGGACTGTAAAGACTACAGACTACCCAAGGGCACCGTAGAATCCATGCATATCAGGGAAGGAGAGGGGCTGCGGGAACCATTTCTCACTGCTGCCTCAGATCACACTGCCGGTGCCCAAACTCACTCAGCTGGGGGCTGTGAGTCCCAAGGCAGTATTTGAGATCTGCTCGCAATCCAGCCAATTGCAATCCAGATGAGTTATCCAATAAGAGTTTGCTAATTTTCAGGCTCCTTCACCATATATGAAAGGTGCACTGGTGGTACAAATATTTGGACTGCTAATTGCAAGATCAGTGGTTCAAACCACCAATCACTTCCAGGTCAAAGAAGACTCTGCCTATTCCTGTAAAGATTTACAGTCTCAGAACACCCTGGGGCAGTTCTATTCTGTCGCATAGGGTTAGTGTGAATCGGAATGAACTCAGTGGCAGTGGGTTTGGTTTTGCGTTTCTACACCACGTATGAGTCCCTGGGTGAGGCAAACGGTTCCACACTCAGTTACCAGCTGAAACACTGACAGTTTATATTCGTCCAGGGCACCTCGGAAGAAAGACTCGGTAATGGATCCCTGAAAGATGACAGCCCTTCCTTAAAAGTCCTACAGAGCACAGCTATACTCTGGCACACATAGGATTGTCATGGGTGTCTTCTATCTATAATGATAATACGGTAATGCTTAGTAAATAATATTAATCATAATCACCATCATTTATAGAACATCCAGATATCAGACATTGCTAAAAGTCTTGAATGGATTGATTAACTTAATCTTTACAGCCCATCTCTGAAGTAGACCTTTATCTTTATTCTTTCTTTCAAACTTGTTGCCAGGTGCCATCGAGTTCATTTCCACTCACAGTGACCTTATGTAAAGCACTGCCCCGTCCTGCATCACCCTCACAATTGTCACGCTGAGCTCATGTTGCAGCCGCGGTGTCCATCTATCTGATAGAAGGGCATCCCTTTGATTGTTTTCATCCATCCTCTGCTTTACCGAGCACGAAGTCCTTCTCTAGTGACGGGCCCTGCCTGATCACATGTCCAAAGTGCATGAGGTAAGTCTTGGTGGCCACCTTTGCTCCCAGCAAGTACTGGCCGGCCTCCTTTCAAGACAAACACACTTGTTGCTTCTAGTAGCCCACCCCAAACTCACCGTCATCAAGTTGATGCTGAGTCATAAGACCCTATAGGAGAGGGTGGGCTGCCTCCGTGCGTGTCTGAGACTGTAGCCCTTTACTGGAGTGGAAAGCCCCATCTTGCTCTCTGAGCAGCTGGTGGTTTCAAACTGCTGACCTTGCAATTAGCCACCCAACGAGTAACCAGGACGCCATCAGAACTCCTTCTGGCAGCCCATGGCACTTTGACTATTCTTTGCCAAATCTATAATGTAAATGTATCAATTCTGCAGTCTTCCCTGTTCATGATCAGCTTCCCACCTGCAACGAGGTAACTGGAAATGCCAAGGCGTGGTTCAGGCACACTTTAGTCTTTGCTCTTTTAGACTTTACAAGGATTTGTGCCACAGGCTTGACCAATGCAGTAGGTTGTTTATATCTTATGTTAAAATATATACATATATAGACATATAATTCACGCACCATATGATTCAATGATTTCATTATGGTAAAAAGAGTTGTGTACTCATCACCACAATAATTTGCAGAACATTTTCTTCATTGTTGTAATCATTGTTATTAGCCCCCACTTCCCCATGTCATAAACCCTAAGAAACTATTTATCTGATTACGGTCTTTATCTATCTATCTTTCCTGGATTTTGTATAAAGAAAATCAAACCCCAAACCCTTTCACATGTTTGTTTTTCCTGACTGCTGCTTCCAGGAGAATGGACTGTGGAGCTGAGTCAAATGAGATCCTCGACAAAGCTGATGTTTTACAGACTCTGAGAGAGGGAAATGCATTTCTTCATATTCCACAGTCAGCGAAGCTATCACAGGAGCCCAGAATCCACAGGCAGTGAGAGGCAAGAATTTGGCATGACAAAGTCATGCCCTGAAATGTGCCCCTTTACTCTTGTCTCATTGACCTTTCCTTGATGGGAGCAGAGGTCGAGGAGTAAGGAGTGTAGGGTACTCACATTTAAGAGATCTGTCATGAGAAAATGCTGGAAAGTGGAGCCTAAGTCTTCATAAGAGAGTTATTCATTTTGCCCAATTCTTCATCTATAAATTCTGCTCTGACTTAAAGTCACTGAGAAACACGGAGCCAGACTATAGAAATGAAAGGCTGACAAAACAATGGCATAATTAGTTTGTCCAAAGGAACCTATACCAACTGTAATTTGGCTTGATGGTGCATGGAATAAACATTTGTCCCCAGCAGTCAGATTGGCACAGTCCTGGAACAGGGACCAAGACCATGGTTGGCCAGTGTATTGTAAGTTGCAAGAATCTCTTCTGTGCGTCATACGAAAATGGTGCTAGTCAGTTACAGTCAATGGGACACACGCTAATACTGACTAGCGGACTCCGCAGGCATTGACTGAAAGTCTGCTGGGTGGCAAGGGTGGGTCCAGCTCTGTGTGGCACACACAGATGAAAAGCTAAGCTTCTTGCCTTTTTTGGAGTTTGTTATTAGCAAAAGCGGCGGGAGATAAAAATCAGACAATTTGTTGGGAAGATTATGGCTACATGGCTTGTAGTCTCACTCTGGAGACTAGAGGTAATTTGGAAACACTTCAAAGAAAAGGTAGTATTTTACATATAATGAAAAGGTAGGATCTCAAAAGGCAGAAGCTTTCCATGAAGGTATTCTGAGAGCAGAGATTGTTAACTACCGCCTCTTGGCCCTTTGGCTAAGATCAAGTGTAGAGATTGTTAACTTTGAGCATAGTCTAGAAACTAGACTGGGGAGAGAACTTGGGCAAATGGTTTTAAGTTAGCCAATATGCTGAACCTGGAGAGCAATACTTAATATTTGAATACAATCTCTTGAGATTTGGTGAGACTGCCTAGTTCTAAACCATCAACATGAACTCGGATACAGAAGTCACACATTTAACCATTTGAAAAATGAAGGTACGCTTTCTCCAAATAGGTTTTAATATGTACTATGTTTAAAATGATTTACTTTAAAAATACAGTGGAGTAGTGGTTATGAGTTGGGCTGCGATCCACATGGTTGGCAGTTCAAAACCAACCAGCAGCAGCTCTGCAGGAGAAAGACTGGGCTTTCTACTCCCATAAACAGTTACAGTCTCAGAAACCCAGAGAGGGTGCTAGGAGTCAGCATCGACTCCATGACAGTGAGTTTTTTTAATGTTTAATTTTCTCCAAATAAATTTTAATATATACTCTGTTGAAAATGATGTACTTTATAATAATAGTTTATAGGTTATTGAGGGTTTATGGGGGAAGGGGTAGAGAGGAAGGGGGAGGGGAAGGGGGGAGAATGAGCTGATTCCGGGAACCCAAGAGGAAGGCGAATTTTGGGAATGATGAGGGCAACATATATATGGGTGTGCTTTGCACAATTGGTCTATGTGTTGTGATGAATTGTGTGAGCCCCAATAAAATGCTTTTAAAAAAAGAAAGAAAATGATGTACTTTATAAATATATGCTCTGATATAGGGGGTGGGGGGCAGGATGAAGTGAGAATGAAGGGGTAGATACCAGTGTTAAAAGCTATATTTCTTTGCCTTCTTTGTACTTTTCTGAGTTTTTCAAATTTTCTATAATGAAGAAAAAAATATTTAATTAAATAACAAAGTGGTCCCTTTACAAGGTCCCATACATGTTTTAAATCAGCATTGTTTTCCTCTGTGGGTGATGAAGCCCCCTGGGGAGCGTGGGAAAGCTTCAGGAGGCTCTGCAAACACAGATATGTACACTTTATCCTGGATTATGGGCTAGAGTACAAACGTTTTTAATTACCAGGGAGACATGAAATATATATATTTCTGTATAAGATGGTAGTCCAAATAAGTTTGGGAACCTATGATTTAGAGGAAGAGTCAGAGGTAAGTAAGTCAGTTGAGGCAATTAAGAAACTGTCGAGTCCCACACATTTGCTAAGCCCAATCTTTGTCACTGAACCAAAGTTCCCTCTGTGGTCTGGTGAAACGGATAAATGAAAGTCTCATATCATGGCAGCAGTGAATAGGAGATCTGTGTGAAGCAGGATCGTAGAAAATACCCACAGTTACATTGTTGGCGAGGAGGGTGGGAAGGCCAGTTCAGAGAAAGGGAAACTTGGGGTCCACAAAGGGAGGGTGGGTCTAGGTGGGGTGAACACGGTGTCAGAGATTGAAGTAGAAAACAGCCTTGCATGGTGGCAAGGCTAGACACTGGGTAGAGCAGGATGGGGGATGGGCATGTTGGAGGAGAGGGATTTGTAGCCAGAGGGAGAATCCAGAGTCTGTAGGGAATGGTTGGTTATGTACGACCACTAAAAAAAAATACGTTTTTGAGAGTAAGAAGTTCAGGAGGGAGGACTGAAAGATCTTCACATAAAGAAATAGGGGCAAAAGATCTCAGATGCTCGAGTCCCTAAAATGCATGGAAAGCCCAGTTTTGCGCTGTACGGTGAGTGGGAGGAACCCTGTAATGTTTAAAACACTTGGCTGTTAATGGAAAGGTTAGCAGCTTGGACCCACTGAGGACTTTGTGGGAGAAAGACGTAGCAGTCTGCTTTCCTAGAGACGTCAGCCTGGGGAACACTTTGGGGGCAGGTCTACTCTGTCCTAGAGGGTTGGTAAGAGTTGGGGGTCAATCGTCTGCCAATGAGTATGTTTGTCTTCGGTTATGGTGGCCTGCAGAATTCCTGCGCCGTCTCTAAATCTCACCTTTGTTCAGCTGTAAAAAGGAACTAACTCCAATGGAACGAGGTGGTGTTAGGTACAGATGAGATAATGTCTTTAAAGAACACCACCTAGAACACTGGAATCAACTTTAGACTAAAACAGGACAAAAGTCCATTGCCATCCAGTGGACTCTACTTCATAGCTGCCCGTAGGAGGATGTTTGAGACTAAATGGTGACGGGAGCATGGTCCTCCCTTGCAGTGGCTGTCGGGTTTAAACTTCCAACCCTGAGATTAATTGCCCAACACTTAAACCACACATGCTGGAAAATAAAAATATTTTTACTATTTTTTTAAAGAGATGGAACTAAAAGTTACAAGTACTAGAGGGTACAAGTTAATAAAATAAAAATTAAAAGAACTATTCCTTATATAAAGGAGCCCCAGGTAAGTGCTGGGCTGCTCACCACAAAGCCTGTGGTTCAAACCTACCAGCTGCTCCACATGAAAAGGTCAGGCTGTCTTTTCATGAAGATTTACAGCCTTGGAAACCCTATCTAGGGTGCTATGACTCAAAATCAACTTCATGCTTCTGGGTTTGTTTCTTATATAATTAAAAGAAAAAAAAACACCTAGTCCGCTGTGATCAAATGGATTTCACTCATAATATAGCCCTATAGACGGGTGGGGGCTGTAAATCTTTATGGGAGCAGCCTCTTCTCTCTCCCTGGGATTGACAGACTGGTGAGTTTGAACAGCTGACCTTGTGTGTAGCAGTCAAAGGCTTACACAATAGCTCTACCAGAGCTCCTTCATATACAATTAAGAGATACATTAAGAAACAAGCTCGCATAAATATAATAATAAGTAAACGCACCTACACGTGCTCATGCACACTTTTTTCCCCCCTCTTTAAAACTTTGTTTCAGGTTTGGAGCATTACATTAAACCAGAATCAGACTAAGTAACAACAGCAAAAAGGTTTACAGTGCCAGTAGGACCTACATTTTTCATTTCATAATAAATGAATTAATTTTAGGATGGATACAACAAGAGAAACCTTTTGGTTTCTCTTCTGGGCAAAAAAAAAAAAAGGCTCAAAAAGAAAAGTCCAAAATGACCATCCAGGAGAATGAGTTTGGGGTCTGGAAAGTGGATATTTTGATGACACTAATAATAACTATGAAGGCGGTGGTGAGTAGAATTATTGCCGTTCGTGTTGGAGGACAAAGTTGGTTTGATTTCTGGCCAGTGTACTGCCTGGGCAGCTACCAACTGTCTGTCAGTGGAGACTTGCACACAGCTACGATGCTGAAACGACTTCACGGGCGTGTCCAGGTCAAGAAGGATGGGCAGGTGATTTACATTAAAGCGAAAATGGCCTGTGGATCACAATAGACCCCCTCAGGCGTGAGGATGCAGCCCTAGGCCGTGCTTCCGTTTTACATGGGGTAAGGGACTGACCTGAGAGGCACCTGCAACAACCAGGAAGCGACTGAACTGAGGAGAATGTGTAGAATGTTCCCTCCAATTACTGCTTTAACTGAGGAGAATAAGAAATCCATCAAAGAGAAAAATAGGATGCCAGCCAATTAGTTGTATTTATTTCCTCTTTCCACAGACTTGATTGCTGAACATCATGATTAGCTGGTTTTCTATAGCCATTCTTCCTTAAGAACAAAAACACACATACAACCAGACAACAATCACTGTTGACTGAAGTTATGAAAAGTTGTGCAAAAACACTATTGTTATTAATGTGGGAAATGCAATGAATATGCATCTACCATAGACTGTTATTTTGTTCTCTTTCTGATTTCTTTACAGCTCTCTGGAGAAGGTTTTTATTCTAATTCCCTCTGGCCACCCAGGCTCTCACTCAACCAACTTTAAAGTGTTCACACCATGACAGGGAGATTCCAGGGTTCTCACATGATCAGATATGTCCACGGAAATGAAGGTTACTGTTCACTTGAAGATATTCCTCACAATCCAATGTGGTTGTTTATTGTCAAGGCTTTGAATGTCTGGGGAAAATAAGAGGAACAAACCTGAAAGTATGCCAGAGTCGCTGGCG
>NW_022103896.1:75760686-75778017 GCF_000313985.2 Echinops telfairi | reverse complement strand
GGGCCACCATCAGTTTGAACGCCCCCTCCCGCCCCGCCCCCTGAAGATCTTGGAAGACAGGCCTGGTGATTTGCATTTAAACGTTCACAGCCTTCAGAATCCTACAGAATAGTTCTCTGCACGCAGAGGGGTGCCCTGATGGAAACAAACCTGGGCAACTAGTCACAATAAAACTACCAATACAGTTTAGGGCGACCATCCACAGTACTATGCCTCAACCTGCGGTACGAGAATAATAAAATTATAGGCTTGAGACAAACAAACACACAAACAGACAAAAGCTTTCCATCTGTCCCCTTGCAGTAGAAAGATGGGAGTTTATTCACAGCAGGAAGTAGGAAAAGGCTGATTAGATTCTTTACTTCAAACCACCACCTTCGGTTTGTTGTACTGTGGTGACTCCCATGTAACCCTGTATGCTGGAAACTTATGCCCCGATTTTCAAATACTAACAGGGTTACCCATGGTGAATTGTTTCCCTGGAGCTTATGTACTACAACAGAATAGGAAGTAAGGCCTGGTGACTTACTTTTGAAAAGTAGTCCATAAGAAAACCTCAATAGATCAAAACAGAATATTTTCTGGTACTGTTGTGAGCCCCCTCAGTTGAAAGACCCTCACAATTCACCTTGGCTGGGACAGTGGAACTGAGCATACTGATCGATGCTCAAGGAAATAAGACAGGACTGGGCGGTATTTTAAAACTGAGTCCTCAGTATATAAGAATAACTGTTTCACCAAATAGAGCCATCACTTTCCTACTGTTCCCAGGAAAGCGTTTAAGAGTTTCAGCACTTAGTGACAACAGTGATTTGTAAAGGGTCTCATTTTCAAAGCAAATAAAGAGAATTATTCTTGATCTTTTTGTACTAAACTACGTTGCAATAATTGCTTAGTTGCAGGGATGAGGCTCACATCTCATTAGGTGGGATCTCTGCCTAATGAAGTTAGATCAGAGTGCTTCTTATCCATGTCGGTGAAATATTGGTGCTGAAGCTTTGGTCATTGGCTCTTTAGGGCAGGATGTGTGTGATGGCTAATTCTGGGTGTCAATTTGGCCAGACTGACTCACGGTGGTTTTTCCAACACCAAATTAGTTGCTACTCCAAAACGAAAAGGTAATATAATCAATTGTATAATGTAATCTGATATCCTGTAATCAATCAATCCTTTGAAAAGGAACTTGCCTCAAGGTATGTGCTGTCTCCAAACTATCAAAGGGCATTTTGGCAGAATTTTCTCTCTCTCCATTCCTGCAGGCTTACATGATCCAAACTACAGACCTTGGCCTGTAAACTTGTGGAAGTACTTAACTTACAGATTTTATTCTGGCCGGTGCCCTAAATGAGTCAGACTCCACTTGATGGCATTGAGTCTCCAAAATCGTCTGAAGCAATCTCTTCAAGTAATTATCTCTTTCCCTCTCCCCCCATCTCTTTAAAGCCCACGAATGCTTACTAAATACGAGAAGAATATGGGGACTTCGTCTGTGGAAATATTCAAATGAAATTCCTTATGCAACTCTGAATTCACGTTCTACAGAGAACGGTTTAATCTCCCAAGATTTCTTAAAGTTGGAGAATAATGATGTAGGACAATTATTTTTCTTTTCTTTTCTCATTTTTTCCCCAGTAAGATCAGCTTTCCTGTCACCAGCGATGCTTGAGATGTTTAGCAGTTTACCTTTGATGAATTCATGCCAAGTTCTATGGGTCCACAGATTCATCACTCTTCAAATTTATAGGGATGTGTGCAGTGTGATATGATAAATTGTTTTGTTTTGCCTCCCATCACTCACACGATATTGGAAGGACGCTCCCTGTATATTTTAGGCCTCATCTATCAAAAATAGGGCTTCAGGAGAACAAATAAAATGCAGTAAAAACTTGTTGAACTGATAACTATATAATATGAATGTGTCACCTCAGAATATGAACGACCACTATATGAGGCTCATATTTTATTTCTCTTAGCAAGTGTACATATCCGTTATCCAGTGGCTTAAAGTGCATTTTGGTTCAAATGTTTATACATCTTCCCAAGCATCTTTGGGAGGAAGAGTGCCATAAATTAAACTTATTATTAATCTTACAAAATCTACTCCTTTTTACTGGCATTAGGGGATCCGTGCTGCCTGATGATGGATTGGTTTGGCAACCTCCTTGACATACTACTTACTACATGAAATAGGAGGGAGCTTTCTGCTCCATTTTGCTCTGTTTTGTTTATAAAGGAAAAAGGTCTTTACTAAACTGACAAGCACAGTGACAATAATAACAACAAAATCAGTTGCAAAGAGACTACTGGGACTTTATAATTGTTAGACTTGGCAATTTAAATGGTCATTTTCCATTCAAAATTATAATTATTCCTCTTATTAATTAAAATTCTATTTCCACTTCATCCCGAGTGCAACAATCCTGAGTAAACTGATAACAGGTCTTTCCCCAAGGCCACTACACTAGTGACTATCAATAAGTCCACGAGAATAAGTTTGAATTCCAGAAGCCAGGGTCCAACCCTGGCTTTGTACAACCAGCGTCCTTCCATTTTCCCCTCAAATCCTGTAAAGTCCTCTTGCTTCTGTTAGAAGGTTAACTTTGGTAGGTGATACATAATGTGAACAAGTACACAAAATCAGAAAATGGTCGGCTTTTCTCAATATAAAAAGATCCCTAAATTAATTAATAATATGGCATTTATTGGAGACCAAGTAATCTAACACTAATGTATAAAATAGCTTGAATGAATCTCCCCTGCTACCCAGGGATGAACTAAGCCTCAAGAGCCAAGAGGAAGAGAGTTCCAAGGGGCAGAAACACAGCTCATTTCCCAGGAACCAACCCACAACCGCACATCCTCCCGAGAAAGGGGTTCTTCTCCTCTCTTAGCTGCAGGGGTGAATCTAAGACAGGTAATTCAGAAATCCTCAAAGGTCCAAGAGGACCGCCCCCCCCACCCCAGTTCTCAGTGATCTGTACACATGAAAAAAAAGCAGCAGTGAAATTGCAGCCTGCCATACATAAACCAGCCCCTCAAATAGGGCTTTCCCCATTTTCCTTGCTAACAGGAACCTTCTCAGAATTTCTAGTCTTTACATTTTATTTTTTTAATGTGTGTTAGCATCATTCCTTTTAGCTCTTAATTATACATACCTTGATTATATATTACTCTTAATTTTACACTACCATTAAGGGAGCCCTGGTGGCCATGTAGAATAAGTGTAGGACTGCTAACTGCAATAATGGTGGTTCAAACCCAGTAGCCACCCTGTGGGAGAAAGATGAGGCTACAGGATCTCCTAGAGATACACAGCTACAGAAAACCTAGGTACGGTCACCATGGGTTATAATTGAGTTAGGTTTGATGGCTTAATTATTTCCAGACTGTAAGCTCAGGGGTGACAGGGTACTAGAGTATCTTGTGAGATAATCAATCATCTTTACCTTATTCATTCAGCAAGTGTTGTTGACTATGTGTCAGCTCTCTAGGGCTGCCATAACACACCACCACCAATTGGATGGCTTACAACAACAGAGATTGGTTTTCTCACCATTCCGAAGGCTAGAAGTCTGAATTCAGTATTGAATTCAGTATTGGCAGGACCATACTCTCTCTGAATGGCCTACAGCAAGAGCCTTCTTAATGGTTTTCCAGCTACTGTAGTCCCTGCATTTTTCGGTTTGTGGTCAAAGGATCCCAAGCTCTGACACACTCTTCACGTGGCCCTTTTTCCTGGTGTCTGTCTGTTTTTCTCTCTCCTCTTCTTACAAGACACCAGTCATATGGAAGCTCATGGTATCTGCAGGGACTTAAGTATATCCTTGGGGATGACGAATTCAACCCATAACAGCTACCTACCCTGTTTCACGCACTGATTTAAAGCCTGGTATCATAGAACATACATCTTACTATGGGAAAACAAATAATCACTCACCCATTTACCTTGAGCTAATTCTGACCCACAGCGATCAAGGACAGACTAGAACTGCCTCAGTGGGGTTCACAGTCTATAACTCTTTATGGGGGTAGAATGCCTTGGAGGACTGGTGGTTTCCAGCTCCAGTTAGCAGCCTCCTGTGTCACCCACGACACCACAGACTTCCCCTCAGATCATCCCATGAACGCATGAAAAGACATGAGTGACAAGGCTTTGTAGAAAAACGAAAAACAAAACAGGTATCATAGTAAATGGCTCGAGAGATGTATTTAGCATGGGTTGAAGGAGATGCTATCTCGGGCATGATTACATTGAACTGCTAGAGAAGTTGACATTCTCATTACTATTCCTCCTGTTTTACAGATTTTGTAATCTACAAAGTATGGCATCAATAAATTATCTTAAATAAATCATGGACAGATTAAGCATATAATCTGACAGACAACTGGCCATTCCAATTTTAAGTTACTAGCAAACAAGTCAAGTTGAAGTTCTCGATGAGAAGAAATTTTCCTTCAAGCTGAAAGTGCACCAACTAGGAGTTGCAGGCTCGTACTTTTGCCCTGGTTAATGGAAGCAGGCAACTGACTACGTCGTCTGGGGTGGGTCATTCTTATCACCTGCAGTCATTCCAAAACCGTTACTACAGACTTGCAGTCGTTAGCGGACAAAGCACACAGCAGAACAAATGTCCTCTCTAGCCTGATTCTCCTCTCTTAACCTCCAACTTCCCCCTTTTTTCTCAGCATCCCTGCCCACCCTGTTCTAAGGCCTTCAGAATTGTTGGTTATTTGTTAAGAATGAAAGATCCAGCATTTCATTTTCCTTGGTTATAATTCCTGCTATCTTAACCCCCACGTTCACTCTATTATTGAATGACTGTGCATGTGAAAGGGAAAGACAGGGAGAGGTGTCAGGGTAGAGGTCCGGTGAGATATGACAGAGAAACTGAGACGTCTTCAAGCCCTAACTCTAGAGCTGTCTGTAACATCCATGAGCCGGAACCCATACCAATGTGTGGCGTTTGGGTAAGACAGCCGTTGTACGTGGGGCTGTAAGGTCCAGATCTGCCTCTCAAAGCAGAGTTTTCAAGTTCTGCACCTTGGTACACCATAAGCTGACTTTTGTTCATGGCCACAGACCAAAGTTGGCAAACGTTAGGCAACCATCAACGGCTGAACTCCTTCAGTTTGCCTGCTGCTCCCCAGTGTTTCTTGGACATTGGTCCAAGGCACATGCAAAAGAACTGTCGTTTAACCTTGCTTTAAAAAATCCCATGCATTTTGATTTCATGAGGATCCAGTCCGAACAGAGTAATTATAGTCAAGGGTAAGCAGAAGGGGGAAACGAATTGAGCACCCCATCCATATTTCATCAATTCCAGAGGAAAGTTGGTCTCTGGTATCTTTCTGCCAGGCACTCGAGATCAAGCTGCCTAGATAAAGCAAACGTGATGTGTAAGAATTCTGAAACATACAGCTGGATAATGGCAATTGGGGATATATATGATGCTGCCCTTGTTAGAGATTCAAATGGTTTCTGTTAGAGCAGTCAAGTCAGAAGCAATGCTTCGGTATGTAGGGCTATGCTGTTGTCCCCTCGGCGTGCTGTCACTTTGATGCCTTTCTCCATCCTCTCTCGAGCTGTGATGCAGAAAACACGAGTAGAGGATGATGCTCTGAACAGAGAAGGTGTTCTGGAGAATTTCAATCAGTCTCCTAGGCAGTAGAGGTTGACCAGAATGAGGTGTGTGCGGAGAGATAAAGAGGTCATATTAAAGAGGTAATTAACACTTTTGCTCAGAGGAGCAGTTAAAGACCAACAGGTTTGAACAGCATGTCCACAGTTGCAAAGCTGCGCTTTTGAAGTGGGCTCACAGGTAATGGGCTTGAAGACTTCTTTTCAGGAAAGAGGAAGAAGAGAAAGTCCATGTTAAAGGAAGTGGAGAGGAGGCGGTAACATTTGTGTACAGTAAAAACACATAGGCTTTCGGAATGAAAATGTAGCGCAGAGGTAACTTTGCTCCACCTTCATTACCTTCATAATGAGACCAAGGCATAGGGAGAAATGCATTGCCCCTGAGGAAATCCCACGTCTCTTCAGTCAAGAAGAGGGATGGCCATTCTCTAGGTAGAGACCGCCCTAGAGGATCAATACAGCCTTGACAGGAAATCAATTTCATCATAATAAAAAAATTAAAAATAAGAAGGAAATATTTATCAGTGAAATCCTAGCTTCTGGTATTTCACGTGTCAGCCTGATGTGGTCCCACCAGTCGTGCTGACCCATGCTAGCTGCATAATAATAGTAATGTCAAAGTCAGTCACCACCATTTATGATCCGTCATGGGGAGAAGGGGATCTGGTGGTTGTGTCAGTCTGGGTACTTTAGAGAAACACATCCACAGAAACTCATGTACAAGAGAGAGTTTCACATAAAGGGTAAGTGCGTATCAAGAAAACATCCCAACCCAGTGCTGCCTAAGCCCGCAAGTCCAACATTAAACCATTAACCCACATGTCCAACACCAATCCACAAAGTCCCATCTCACAAAACACACACAATGATGCCGACTGCAGGAGGAGAGCCGAGTCAGTGAATGTGTAAACATCTCAGCGCTGGCAGGGGTCTCCACACAGCTGCTCCAGTACCCAGGGCTGCATCGGGGTAGGTCCATGTGGTTTCTCTTTAGGGATGTCTTGCAGGAAGTAAGCCTTGCCAGCTGAAGCAGGGAACTGGCTAAGGCAGCTGCATCCTGGTCCGACCATCAGAAAGCAAGAGACCCGAGAGCTAGAAAGGCGAGACTCACCGAGCCATTTATCCCTCCGCCATTCAATTAACTCCATATGCGTCTATTGGCCAGGTTGGCACAATAAACTAACTACCATAGTGGTACACTGAGATATACAATGAGCTGTGAACCGCAAGTCCAGTAGTTCGAAACACCAGCCACCCCGAGGGAGAAAGATGAGGCTGTCTACTATTTTAATGATTTAAAGTCTCAGAAAACTCAACAGGGCAGTTCAGCCCTGTCCTATAGGACTACAATGGGTCAGAAATTGCCTAGATGACAGTGAGTTTTAAGTGCAGAATATTCTGTGCCTTACTGCAGAGGTGGTAGGGCAAAGCTAACTACAAGTTTGGTACGTAGGACTCAACTCTGCAGCAGATGAGAGACCAGGCAGTCTCCCCGCATGAAGATTTACAGTCGTGGAAGCCCCATGGAGCGGTCTACTCTGTTCAATAGAGGCAGTGAGTCACCATTGACTTGATGGCAGTGGGGACAGCACCAGTGGTCCACCCCTCTCTGTCCCAGTACACATACCCCCGGGAAGTTACTATACCAACTTCCCTGCCCCATGAGCTCTGGTCTCTTAGACAGTCTCCATGTTTTGTGGACCTTTGTATCCCAGGTAACTTTTAGGAAGCTGCCCCCTGACTTTGCTTTCAGATCTCTTCTGCCTAGTGTGCACCCTGCACTTCTAATGCTAACTTTTCGTCAGATGCTCCCTGGCCTTCAACTCTGGTCAGTTAGTGGAATACATTTACCATGTCTCTGCTTGAACTTGACTTCAGACAGCTTCCTGCCACCTCCCCTCTTTGGGTTCTTTGCCCCATGAAGGATATTCTATGGGAGAAAGATGGGGTTTTCTACTCGCATAAAGAGTGACAGTCTTGGAAACTCACAGGGCCAGTCCTACCCTGCCCTGGAGGGTCACTATGAGTCAGCATTGACTTGATGGCTGTGAGTTTGTCTTTTGTTTTTGTTTTATAAATCGGAAACAAAATAAGTATGTAAGCTTTCAACTATGCCCCCTTGATCTTGCTTTGGGCCCAGTTCCCTGTGTGGTTTCCACAAAAGCTGTGCACTTGCTTCCTGGGATCAAGTCTGAACAATGTGTCCGAATGACCTTAATGTACGGCATTCTACATCCAGTAGGAAAGCCAAGGTACACAGCATAACTCAAACCACTTTTTAAACAGAATTACAAGCTGTAAATAATTATTGGTTCTATTAATTGTTCTCTCCTGCTGTCTGTGAGATATTAGCCACCATTGAGTGTTTAGCGGTAATAAACAGGCAGACAAGGTGACAGTGGAAGCAGGGCCTTGATTAAAAATCTATGCCTTGCGAGCCTGCAAATTAAACAATCAGAGTGGATAGGATAGAGAGTTTCTCAGCAAATACAGTCACTTCCGCAGACCTCTCAAAAAATAAAAAGCTACAGAAATGAGATAGCAAGATTTGGGAAAGTACAAAACATTTCTTTAAAATGATATATGATATCACCTAAAACACTTTTTTACAGCAGAAAATATATGGCACTAAAGAACACCACCTCACTAGCTGGCTTGCTCTGCCCCGTCCCATGCCTCCTGCAGCCCATCTAGAATGGAGCAAGCCTTCACACCTTGTTGACAGAGCCAAGAACTGAATGATCGACACTAATGGGACTTTCAATCTTCAACCTAATTAAGTTAGGTAAAGTTAAGGCTTACTAGGAAGAATCAGCACAAAGAAATTAATTAAAGCAATGGAATTTTTGCTGGGCTTACCAGCTGAGTACGGTCTATCTCTATGATGCAAGCAGAGACCAATATTTTAGTTTCATCTTCAGTTTCCTTCTCTCTTTTGTGTGCCTTCGTGTCTCAATGTCCAAAAGTGCCTATGTTCCCAGGGTTGACAGCACACTCCTGTGTCGTTGATCCCAAGTGCACTGTGCTGTGGATGACGCTTTTCTTGCCTGTCCGCACACCTGATCGCAGAGGCTTTGGTTTGCTGAGGGTCTGCGGAAGCCTTGAGCATGTAATTCATTCTTGGTACATGTGTGTAGGAAGAAGAAATGCATGGGTGAGCAAATAATTAGAGTTTTCAAATATGGGTGGTGGTGAAGTGAAGGCCCTGGGGCTCTAGCTTGCTTTACTCCTCTTGTGGTTATCATGTGGAATGAAGCAGATCTAAAGTGAGCAGGGTATCTTTCTTCCTTGCCAAAGCTAAACGAGCTGAGACATATCGCTGCGTGGAACTCAAGTATCATTCAGAGCCGCCCAGCTCTGGGCAGGCCCACTACCAACTACAATGAAGGCCCAGTTGAAATGCTATTAATAAACACCCAAGGAAATGTCCAGTTGCCTACAGATGGACTTTGAGTCTCCACTCTGCACTCCCCCTCAATTACAATGATATGATTCTTTTTGTTCTTTGATGTCTGATACCTGATCCCCTCGACACCTCCTGGTCACACAGGCTGGTGCGCTTCCTCCATATGGACTTTGTTGCTTCTTAAATGCTTCCTCCCCCCCATTATCATGATCCCAATTCTACCTTACAAAACTGGCTAGACCAGAGGATGTTCACTGGTACAGATAGGAACTGGAAACACAGGGAATCCAGGACAGATGGTCCCTCAGGACCAGCGGTGAGAATGGCAATACCGGGAGGGTGGAGGGAAGGTGGGGTAGAATGGGGGAACCGATTACAAGGATCTATATATAACTTCCTCCCTGGGGAACAGACAACAGAAAAGTGAGTGAAGGGAGACGTTGGACAGTGTAAGATATGACAAAATAATAATAATTTATAAATTATCAAGGGTTCATGAGGGAGTGGGGAACAGAGAGGGAGGGGAAAAATGAGGAGCTATCAAGGGCTCAAGTAGGAAGCAAATGTTTTGAGAATGATGATGGCAACAAATGTAAAAATGTGCTTGACACAATGTATGTATGTATGGATTGTGATAAGAGTTGGATGAGCCCCCCAATAAAATGATTTAAAACAAACAAACAAACAAACAAAACCCACCTAAGGCAGGTCCCTGTTTTGTATCACAGAGAAATAGGAATCTTTGGGTGAGTGAGCTTCAGATCCATATGGCACGATGTTTTCAACGGCTTTCTTTTACGTTTTTATCACAAATTTTTCTGACTCAATATAATCATTGCACAGTGACCATGACTTAAAAGTTTTTTAGGATTGAGTGGCGCTGTGGGTGAGGTGTCGGGCTGCTAATTGAAAGGTGAGCCGTTTACACCCACAGGCTGCTCCTTGCAGACAAAGAGGAGGCCGTCCAGTGAAGGTGCAGAGTCTCAGAAAACCTACAAAGGGTTACAAGGAGTTGTAATCCATAGGACGGAAGTGGATTTGGGGTCATCCCCACAAACACTGAATTAAAATCCCCCAAATCAAACTCACAAATATCAAGTCGATTTCAATGTATAGTGACTTCATAGGACAGAGTAGATTGCCCTTGTGGGTTTCTGAGATTCGTATGTTGTGAAACAATGCTAGTATCTGCCCACTGCACTTCACCGGGCTGCCTATCTTAATTGAACTTCAATTATTTAAATTTGGCAGTTTGGGCCACTTCACTTCAAGCTCTGGGGAAAAATTGTGCTTGTAATATGTAGGGTTAGTCATTCACACATTCCAATGGTATTTACTTTGCACTGATTTTCATCTTTAACCAACTTTTATTAAAACTTAAGATAGCTACAGTGTATCACCAACAATAGAGCTGGAAATGGAAGATGTGCAATAAATGAAAAGCAGTCCCTGCTCTCAGAGACCTTTGGGCCAGGAGGAAGGGTCGTGGTCCACAGGCACTGAGGGGATCCAGACTCACAGTGAGTTCATACAGGGACTCCAGGGCTGTAAAACTTTCCAGGCAAAGGCAGCCTCATCTTTCTCCCAAGGAGTGGCTATTGTTTGAAAATAGTTGGTACCCAAACATATCCGTCAATTTGCAGAGAAGCCAAGGAACCTGCTGGGGGCAGGAGGGTAGTGGAGGAGGCTTCACTGGGGCAGTGGTACATTGGTGGGAAGGCAGTATTTTGGGTTTGGGGCTTAACAAAGGAATGAGATCAAATGATGCATTCATTGCCTTAGGTAAATCTGTTGCATCCAACCTCTTCAAACAGTAAAAAGCATGGATGTTACTTGGAGACTAAGGTACACGTGATCCAAGTCATTGTACCTCTGTTGTCTCATATGCATGTGAAAGTTGGACACTGAATAAGGAAGACTGGAGAAGAATCAATGCATTTGAATTGTGGTGCTGGAGAAGAATGCTGAAAGTACCATGGGCTGCCAAATGAACAAATCAATCTGGCAGGGAGGAAGTATAGCCAGCGTACTCCTTCGAGCCAAGGATGGCAAGACTCCGTTCTTCCTTACTCTGCACATGGCATAGGGGAGACCAGTCCTTGCAGAAGGACATTATGTTTAGCAAAGTGGAGGGGCAGTGAAGAAAGGGGACGTTCCTCTATGAAATCGAATGCATGAGTTGCAGTGGCTGCAACAATGGGCTCAAACATCAGAACAACTGTGAGGATGGCGCAGGAGTGGCGGCGTTTCCTTCTGCTGTACGTCCGGTCATTAGCAGTCAGCAGCTAGCAACAAAAACAGAGGAACGCGGGACTGTGGTGGTTCAGTGGTAGCATTCCTACCTTCCATACAAGAGATCCAGGTGTGATTCCCTGCCACCATCTGACATTGGAGACTTGGATAGTGCTATGATATTGAACAGGTTCCTGTGGGACTTGTAGACTAAGAAAGGCTAGAACGAAAGGCCTGGCCATCTATTTCCCCAAACCAGCCATGTCAACCCGTGGGTCACAAAGTCCCAATCTACCATTGCCTGGGCTGCGTTCCGTTTCTTGTGCATAGGGTTACCATGATTCAGGGGTGATTCAACAGCACTTAGGACAAAGCAGCACAGGGCCAGGGCAATGAACATTTGTAGAGGCAATCAGCAAAAGCAAGACAGGGTCAGTGGCTGTGTACAGATGAACAGAAAGTAGAGAAGAGGTGTGAGAGAACATTCTCGCATCTGGAAAGTGGCTAGAAACATCTGGATCAAACTCAAAGGGGAAAGTGTTATGCTGTTTTAATTCCGGGCAGAACACAGTATTTTAAAAAGCACTCCTGCCAATGTGAACAATAGAGACAAGAGGGGGAGAAACCTTAGAGAAAAGCCCAGGTAAAATAGAAGAAGAGCCTACATCATCTCGACAGTGAGGTTTCATCGTGGCAACAGGTGTTAGTGAGGTGGAAGAGATGGAACCCCACCTGGAAGTTTGGTAGGACTGTGTTCCCTTGCTTTAAGGCCACCAGCACCCAGGTTCCAAAGACTCTGCGCCTTCTTCAGCCCTCCCTCCTCCTCCCCACCATCTCCTCTTTCTGCAACTTTAATTGAAGTCTTGTTATCAAGCCTCTTTCCAGTGGCTGTTGGCATGACTTTCCAGAAGGCTGCAGCTGCTTCGGACTGGAACAGAATGGGGACAGGCCACGCTCTGCTCTGGGCCGTGACTCTCTGCTTGATCCCTGCTGCCGGCCTGCTACCTGGGCCTCTCAATTCCGACTTGAATCTCCCTGTCCAGGCCTGCTACCTGGGCCTCCAGACTTTAGAGTTTGACTTGTGGACCTCCTGTGCTTACCTGCCTCTCATGACACCGATGTTCTTATCCACTCACCCCACTTTTAGCTGTGCCCACCTCTGGCCTCGGTCTCCTGGCTTCTCTGACTTGTTTGCTGGCCCGGCTATATCCCGACATGTCCCATTTCCACAGCTTTGTTTGTGCTGGTTTCTTCAAAGCACTCTTGATGTGGGAGTGAGATTTAACAATGTCGAACCAGACACTATGAGAACCTAGGGACATGTCTAGCAATGGAAGTAAAGGACGGTGAAAATACCAATGAGCAATGGCATGGGGTTCTCATTAGGGATGTGGTGAGGATTATGTCACAGTCGTCAACCCGCGGAGTAGAAGGGACTGGAGAACATTAAAAACACCCCTGCTCGCGGCGTGCCAGATCAATTCAATGCACATCTCTTAGAGAAAACCCAGGCCTCAATATTTCGTTACCTCTGGGTGTTATTAAACTAGAGCTGTGAGGTTCCGATGTCAGGTTCTACAGGCCAGGGTTTAGTCTGATGTGAAATGGACCTCCTTAGGAAGAGCAGTGACCCAGGAACCAGCAGGAATCACTGGGCAAACCGAGAGGCCCAGGTAGTAGGCTGGCAGCAGGCATCCAGGGGAGTCCATATAGGAATTAATTCCAACAAGAGTCAGCCCTTCAGATACTGGAACACCCACTCCCAGGGGTAATTCCGGGAGTAAGTTCTGTATGCTGGAAAAGTGTGAACTCACTCCTTGTGGGGCTGCCGGGTTCTTCCTTTACACAGCAGATCCTCAGGAAGATGAGAGAGGGGGTTGCCATTCTGTCATTCTATGTAACCACCTGGAATTGTTATTGATGTTTAAAATTCAAAGGAGTGAAACAGTACCAGGGGACAGTATTTTTGTTTTGTTAATTGCAAACTGCAAAATTGTAAATACATGAAAGATTTTGCTGACCTTGAGTGATATCCATCAACCTGAAATGTTTGCTTTTAAAATTCATTTTCAAAATGAAAAGCAGTAAGAAAGGGAATCGTGTTTATTAGCTATTTATTATCAAAACAATTTCATCCAGTAGAAGAACAGGGAGCATAAACGAGTTGCTCTGGGGTCAAATGCACTTGGGACAGCACTGGCTCAACGGTGGCCGAAATGAGTGAGAGGAAGAGTGAGAGGAAGAAGTGAGACAGGGCAGGCTCCCGGGAAGATACGCTTGAGATATCCCAAAGCAATCTCACGTTTGCCAACATGTGCCATCTGCAAGTCCTCACTCAGGGTGGACACAGTTTTATTGCCCAGATAAAAGCAGCAACAAAGACTCTTTCTGCACTCAGCCCGAGACCCTTCCTTCAAGGGCTATAGTGTCCCCACTCTTCTGAGACACCCTCTTCAGAGGGTGCATCCGTGGTGGTCTCTAATGCGCTCACAATCCCTAGGCAAAGAGCAGCGGACCCAGGAGGTCCTAGAGCGCAAGGACGTTGTTTCCGCTCTCCAGGGCCCAGTCCTAGCACAGTGCATGGACCCACGGAGGTGTCCCCAGTGCAGGTGGAATAGAGCAAAGAACAGATTTCACACAAAGGCCAGCTCTTCTACCCGACTAAACTAATGAATGGATATTAACTTGTTCTACTCCCTGACTTGATTCGTAGGTAAATTATCTTCTTGATCATCCATTTAAAACACATTTATTAGAGATCTACCCTGGGGTGGCCCTATTTTAAGCACTGAGAATAATAATTGCTGAACAAGGCAAAATGATTGCTCTCGTTAGTTAACTACTTCTTGATCACTGTGTAACAACACTGTGTGTGTGCCTGCCTGGACTTGCAAAAGCAACCTCTCCCACAATTCAGAAAGCGTGGACTCAGTGGCACTCCCGTTGAATGGTCAGTCTGGGTGACCTGAGTTTTATATCATAAGAGATGAGTCTATGCCGAACTTCTGTAGAACTTCTTCAACGATTGATGGTTGAATTGACAGTGTCTCCTCACAATTAAAAGGGACAGTCACACTGGGTTGGGGGGCAGAGCTTGTACTTCTCAGAAATAGTGCAGATTAGGTTCTGCACCCCCTGCCCCTCAGCAAGAAAGCAGTTACCTTAACGAAGGGAGTCGCACATTTTGGGGGGGTTCGCAGTGTCTATCAGAAGTATGCTTACACTAAACCTCAGTCTACTGAGAGTACAACAACATTATGAGAAAGGTTGAAAGATGCTGAGAATCACCCAAATGTGACACCGAGGCCTGAAATAAACACATGTTCTTGGAATGAAATGACACCAGTAGACTTGCTCCACAAGGACTCACCACAAAACTTCAATTAAATAAAAATGCAGTGTCTGTGATGGTGCTTCCTGGCACATAGTAGACTCTCAACAAACATGCGTGGAATACAATGCCCACAATGGTTCATTTGTGAACTACTAATAACACATGAAATTCTCTGTACTGTGTGTGTGTGTGCTCTATTGTAATTTGATTTCTCTTAAACTCTTAGTCTTAAATAGCTTGTGTTTCTTTCCTTTACAAGTTCACTGCATTAAAACGCAGCATTCTTCCCCCAAGTTTGTGATTTCAACGCTAGTAGAAATGCCAATTCATTCCATTTGAAGCATGGACAGACCTGATCCGTCATATCCCTCTGCTAATGACGCAACTGACATTATTGACACCCCCTAGCAGCTCTCTTCTCTGTTCTAATGAAGAGCAAAACTGGTATCTTTAGCTGATGACCTGACATTTGGGGGCTTTTGTTCTAACATAAAAGACAACCCATTGTGATGCTAAAACAAAAACTCAGGGATGTTACCAGAAAAGCCCACTATGACCAAAAGTAGTTACATGTACAATTTGAATTAAGCTTGTTGTAAGTCTAATAGGATTGCCATATTTTGAGCTCTAAGGGAGGAAATACACACTGTGGCCAATGATAGGTAAAGATGAGTGTGGTTCACTAGACTAACTGACCGCGCAAAGCAGCCTCGTGTGCTCACAAAAATACAAAGCAAAAAAACCCAAACCCCTAAAACTAAAACAAGCTATTTAATGCTGGGCAAAATGGTTCACGAAATAGATGCTATCATAGAAGTAGTAGTAATATTACAAAATAATAGCTAAATAAGAAATACAAGTTATCACAGGAAAAACAACAGAAATAAGGGCTTAAAAATGATCTCTTAACGATTATATTAGCAAATTGTCAGAAAAATGACAATTAGATACAAGCCCGGGACTAACAGCTCACTGAAACGTTCTTGAGCAACCGAGGAGGGCAGGCTGTAAAAGCTCTGTCGTCATTGCATTAAAAATCTAATCTAAAATCATCGCATGTCAGAAAATTAAGGATTCATCAAAATAGTCCCAAAGGTTACGCGCTGAAAGGAATGCACAAGAAGCGCCCGGCTCCTTGACTTCTTTACATAGGAACATATCTGGTAGTCCACGTCTCAAAATAAGTTAAGTATCAAATCTGTTTTGCCAAATGGGGCCACCACAACATAGAAGGCAGTTAGCATTGTTTTAGGGGCACAGTAAATGTTAGTCGCACTGATTGTCATTAGTAGTGCCATGTCAGAAACAGCTCAATGCCTTTCATGGTTGGTCCCAAGGTTAAAAGAATCCCCTGAAGGGTCCCATGCGGCTAACCATCCAGCCAGTTGCCAGTGAGTTGATTCCAATGCCTCCTGATCCCACGTGTGTCGGAGAAGAATGAGCCTCCGGAGGGTTTGTAATCGCTGGGTTTTCAGAAACAGACTGCCCCACGTTCTCCTAAGAATCAAACCCCTAACCTTTCAGTTACCAGCTGAGCATGCTAACCATTTGCAGCACCTGGTGACTGACTCTTCTGGGGATCAAGAACTGATGAGGCTAAGTAAATGCTCATAGATGAGTGCTATCAAGTTGGCTCTGACTCATAGCGGCTCTATGAATAAGTGAAGGAAGCACTACCCAGACCGGATCATCGCCACCACTGTTCTTATGTCTGCGTCCACTGCTGCAGCCACTGTGTCAAAGTAGACAGCGGTTCCTGCGTCTGGAAGCTCTGCTGAAACCGACTCACTTTGGATAACCCTGCAGATATTGCCAATCCCACTGACAGAGCTTCCAGCATCACAGCAACACCCAAGCCGCCACAGTTCTATAAACTGACAGGGAAACGGTGGACCCATAGAATAGCAACAACTAAACTGATAATACAGTTTTATGGCCGGCTCTCATCTGTCAGTTTGTCATACGGTGGTGGCTGGCCTGTTGCTGTTATGTTGGAAGCTCTGCCAACACCAAGCAGTCTTTCACGTATAAGCAGGTCCACTCATGCAGACAGGTTTCAGCAGAGCGAAGGTTGGAGACAAGCAGAAGTGAGAACTGGAAAACACCTTGGTCCTTGATGTGCAATCAGAAATTGCACAACAGAACTCTACCAGACTAATGGCCTATTCCATGCAAATATGTTTTTTCAAATGGTGACTATACACAGAATACTATGCACAGGAAGACCTAGAAACCAAACCTCTGTGTAAAGATAGAGGAGGAGCTCAATATGCTCCGTCAGAACTTGATCATGGCCAGGGAGTGACTATGAGACAGATCATCAGTTGATGATGATTGATGCAAGTTCAAGCTGAAGCTAAAGAAAATTGAAACAGTTCCAGGAAAGCCAAATTGCGACATCAAGTATATTCACTTGAATTTAGAGGCCGTCTCAAGAGGAGATTTGACACACGGAACACTACTGATTGGACAGGACCAGACGAGTTGTGGGATGACATCAAGAACATCCGATACGGAGAAAGCAAAAGGCCATTTAAAAAAAATTAAAATAAATGTCAGAAGAAACTCTGAAACTTGTTCTTGAATGCTGCATTGCTAACTCGCTGAATGAAATGATTTAATAAAAGAGCCCAACAGAAATTTCAAAGAGCAGCTTGAGGAGTCAAAGTAAAATATTGTAACAAAATGTTCAAAGTTAGAAAATGTTCTGAAGTTAGAAAA
>NW_022103896.1:75748837-75759673 GCF_000313985.2 Echinops telfairi | reverse complement strand
CCCCTAATAAAATGTTTAAAAAATAAATAAATAAAATAAAGTTAAATTTAGAAGAGACAAAAAAAAAGAAAACCTAAGACTTCAAAAATCAATGAACTATCCAATGTGATGCTTCAACAAATGGGTGAAATCCTGAATGTCCTGACTCATCTAGGCCAAGACTTTTGGAGAGCGTGGCCTGGCCAACTGACTAGACGAGAACTTTCTTTGTGACCTTTCCAGGTAAAAAGATGTCATCTACGAAAATGCAGAAATTATTCTTAAAATAGCATTAACATCACATTCAAATCAAGTTCTCTTTAGGTTAACTGAAAACTGGTTACCAGAATGAAGCCAAGTTCAAAAAAGGACACAGAATGAGGACTATCATTGCTGGTGTCAGGTGAGTCTTGGCTGAAAGCGGAGACGACCAGAAAGATGTCCTCTGGAGATCATAACAAATTACAGATAAGACGGCCAAGCAGGAGGCTTCCAGAACACGTAATGGTGCACATGCAGAAATCGTGTTCATATAGAGGAAGTTGCTTGACCAGAACAAGGGGATATATGGCATGGTTTTACATCAGGAAAGAGCTGTATCCTTTCATTACACGGATTCCATCTGTATGGTAACCGGACATTGGAGAAGCTGGACTACGTGAAGGAGAACACAACGTGAGGATTGGGAAGCCTCATCAACAACCTGTGATAGGTAGGTGACACAACCTTGCTTGCCAACGTGCAGAGCATTTGAAGCACTTGCTGATGAAAATCAAAGACATAGACGGCAATGTGCATTATACTTCAACATAAAGAAAAAACATTCTCACAATTGGACCACTAAGCAGTATCACAAATAATAGAGAAAAGATAGAAATTAGCGATGATTTCATTTTACTTAGATCCATTATCAAAGCTGATGGAGCCAGCAGTCAAGAAAACAAGCAACATATTATCTTGGGCAAATTGGCTGCAAAGACCTCTCTCAAGTGCTGAAAGCAACGATGTCACTTTGAGGATTAACTGCCTGTGACCAAGACGTGATGTTGTCACACACCTCCTATGCATGCAAAAGCTGGACAACGAAGAAGGCAGGCCCGAGAAGAACCCATGCATATGAATGACGGTCTTTGCGAATGGTATTTAGTATACCACGGATTGCCACAAGAAGGGATGACTCTGTCCTGGAAGAAATACAGTCAGCATGTTGCCGGGAAGTGAGGTGGGGAGCCTGCCTCACAAGCTTTAGTCATATTATCAGAAGTGTCTGGAGAAGAACATCATGTGGGAATTCTTCCATGAGATGGGTTGACACCGGAGCTCCAACATCGAAAGAATGGTGAGCCTGGTGCCGAATGGGGCAGTGTTTTGTTCTGTTGGACACTGGATCACAGAGAGTCAGACTGACCTGCCAGGACCTCGTACAAATCAAAACATAGTTCAGGGATTGTTAACTGTCTTTAAAAACCACAGTAGAAAGTGCATTATCTCTTAGAAAAGCTCCGAAACAAAGAGAGATGCTAAATTGATATCTACCTGCATCTGCTTGACTCTTGCCCATCATGAAAGGATGAAGACTGTCCGAAAGGTGGGCCTCCTACTAGCGCAGGTAAGCACCATGCACAGCAACAGGTACCAACCCAAACACACAGTTATAGTGACAAATGAGGCGTAGGAGGGTGCAGTTAGAAGTGGCCTGCCGATGACCTCTAAAGGATTTTTCAACTCTAGATGCAAGAGCGTTATTTAGACTCCTCATGGCCTCACAAGTGCCTGAGATGTAGTTGGTATATGAAAAAATGCAGTCACTGAAATGCTAGTGACATAAGCACTTCACCCTTCAATGGTGGCCCGAGGAACCAACAAGCCTGCTTGGGCTCAACAGTCGGACTCCAAGGGAAATACAGGCAGTGCAGTCCGTAGGGCTCACTCAGACGTCCCCCAACTCCTCGTTTGCTAGAGAACTGAGACGGCTACCTCGAGGTACCCTCTGGGTCAGTGCAAGATCAGCCTCCGATCGCGTAGGTTGGTCCCCTTGCCCACGTGTGGCCCCTCAGAAACGTACTGGAAACATCCAATATGCTGTACTTTCTGGCACTGTCGCAGTGTGTTTATATGGGGAGGTTCAGATAGCCAGATTCAAATTCATGAGATTATCATCAGTCATCATTTACTGAGGGTCCTCTGTGGGCAAAACAGTGTCATAAAACAAACAAACAAACAGAAGAGAAAGGATCACAAAAGTGAACACACAGTATACGGACAAAAAGGAAATTCTGAACATATTCTTCATCATGTGTAAGCATTTCAGGACTGTAGAAGCAGCTGTCAACCACCATTTAAAAAAATCTATCACATGTATCTTTTGGTTTATTTACCCATGTCATTCCCTGCTAAAATGTTTGTGATTTCCAGTCTTCTAGGGATGTTTTTTGCTACATTTACAAAAGGTCTGCCCTCCCTTATGGTTAATGTTTGTCGTAATGGCATCGGCCCGGACTCATGATGCCTTTGATGTAATTACTTAACAGAGCCCTTCCAGCCCTCTACTTTAGTCCTTATTTTACACAGTGCTTTTTGCACTGACAAATGACCAGAGGACAAGCCAGCTCCCTGCTCAAAGACACTCAGCCTACAGCTCTGTCTTATATTCTATGGACTGCTGCTTCTTTTACTGACACCTTTCTGCCCAGGGATCTCTTGATGATCCGAAGACCCCCAGTTCCTGCTGCTGAGATGACACACTTTACACACAGTGAATGGCAACATGACCAGTCCTCACCTGACAGTCTCCAACACTTTCATCCATGCTCCCTTTAGTCATTTGGTGGGAGTTACAGAGACTCGTTAGAAAGGGGCATGCCAAGTAATTCCGTTTGCTTCTACAAAATATTCTGGTGATTATTTCTTCTATGATTGATCTTCCTTTTTAAAAGTTACTGGATCTTTTTTAAAAGGCAAATTTGTAGATATTTGTACTACTTCTCAGCAAAATCTGCTTTTTCCCCCTAAAGATGTTTTAGTCTTTAGCAGAGCAACATATAGCTCACAAAGTTACCAGGCCAGAAAAGCCAGTTATTAGAGAAACTCATTGCCCTGCAAACCCTCTCTAAGGGCAACAGAAAATGACTAATGCATTTTGCAAAGCATTTTAGTGGTGCAGGGGGAATAGAAATCTGACCACAGTGGACAGTGAGGATCCCACCATTGTATAAAGGAACAAATAAACTCAAGCTAGCCGTCAACATCTTTCTCTGACTTTCATCACACTGCACACACAGACAGCAGAAGAGGAACAAACTCTCCTGAAGCCATTCCCACACCCCACTGCGACTATAATTATCTGTAGTTTTCATGAGAACAGAGACCTGTGTTATTTATTCTTAGCCTCTGTCTACTCAGCGCTAAGCGCTGAATCTGATCCTTAAGAAATACTTAATAAATGGCTTGAGGTTCTATAATTCTTCCAACCTGTTCTGAAGCCACACATGACTCTTCTGGGGGTTAATGGAGACCTTGACCAGTTTACTAGGTTTATAAAATACTTTTTGATTTTCACATTTTCCAAACGTCAACTTTAGAGTCAGACTCCTCAGTGATTGAAGTCAGATTAGGACTATGTTGTGCCAAGTCTCACAGCAATGAGACCACCTGCTTCTTTGCTCTCAGGGCAATGACCTTGTGGTCTCATTTGCAATCATTGTTCTGCAAAGGAAGCCTAGTTATGGCCATTTGCCAAAAGATTTCAGAAACTGCAGGCCTGATTGAATATGGTTTTAGGGAGATAGCCGAGTGTAAAGATCGTGCACACATGTGTGCACATGTATGTGCATGGTTCTGAATGCACATGGGTAGGATCTCTGGAGCTTGTATTTTCAGAAGGACGCCTTTTTAAACTGGATCTGCAAGCTGAGCACCCCAGCACTACTAAGCTTCCCTGTGCAAATGATGCTAAACCTTGGAGATGGTATTTATATGACTTTATTCTCTATCTTTTAAAACAAGAGCAGCAATAATTAGGTACTTAAATTTATGAGTGGGTTGAGATTGGGGTAAGACATGATTATAAAAGATATATGAAATGCATTAATGAATGTATATGAATGAAAAACACAGGTGGAACGTGTTAACTTAGAATATATACTTTAAGAGTCCAATAGAACAAATATTTGATTAAGAATAAAGAAAATGTCACACACAGAAACATTTGCACACATAGGTATGTGTGGTGTGTACACTTTGTCTCACTGCCACTGAGTCAATGTGGAAGCACAGTGACCCTATAGGACAGTGGAACTACCAGAGATTTTCCAAGCCTACAACTCTTTACGGGAGTAGAAAGCATTAGCTTTCTCCTGAGGAGCAGCTGGTGGTTTCAAACTACTGACCTTGTGGATTGCAGCCCAAGGTGCAACCACTATGCAACCAGGCCTCCTTTACACATCTACACAAATATATGCCAAATGCCTGATGATCTCCAAAGCACTTTGGCTAATTGACATGATCCTTGAGCAACCTTGTGAGAAAGAGAAAAGGAAGATACAAACTTTAGGAAGCTAAAATTAAGGTCTAAGGGGATTTGTGGAAGGCCAGATGGCTAGTTAAGTAGTGACTAGATGATAACTCGGGAGGCTCTTAATTCCCAGACCAGGGTGTCTGTTCAACGCATCTGTCCCCGATGGGTGTGAAGGCTTGGACGACACAATCCTCATCCGCTCTGTTTCAAAAGAGCAACTACAAAGAGAGAAAAGTGAGGCAATGTGTTCAGTCTATTATTTCCCGAAACGCTCCACACTCTTTAACGATTGAATATTTCATGAATAGGAAGAGACACCCCCTCCCAAGGCTTCATTCCTGCCCCAAATTCATAAGGGGAAAAAAAAAATTCAAGATCGAACCTTTTGTAGTGTGAGGCAATTAGAGAAGATCATCTGCAATCAATGTTTAATTACATGCGCGGGGTCAAACATGTGAAAGCTTATTGTCATTAAACTGACATCGCTTCCAACGCCACACTTTCACTCGGATTCCAGCTCCATCCACACTTACTCCTACTCTCTCCTATCTTCAGCTCTGGGAGCAAAATCTTGCTTTCGATGGTGGGGTGTTGGGGAGCTCGAGTAGATTTGGGGTTTCAGAGTTGTGTGAAGGGCAATTTATCCCAATCAGATTGCTCCAGAGTTGTGGAGATGGAGCAAAACAATGGGAATGCTAGTACCAGTTGCTCTGGCGTCAATTCTGGTCCATGGATATCAGAATCAAACTGTACACCCAGGGTTTTCAGGGGCCAATTTTAAAAAAGTAGATCACTGGGACTTTCTTCACAAGTGAGCCCCTCTCTGTCTAAAGTTCGCCCCCAAGCCCTAAGGTCGCCACAGCGACACACAAGCAATCAAACAAGCATCGAGGCTGAGAAGGGTTTCTAAGTGGTTCCAACTCTGTCCACTGCCGTCGAGTCCATATTGATGCATAAGGGACGCCATAGAACTGCCCCCCCCCTCCCTGTAACTCTTTACGGAGTGTAAAGCCTCTCTTACTCCCACAGTGCTTTTGAACTGCTGACTTCGGGGTTAGCAGCCCAACATGGAACCACTACCACCAAGGCTCCAGGGGTCGTGGCACCCAATGTGGGCACTGGCCTGGATTCTGACCTGATCTCCCACGCGCAAGGGGAGGAGTCAATGCCTGAACCACGCATACACCCTAGGATGCTACTTAGAAAACAGCACAACACACAGGCAAACAATAAAAGCAACTGCTGCCAAGTCGATTCTGACCTCACGTGCAGAGCAGAATTGTACCTCAGGCCTAGGGTTTTCACAGCTGTGACCTTTGGGAAAGTATATCACCAGGCCTTTCTTTTGAGGTTCCTATGGGTGACCCTGAACTGCCACCCTTCAGCAGGAAAGCACTTAGTCTTGGCACCACCGCCTATGGTCTCTAGAGTGCTAGAAGGCCAGCGCAGTTCAACCTGATCAGATGATGTGCACTGGGTCCTCACTGAGATGCAGACAAACAAGAGTCGGAGATTGAAGCTTTTCAAAGGAATAATTTTTGACTTGTGCAATACAATTAGGGGTGGGGAGGAGTTTGTAGTACTTGCATGGGTTGTCATTTTATTGTTCTAATTATCATTTCTGTTGTAGTTTAGAGAATATTGGATCCACCATAAACTAGGAGAATAAATAAAAGAAGTGGTCCTTGTCACAGATGGTTTGGTCAGCCCTGGGCTAGGGACATTCTGTAAGCCACCGAAGACAGGTCTTATTTGGGAGGAAAATAAAAGCTTCTTAGCGTATGGAAGACACTTAGATCAGCAACGTTTTCTCTTGATGACTCACCGTGTTGTGGTCCTTTCCTGTGCTACAAGGGTAACGAGAGGCTGACTCTACAGAAATGAACCAGGTCTCGTGTCAAAGAGGTGGACGGTACGACATTTCTGCAAAACCCCAGGGCCGTTGCACGGAGGCACAATCAGAAATGCCACAGGTACACACCGTGAACTCGTCATCTATCGGCTCATCACGCTGAGAAAGAGAGGGCTGCTGCTGCCCCCGAGCTGCGCTCCAGTAGCTGAGGTGACAGGAGCAGGTGGCTCCAGGTCAGGACAGGTCCTCATTGACAAAGCACTCCGAGAAGCCACACGTGTGTGCATGCACAGGGCCACTTGTTCGCGGTCTCAGAAGAGGGGCAAAGGGCTGACTGGACATGAGACATAATTACCCTCTCACCCAAGAGGGACGTCCCTGCAGGTTAGGGGTGATGGACAGCAGTAGGTCAGGCTGATAAAGGGCAGCCCAGCTGTTGCCAAGGTTGAGAGCTTGGGAGGGAGAGAGAGAGAGAGTCTTATGTCTGGTTACTTCTTTTACCAGCACGGACGTGGATTGAAGAACAGCGGTGACCAGGTTTCCGCTCTCTCCTTAATGCCTCATTTCTTCAAAGCATCAATGTTGTTTCAGATGAAAATCCAGGCCATTTTACAGACGCGTTTTAAGTTCTCATAACCTTATGAAGGCTGCATAATTTTGAACAGGTAAAATATGACAGCAATGTTCTTTCTCTTCCTCACATTTGGAAAACAACAGACCTACAAAATTAAATTGGAACACCGTGGCATTTTGCATGCGTATTGTTGGTGGTAGACAATGGCTGCATTGTTATCAGAACCCCACAGAGCCAACTTCCAGTTCTCCTTGGGTTTTTTGTGGTTTCTTAGACATTTATGACAAGGCACACTCCCTCTAGTGGCCAAAGTAACACATGCAAATTCACAGGTTTGTTAACCAAAAATAAGAAGGATCATCTTTGATAATCTGTTTTTAAAAGAAAAGTGTTTTTTCTTTCTTTTCATCTTTGTTTCTTTTGTGCTGTTGTTGTTCTTTTTGTAGCATCTCTTTCTGGAGCATTTCAAACAAATGTATATAAAATCAAAGAGAATTCAAATGGTAGATTATATACTTACAATGTCTAAATGTGTACGGTAAACCTTATCTTGAATTGTGATTTTTATGATTGATATGACACTAATTCTTTCTTACAGGTTTGCATGGGAAAATGTTCAGACCACAGAAAATCAGATGAAATGACTATTCTACCATGTAACTTTCAGCCCTTTCATAAACAAATCAACCCTGGAGAACCATAGATGTTAGATGACTTTCTGGGGAGGGAACAGCATGCTAGGTGCCTAGACTCTCATTCCTTTAATTTAATTTTGTTATTTTTTTAAGGCTCACATTTGTTTAAAATGACATTATGACTGAGGAGAAATAGTCCTCGCGTAGTCAGCATTCTTGCTTTAAGTTTGCATCTTAGCACCTACTGGTGACCAAAAAAAGTCTTTAGACTAATCTTAAGTGTAGAAGTCTCATCCTTTATGCCACATCACTTACATCCTCTTATATTTATCATCTGTGTAAGCACTTCTCAGAGTATTTGTTAAATAAAGAACCCGTTGCCTAGGGATTTCCTAATCTGGAATGAAAAATGAATGATTGATACTAAGAAAATATGCAGGTTTCTGATCCTAATACTCTCCTGCTCATGATGGGTGTGAAAGTGAATTTCAGAATTTCTTATCTATCTCTAGAATTTGGTGAATTATAAATGAGACCAAATTATTAAAAATGCTTTGAGGATTGTGGCAACTATAAACACACAGCAAGAAATTCTTTTGGTGAGCCCGTGTTAAATCGCACGTGCAGGGGGGTGAATTTTAATAAACTGCTTGCTTCCTGGAGAGTGAAGTTGGATAACAGAAGGGACTGCTGTTGTTTCTAGAGGGTGAATGGAAGTAGAAGACAATCATACACTCTTCTCATCCATGTGGCCGCGTGTCAGAGCTGTGTTGAAAATGCACTAGCATGACCTTTCGGGAGTCTTTGGCAATTTGATTTGCACTAGAATGAAATCTTGTTACATCATGGGGTGGGAAGGATCACAAGTATGTACAAATGTAATAAAATAGGTGCCTTGGAGGGCTTGCACTGTGCCGCCTTCAAAAGAGTTACACTGAAGTCCTAAACCCTTGCAGGGGTGAAGGTGACCTTGTTTGGGAACAAGTTTTTCTCTGAAGATGCTATCAGCCGGATTTGCAAAGTCACACTACAAGAGGATGGGGGTGCGCATCCTAAACCCTTTGAGTGGCATCTGGGGGGCAGACAAATGCCGATGACAATGAAGGCAGATGCCGCTCTACGGAGCAAGGTAACATCAAGGATAACCTGCAATCACCAGACACTAGCAGAAAAGTAGGGAGCAGATCCTCTCTCAAAACCCTGTAAAAGAATCAATACGTCCGACACACGCGTTTGGCGTTCTAGCCTCTGGGACCAGGGAATTGCTCTGCGCTCCTCAAGGGCACCTACTTTGAGGCATTTCTTTTTTACATGGCAGCCCTAACTCAGACACTTGCCAATGCTTGGGGATGGCCAACCCCATTTTGAATAACTGAATTTTCTCATGACAAGTATCCTTACCCAGTACCAGCAGTTGCCGAATTGTGAGAGAAACAGGGCTTGCAGCTATCTTGTACAAGTTCTGTCTACTCAGCACTGAGGATTGTGGCAGGCACTGAGCAGGAGTTCACTAAGGGTTTGCTGGACTTGAACCCTGGACTGGGGCTCACAGAGTTGACCTGGAGAGAGAAAGGCTGGGGGAATGAATGAGGCAAGATGTTCAAGGACCTCAGCGCTGTTTAGGGGGGACTAGCCTAGGAGTTATGTGGCCTCGGTAAACAGTTCGCTGCCTGACCCACAACTGATGGGGGACACATTTGTCGATACTTATCCAGAGATGGCATAAGCACCCCAAACTGAATTCCAGTTGGAGCAATGGTTTTAAACACAGAGAGAAAAGTCGGAAAAGCAGATAGCAGATGCCTCTTCCGAGTTGACAGAAGATAAACAAAAACTCAAGAGGAGTTTGGACTCTTCCCTGTTATCTGTAAACACTGACCCAGGTGGACAAGACCGGGCTGTCTTACATAGCTATTTTCACATATCGCACTTACTGCAGGTGACAATATATTCGAGAATCAAGATTAGAATCGCCTTGCCTCACACCCTTGTGTCAAGCAGAGTGTTCAACTCAGACAATAAAAGTACAGAAAAGATATTATCGAAAATTCTGCCAATTTTCCAATGTCCGCCCTTGTGATTTAAAAACAAACAACCATAACAACAACCACACGAAAATGTCCTAACACATTATGGCTGATAGAAGCTTCGTCCTGCTGTCAGAAAGATCACAGAACGTCTGGGAAAGAGTCAGCAGATGCTGCCCAGTGACAAACCTGAGAGATGCAGACAGTGGGGCCAGATGCTGAAGTGACCTTTGCTTGGCAGAGTGTCTTGGCATGGTGTTGATTTAGATGGCTGTTGGCAGAAGCTTTAGATCCAGCAAGAGGGAAAAAGGAAAACACACACACACACACACACACACACACACACACACACACACACACGCCCAAACCTAAACTATGAAATTCTTTCCCTACTCATGCCCTTCACTCGCAAACCCCAAACCACTGGTCAGTTCTCCGTGACGGCTGCACAGAATCCCCTGCACAGAACTGCCACTCGGCATCTCCTCAGGCGGGCGAGCACAGAGCTAACAAGAACATCACCAGACTGTGCCATTTTGCATCCCACTCAACTTTCAACAGCTGTTTCTTGAGTGAATACAGACCCAAAATAATTATATGAAAAGAACAACATATTCACTATGTGGGACAATGTTTACGTTTATTACATAGTCATTCATTTACCAGTTTTAACCATTTGCCGTCTGTTTCACTCCAACTCATGGGTGTCAGAGGAAGACTATGCTCCATGGGTATTTCAATGGCTGAATTTTGGCAAGAAATTACCAGGCCATTCTTCTGAGCAGCCTCCCTGGTTGGCCTCAGACCTACAACTTTGCGGGTAGCAGCCAAGCGTGTCAACATTTGTACCACCAAGGGGTTCTGAGCCACTCATAGGGGACATAACGCCGCACGTTGGAAAATGGGATGATTTGTCCATAGGTCTAAAGAGTGTCAAATGGAACTAGTTCTCCTAATTTCAACTTGAACTATGATTTGTGATAATAACATGAAAAGTTGTTGGTTTTAATCAGGCAGAACTAATCAAGTCAGTTTTCCCAAACCAACCACACTCACTGCCATTGAATTATACTGATCTGATTGATCCCATAGGACAGGGAAGGCCTGCCCATGTGAGCTTCCTAGGCTGCAACTCTTTCCATATTTTATTTTATTTTTTAAATCAATTTATTGGGGCTCATACAATTCATCACAATACATAGATCAATTGTGTAGAGCACATCTCTACATTTGTTGCCCTCATCATTCCCAAA
>NW_022103896.1:75693022-75748058 GCF_000313985.2 Echinops telfairi | reverse complement strand
TCTTCAGCGTTTATGTGGGGTAGGTGGTCATACGGGAACAGAAAGCCTCTTCTTTCTCCCACAGAACACCTGGTGGTTTCGAACCAGTGACCTTGCGGTTAGTGGCCCTATTTGTAACCCACTACACCACCAGGGCTCTTTAGTCAGTACCACAGGCACATGTGCCACATTTTTAAAGACACCTAATCGCATTATCTGATAGTGACCAGCATTCACTTACTAAGAATTAAAAAAAAAATCTTTTTGAGTGCTTCAAATGTTCCGATTGTCTTAGCATTCATAAATAAGGCAAAAGATCGCTAAACTTAGATTCAGAGAGAATTTTACATCTTAGCCACCCTGCAATGCTAAAACAAATACAGAATGTACATAGCTGCGTGCTTCATATTAGACATGATGGAAGACTACATAGCTCTTCTGACGCGTTTAGACACTTTGTCACTTTACCTGGAGAAATCTACACTGCTTACTCTGAATTGCTGCTGATGTCCAGCACTTGTCAAAACCTCTATCTGTCAAGGCCTTCACAAAGAGTTGCAAAATGACAGACCAGGATGTCTGAGTAGAGGGAGCCTCAGGAAAAATAGAACAGATAGAAAATTCATGACTCTAAACTACATCAAAGTGACTTCTGTCAACATCATGTCACAAGAACTGTTCATTTTGAGAGTTTTTTTTAATTATATAAACACTTTTTTTTTTAGTATGAGCTAAGTGTAATGAAAAAATTTCTTGGTGTACAGTATGATCCTCCAAATGTTCCAAATATATACTTTAGATCATCCAGGAATAAGAAAAATTCTAATAGTAGATACTGTCTGCCAGTTAAAACCAATGACATTCAAAAGAGATGTATGAAGATACTATCAGCTTAAAATAGGTCAACCATCTGGCTATAAAGGAACAAAAGTATGTGTATATATATATATATGTATATTTACATTTGCATCTTTTTTGGACACATCTAACTTCTACAACTGGAATAATGTTTTATTCTTCCACAATCCATTTCAGTCCATCCCCCCAACCCTTGGCTTAGTGTGACAATTATAAAACACTTATTCAGTGCTTTCCCCCCCCTCAGCAGGTTTCCTAAAATATCAGGCATTATTTTAATTTTTACAAGTCGCTGGAAAAGCTTCCTAATGCATAATTTCCCTAAATCATATTTTCCCAAAGGGAATTTTAAAAAAGAAATGGCTATGATATCTGTGGCTGCATACATAGAGCCGCTTGCAATCACATTCCAAGAGTCATTCACGGCATGACATACGAGTTGCATAAATCTGGAACTGACCCCTCTCCTGTTTGCATCCTCAACATCTCCCAGAGAGGATGCTAGAACCCAGGCAACTTGATCTCCACTGATCATATGTCAGTGAAATCATCAGGGGAAGTGACCTTGTAAAGTAAGGAACACGGATTATGCTGTCAGTGTATATATGCAGAGCAGACAGGAGGGGAAAAGCTTATAAGGATACACTGTCCTCCGAGACAGACAGACACATAGATGCCTACGCTTGCATCCACACTCCTCTGAGCACATGCACACACACAGCATAAACAGAGGAGCTTAAACACACATGTGAAGAATCAAACCTGGGCTGCTTCCTCAGGGACTGTGGAATCATTTACACTGTCCATCACTTACCCTCGTCCCTTTACCTATGATGTCCCGATCTTTATTTCAGTTCGCTTTAGCCACCACCCTTACGGGGCTCAGGTACAACCCAGTGATCAGCGGCCCCTGAGTCGGCCAAGGTGTCCAGGGCCATCAAAGGTCCATTGCCTGTGTCCAGAGGAGTTTGCTGACCTCTACCAGGAAGAAAGCTTTTCCAATCACCAGTACCGCGGCTAGCTCTGAGAAAGGCAGCTGCCTTCACATAAGCCCGCTGCATGGTCCCAGTGTGCCAGGAGCGGCCTCCGCTCATAGGAAAGTCGGGGAGGCTAGCCATTTCTTATTCGAGACAGAACTCAATACATCTGTGTCCTACTTACACAAAGATGTTTATTACCTGTAAGTGTGCAGAGGTGTGGGCTTCACCGCAGCCCTGATTGGTAATAAGCCCCCTTTTCTCATTTACCTTGATAGCAAGCATTCCTGAAGATATATGCATTTCATTTCATGGTTCAGAAGAACAAAGTATATGTATATGTGGTAGCAGTGGGTGGTTAATGAAATGGTCTGACAAACATAAGCTAATACATAATCATACCAGAATGTGAACCGGAACACCTGGTCCCGCTTCACGACTTCCAGGTCTTAGAGAAAAGTTACCAAGCTCCGAAATGGAAAACGCTACGATTTAGACATCAGTATGCTCTCAGGAAATGCTAGTCACTTTTCTGTTGTTGTTGCAATCACTAAAGGGTGGCTATTTTAATGACATCAAATCTCTTTTGCTGGTGTCCTAAGAGTAATGGAAACTTCACACATGCATGAAGCTCCTGTAATTATTTTAAACTGCCTTCTGTTGTCCCCCTGAGGAACACGGTGGTATTTGTTTGATGCACTTTAATTAGTGTCAGGGTAATTAATGCTATGCTATCTACATGAGATCAAAACCCTTTCTTTGTAACACTCTGGTAACTCAGCACTAAGAAAAGGAATCGGGCTGAAAACGGGGAGGCCTGGTGTTAACCTGAATTCACGGCTGAGCCGAATCGCTCACATTTGCTCCATGCCTTGCCCTGAAGGTGATTTGCAGCCCGCCCAGGACGAGATCAGTCCTGCAACGCATTGCAAGGACGCCGTCAGGGGACCATCCCAGTGCCCGCTCTGCAATGAAATTCTTCTTCTTTTTTAATGAGTATAATCAAATTAACTAATACCCTCACGGTCACCAGACACCTTTCCCTACAGTTTAATCCTTTAATAACCATAGAAGCAACTTTTGTCCTGGTAGAGAACTAGAGTCCATTATAAGCAGGGTGTGATATGTGATATGTGCTGAAATGTGTGCTTTTTTCCCCAATAAAAAAATCATTTGGTTTAACGAATGAGTACAATTCTGCTTAAATGCTTAAATAATATTTGCATTTAGTTGTAGGTGTAGTTATGCTCTCTATTTGACAATAATGTTGAGAGGAAAAACAGAGATAGGCCAAGAGAGAAGGTAAGCGCACAAAAATTCCAGACACACACATAACGTGCACCACCATAAATCCTTTTTAACTGTTTCTTTGGTAATAAGCAACGGCAGTATAAATCTCCCCACACACAAACTCAAGCTGATCACAGGCTTAAGGAAATAGCTGCAGTTATCTCGACTGGATAAATTATTATATCCCAGAGGTTATTCCGGTGTCTAATAAAGCGCCTGAGAGTAACAAACAAAAATAAAAAAGATCTACCATTTTCTTTATTTTATAACAGATCAAATTACAGGCTGCATAGGATAGACACAATGGCTCCGAATTCATTTTTACTCTCAAAACCGCACTGTGCAATGTTCATCTTGGACCAAGGCTGGTGCTTTCACACAATGATGATAACCCGCATTAGACTGATAATATGTTTTATGGGAAGGGGAGGCTTATTTGCTCCTATCTAAAAAAAAAAAAGCACAACTGGTTTAAAGTCAAAGCAAATGGCTTCTGGCCATGCTATCAATAACCTGAACGTGAAAATGACCTCTGTGACGCACAAGAAGTGAACAAAGAAGGATACGTCCAGAGAGTGCAAATGCTACGTCCATAGCAGTTATGAAATCGTGTCGGAACCCGTCAGCAGCTGAAATGAAGGTGGATGCCCCGCGACGAGATTTCACTAACATTGTCAGCAGCATAGCACAGTCCAGGAGGATCCACAGTGGTGCATCTTCCAAAGGGCCTTCAGTACGGAAGACCTACCTGCTGGGATTAGCTGACTCGCAAAACAGGGTTTGTTTGGGGATTTTTTTAGATCTTCACTTTGGCTTGCTGTGCTTTAGTTGTCTATCAATTAAAGTGAAAACTACAAATGACTTTGATAACACAAGCAAACACATTATGGAGCCAAGTACCCTCCAGGAACCCAGCCGTAAGAACTGTGTGCGAAGTTCAACAACTGTGAAGGAACTATTAAAGAGGACGCACAAACAAGTGACCTTGACTGACAAGCGCACTTCATTCTAGCAATAAACAGCGGTGGTGCTGATAACTGTTCATTGGCGCAGAGAGTAATTACCTATCTGTCAGCGTTGCTGGTGTGTGCGAAATAGTATAAATGAAACATACATAATGTACGGCTATAATACCGGGCATGCAGAACCTAATGCATTATCATCATTCTCAGGCCCCAGGTTTATGTGGCTGCCACCACTGAGTAAATGCCTTCTAGCCATGATAATTTCATTCTAATCTCTGTTCCATATTATAATTTTCATAGCTAAAAGATACTGAGGGGCAATCCATTTCAATCAGGGGCTAAATAGGACACAACCTGTAACTGGGTATTTGATACACCTATATATATATTTTTTTCTTTCAAAAAATTCCATCCATTTATGAAGAGACTGGAATAAGCTGTAAATTTATGGGTGACGAACCCTGTCTATAGCAATGTCACCATGTCTGGAGATGGGCTGGCAGGGGCTTGTGAAAGGGGGTGGGGGCAGGGCTTTGTCTCTTATTTCTTCCCACAATTCAACATTCTATTTCTTTTCAAAGCTGTTTCTGTTCCCGAATGTAGTAAGAACACATTTTTGAATGAAACAAAAAAGGCAACTCCGCTTTAGAAGGAGAAAAATAATGATCGTGATTGGCTTGACTATTTCAACTATATAACACAATCCTAGAATAACTTCCACAACCTGGATATTCCACTCTTTAAAAACTGTCTGTCTCTTACATGCATGCTTTCATTTCCCCCTCTAATGCAGTGCAGTTTGATGACACCTTTAAATCAGATTTAAGATCATATAAAAGAGGCCAGGAAAGTATAAGTAGCATCTATTCTAGGACCTCAAAACCACCCTTGTCGCAAGGATGAAACCTTAGAAATCGTCACTGTGAACCAGGTGAACAAGATTATGCCAGGGAAATACCCGCAACAGATGTTGACTGACCAGCTCCGTCGTTCAGAAAGGGAGGAGAGTATATGAATACTGAGAAAACAAATGGAAGGAGCAGTTAATGTAGTAGTCTGCATTTTAATAAAGCATTTGCATTGATTGTTCAATGTGACATTTCAACCGCCATATATAATGGGTGATTTTAACTATGGGAGGACCGCATGTCAGTCTTAAGTGGTTTTCTAAATGAATATCGTGGATGATCAATTATTTATTCTGGCCCAAGTCAAACTGGAGTTCAGATACAAGATTAGGGAAGCCAGGGAAAGCCAGTTTTCCTTTGGTGTTATCTTTTGGGGTATTTTGCTCTTTTCTTTCTACATTCCTCATTGAAAGAGAAACCAATACACAAATAACACCGTGTCCGCTGCCTCTCAGTGTCGACAGTGGTGATTATCAGCCAGGAGGAAGAGCAGTGCAGTTCTGGGTGACTTGAAATACCAAAAATGGAAACATGAGGCGTGTACATTGGTGCTTCTGCTTGTTTTGTTCCCTTGTAACCCATGTGCCAGATGTGTGGGATTTTTAGCGCAGCACTGAAAGAACAGAATGTCACTACCTCTCATCTCATGACTAGGGTAAGATCTAAAGGCTGTCTGCCAGAAGTCCACCTGGTTTTACATGATTCATGGTACTGAATGTTTTCTTAGGAAGTTTTTTAACTTAGGCAATATTTCCCACAATGGAAGGGCCAGACAGATGTGTTTACAGGGGAGGGTTAGAGACATGATATGTTAACTGTCGAAGAAGAATTTCTGTTTTAAACAAGAGGCAAGGTAGAGCTCATCCTCATGAAAAAATATTCTTATATTACTGAGTTCCTCAAATCATGACATTAACTCTATGCTACGCATGCGTGTGGCCACGTTCGTGTGTGACTAACTCCATGCAATTTAGGATTTTACACCTTTTCAGGTAACTGAACCAGACACAGTCCTTCCGGGCATGCATCAAGATGCAGGCCTCACTCAGCTTCCAAGTGAAAGTTTGGAAGTTTGAGTCAACCTAAAGATACCTCTAAAGAAAAGCCTGGAAACCTATTTTCAAAAACCCAGTGATTGGAAACCCTAGGGTGCACAGTTCCACTCCGACGCACATGCGATTGTCAGGAGTCAGCATCCTTCCTGCAGCAAGTGGTGGATACTGATCTCAGACGCTAGTCTCTGATTGCATGAATAGTAAAGTCTACAAATCTACAGGTGTATCTTACCATCTCAATGGGTTCTCCATTTGGTTCATATACTACTGCTTATCTAAATAATGGATATCTTTTTGGGATGTATACAATTATGTGTTTTACATGCAGGTTTAGAAATATCAGTATGTATTAGAACATAGATCCAAACAAAAAAACCACCACCATTGAGTTGATTCCAACTCACGGTGACTCTATGGGGCAGTGTAGGACTGCCCTATGGGGTTTCCGACACTTTGGAAGCATATTTCCCCCATGGAGTGGCGGGCTGATTGGAACCTTTAGGTTCACAGCCTAATGCTTAACACCCATAGGCTACCAGGGTCTGTTTCATTAATTCTAAGATGCAGAGCACATTTTGCACATCTTAACCTCTTTGAAACAGTTTCTTAGAATCACTGCCAGACATTTGACAACTTCTGACACCTTCCATAAGATCAAGAATGTCCCAGTCCCAACACACCTTTGACTTAATTCTTGGTTCTTGCAATATGTCCAGTATTTCAAGCTATTTGAACTTTAAGAAACATGTTACATTCTACTCATCAGAATCGCATCCCAATCAAATAGCAAATCAAATAATATTATTGCTTCAGGATAGCATCTAAATTATATCTGTAGGACACAGTCAAACAGTTAAGCTAATCAAGTTGATTTAATGGGGAAAACATAAAAAAATAACCTAGATAGTTCACCTGACCTTGCATTGGATGTAGTAAGATATTTATCTCTGAACTGCTCAGTCACTCAACATGATTACATTGACTCGTGATTCTCCACAGAGGGATGGAAGGAAGTGCCAAGAGATTCTCGCCTGCCCTGCTTCCAGGAAAGGACAAGTGGTTTTCTCCTTCCAGTCAGAAACACTTCGTAGAGTCCAAGTCTGTCTGGTGGGGAGAGTCTAAGCACTGTGTTGGGTTAGAATGGTAAAACTGTGAAGGAGAGATAGAATAGTCTCATCCGCATCATTCAAAACACATTGAAAGAAAAACCACCTTTCCATAATATTTTTCTCAGCTAATCTCCAGCGATTAGAATTGAATTTGTTTATTACCCATTTATGTAACAGAAAAATGCTATTGCAATTCCTAGTCCTTATTCCCAATACCTAGAATATCAACTTTTTTTTGTCAGTGAATATGGGCTGACTGGCTAGATGGATGGATGGATGGGTGGCATGGTGTTATCCAAATTAGGTTAGTAATTTTATGAAAATACACACCAGTAATGTGCTGCTATGAAGCCCATGCAGAGTAAAATAAATAAATCTCAAAGCATTACGCACAAAGCACTTTCTATTATGTCTTTTGAAATTATAAGAATTTTTTTGTAATGGAATTATTTAGGATTAATGGCTTTGCAGTTAAAGTACACTTTTAAATCAGAAATTAAGTTTTAATATATGGCTTGGTGATAATAATACTGATATATGTAAAGTGTACTTGCCTTCTTAAAGGCAATATACTTGATTAATTTTGAACAATTTAACAATGAAAGATTAATTAACAATTTCATCCAGTACAAGCCATCTTTCTTTCCCAATTAGATTCCTTTAGAGCAACTCTAACTGTTTTAATAGTTATACTGAAAATGCCGGAATGTATCAGTAACATACTGATTCTGGGAGAACAATACCATTCAGAAACAAAGTTCTTTGATGTTCAAAGCATTTAAAGTTACATATAACTTTACATACACATCTTTTCTATCTTCAACAGTTTGCTATTATCTAGGAGGTCTAAATTTAACCTTAACATTTGTATTTATATACAAACTTCTTTCATTAGAAATTTATTTAAAATAAGTGGTTGGAAAAAGAAAATACTAAGAAACCCTCTAATTAGATATTAATAGACTCTAAGCTTGTGCTATATTTCTCTGTTTAAACCCATTCACTACAATTTCATTGAAATAAATGTTTGATCTACATAGGGGTAAATTTGATACTAACCCAAAGGAATTTTAGAGTATCCAAGGAAGTACAAGTTAGGGGTCAATAATGAAAGTGATGATTAGACACTAAGAACAATGTATATAACTGAGCACGCTCTTAGTTGTCGTCAAGTTCATAGCTATCTGGGAAACCCCTTGCGCAGAGTAAAACTGCTCCACTGGGCTTTCAAAGCTGGGCCCTTTCAGAAGTAGATCACCATGCCTGTCTTTTGCGGGACCTCTGGATAGGTTTGAATCATCAACCTGTTAGCTAATAGTCGAGTGCTTAATTGGCTGTGTGACCCAAGGATTCTAATAAAGAGTATATGGGGGCAGGGGGGGGGGAAGAAAAATTAGATGCTGTTCTTTAGTTGTAGTTCTTATCATCTTCTCTAGGAAGATTGCCATTCTTGAAACAATCTTCTCATGCACCAATTGAGTTTTGTTGAACATCTGCTTAAGCACATAATGTCTCTTCTTTAGGAATTAGGAGCTCCTAATGAGGCAGAAACGGTGGCCAATAGTTTAGCAAGGATTGTGAAAGTGTCCTTTGCTTCTGTTGCTGATATGCAAGTGACCACAAAAAGCCTTGGTTGCTTCAGGACACTAGAAATAGTTCTTGCTCTAAATAGGGGCCCTCCTATCCTTATCATTTGGAATTAACTGTCCCCATTTAATCTCCTATAAAAATACTGCAAGGATCACAATGAGCAGTGAAGTTAGTTTGTGACAATGCCAACCAAGAGCAGGTTTCAAAGTAAGACTTAGGTTTGAAACTCTCAAAACGATTCTATGTAACCCTGCTGTGGTTTGATTTCTTCGTGGAAGCTAGGACTCATGGCTGCCATATGCACCACAAAATGCAACACACCTGTCCGGGGTCTCCAGGCAACGACTGTTCCGTCCAGACCACTTGTGGGTCAATCTAGCTCCTTGCAGCTCTGCCTCTTTTCGCAGACTCTCTTCTCTACCAACATTATGTACTTTTCCCGGGACTGGTCTCCCCGATGACATGCCCACAGTATCTGAAGATGAAGTCTTGCCATCCTTGCTTCCAAGGAGCTTTCTGGTTGTCCTTGTTTCAAGACAGATTTGTTTGTCCTTCTAACAGTCCACGGGCTTGTCAGTAGTCTTCATAAAGACCATCATTCAGATGCATCAATACTTCCGTGGTCTTCTTTATTCATTGTCCGACTTTCATGGGCATATAAGGTGATCGAAAATCCACAGCACAGGCCAGGCGTATCTTAGTCCTCAAATTGACACCTTGTGCTCAACACTTTAAAGAGATCTTGTGCAGCAGATTTTCCCAAACAATGCAATACATTGTTTGATTTCTTGGCTGCTGTTACCATGAACACTGATTGTGGATTTGGCATTAGGCAGACGCCTTACCTCTGAATCTCATTCTTAAAATAAGAACGAAACCATTAATCCTTCTTTGGTACATAGTAAGACTTTTGTACATGGGTACAAAAGGTTATTGTCATTTTGGAAACATGTTTTTATTTTTTACAAATATTTAACTCACTGACAAAATCTGCATCTGGATTATGAGCCTGTAATTAGAGTTTAACAACTCATCCACAAAATGTCATCCAGCAGTTCATAGAATCAGAATTTGGATTAGAAATCTTGGATGATTCCATTAAAACAACAATACATTAGTATGCATTTAGAATCTACACCTGAATAACTCAAAATGCATATGCTCTCCAACATATGTGTGTATGAAAAAAGCCTTCAAGAGAGAAAATGAAAGCCTGAGAGTTCTACTAATATAATACTTTCATCCTTAATGGAGTTCATTTTCATTTACTTCCAAAGGTCTCTTGAGGCCAGCAAAATGAATATTGAAGCCAACATTATTTCCCAAATTTCAGAGTCTAATATGGACTTCAATCTGTTTGTCTGATTCAATCTGTGTGTCTTGTCCCATGGCAACTCTAGTCAATCAGCTTGCTGCCATTATCTCCAGGAGCCGGCCATTTCTCAACCAAAGTGTGGGCCAAACATACCTGGAGCTTTATTTGGTACGAAAGAGGTCGCAATAGGTGCCTCCTCTCTTTTGAATGAACACAGACCTCATACAGTTAATCAGTCTATAGCTATGTCAAAACTCAACTATATTCACTCCAAACATAGTTTATAATTTTCTAGTACCATAGATAGAAGTTGGGTGCTATTCAAAATGAAAGTTTCCAGTGACAAACATATTGGTCAGTTAACCTTCTAGTAATTATTTCATTAAAATATTGCCATTTCATTAACTTAGTTGCTGTTTATTGTGCCCGTCCCCCCCCCCCCCTTTCTTCCTGGACTCTAACTTTGTGCTCTAAAGACCTAAAATCTGTTCAAACGTATTCTTCCTGCTATGACAAATTCTAAATTCTGGAGTTCTGAAGGGATATTTTTGGAAAATATACACAGGAAATATAGATGAGACCATTTTTAACCGTGCAAAATCATAGGATATAGGGAGACAGAGAGGTGCACACTGGTCTATGGAGTCCCTGGGTGGTGGAAATGGTTTAAAACTGCTCAGCTCTTCACCAAAAGGTTGATAGTTCTAGTGCATGCAGAGGAAGAAAGCCCGGGCAATCTGCTTCCAGAAAATTAGCCATTGAACACATGGGGTTCACCATGAGTCAGAACTGAAACCACAGCAAATGGTTTGGTTTTGTGGCTTTTTACACTGGCCTGTGGTGGGCAGTGGGGAGCAGGCGAGCAGTGAAGGACAACTATGCTGGAAATCAGAAGTCCCAGTTACACAATTCTACTCCTCTCTGGTTCGCGGGTATTATTATTGCATTATCAGATGAGAGCCAGTCCCTGAATTCTGAACACCTTGTTGCAGACAACTCTTCCAAAAATCCTCAAAGCAACCCCATTGCCATTGAGCTGAGTCCGATTCAGAGCAACCCTATAGGACAGAGCAGAATTACTCCTTAAGTTCCATAAATCTTTAGGGAGCAGACAGCCTCCGCTTTCTCCCATAGAACTGTTGGTGGATGTGAACCATAACTCTTGTGGTTAGCAGCAAAATGGCTAATGTTCAGTGCCACCTGGGTTCCTTAGATAATTCTGACTTGCCCTTTCATAATGTATAAATTTGCCCTCACCTCGAAAGGACTGAACCAACCACTACTCACAACAAATTCTTCCTGACAGTCGTCTTCCCTTGCAGCATGTGTGGCTTTTAAAGCATTAAAAAGACAGACCCTTTTTTTGTCCTAAGGCAACCCCGCAGCCAATGCAGCATCCTAGGGACCCTATAGGACAGAGTAGAGCTGATCCTTTGGGTTTCGGAGACGGCGCACCTTTGGGGGAGCCGATAACCTCTAGCTGGGAGGACTGAACTGCTAAACTTGCAGCCCCACATGGAACCCACTAAGCTGCCAGGCTAGAAGAAATTCACCTCTTCTGACTTAGCCACATATTCAACTTACACATGTATTTACAAATGGATGTCATTTGTAACTCAAGCACAGTCTCTGGTGATGGGGCAAAATCCAAAGTCCTTGTTGTCTAACGATGTCAGTGTGCCCCAACACCAAGTCACCCGGACCTCAGAAACAGATATCAGACAGCAGGGCAACAGAGTACCAAGAGCAGATCTTACCTACTCTAAATACCTGACATACAATTATAACAGATTTGCACTCTTAAGTGTACTGAGTTAGGAGACCCTACGATATCTTCTATTTTCTACTTTCTCCCCTTAATGCTATTAGCTGAGCCTTCTCTGTGTGCTACAGTTATTGCTCTTAAAGCCTGTGAATATCACACTACTTCCCTTCTAATACATGGATTTCATTAGAGTGCTGCTGTGTAAACCTCACTATTTTGTTGTCCATGGAAGCATGGAGGATGGAAACGTCACAACAGTGTAATAAAATATCGCTGAGAAGTGCATTATCAATATCAAGGTTACTGGGTATTTCCTCCTATATGCCCAGTTGACAACATAGAGCACTTTCTAGATGGTCGGACAGAGCAAAGCTCCCACAATAGATGGTAAGAGCAGAATAACAACTAAACGTGTAAACAAAATTAGAAGGACGAAAGCACTCTGCGGTTATTGCAGTTAAATGATACCTTCCTGGTGAACATCAGTAGTTCAGCTTAGGTTCCTAAATCCATACTTATGCTCATGCTCAACACGTCAGGGAGAACTTTTGAATTAAACTGCCGACTTTTCTGAATTGATATTTTATTAGAAATTCATTATTTTCTTTAAAAATGTTTTGAAAATATTTTTCAGGAATGAGGGCTAACTGTGCCAATGATGACAATTCTAGTGATAAAAATCACAGTAAAAATATTTATATGAACTTGTCCTGAGTGGAAAACACAAATGAAGTTTGAAGACATTTGTGAGTGTGTAAATGTGTATGTGTTTGTGTATGTCTACTTTGGTCTTTTGGTAGCTCAGAAGTGATTAGGTTTAGGATCCACCCTATATTGGTATGACTTCAACCTACATTGACTGACAACTCTTTGGAGTTTGTCCTTTGTCCCATAGGGTTGATATAAGTCAAATTCAACTCACTGGAGTTTTTTGTTTCTGATTATTGTAACATAAAACAATGGATGTCAAACCATTGTCATTCACAATTAAATATGTTACATGTGATGGGCGATTTTAGGTATCAACTTTGGTAGGCTATGGTTCCCAGATTGACCAAACACTAGTTACTAACACGGTAGACACAGAAATTAAATCGGTTGACATGCTTCAATAGAGCAAATTACCTTTCATAACATAATGTAGTATTTAATACTGCTGGGCGGTTAAGGGGATGGACTGCTAATCCATTGTGCTCTGCATGAGTGTGTTAGAATCTCACCCTCATCGATCTGTGAAGCTTTAGGAGCTCTGGTGGCACAGTAGTTATGAGATGGGGTCCGTTGTTTGAAACCAGTAGCCACTCCTTGGGAGAAAGATGGGCTTTCTACTCCCATAAAGAGTTAACAGTCTTGGAGACTCACTGGGGTAGTTCTACCTACCCTGTCCTACAGGGTTGCTATGAGTCAGAATTGACTTGATGGCAATGAGTTGTTTTGTTTTTTAATTCAAGATCTAATACTTTACATAATGCAACCTAATGTAGTGTGATCAACCAGTTTTTGTTGTCGTTAAGGGCCCTGGAATCAGCTGGTAGGTGCGAACCACCACCCCTTGGCTAGCAGCCGAGCCCTTAACCACTGCTCTTCCAGGTCTCCTGGCTACTTCGGTAGATGGAGTTAATGCTGAAAAAAGGAGAAGCAATGACGGATTCTCTTTCTTTTTCTCTGTCTGTTCCAGAGAGTAGGAGCAGAACTCTTCCTGGGTAGGTGTGTGTGGTCTGGAGATATAAATATTTCTTTGGATGGCCACACCTCTGTGCATTGGAAAACAAGTACAGAATGGGGGATATAAGTCAGCCCGTCAGCAACCGACATTTCATTCTCCATTCTATTTGAGTAATCATAAATCTAATTTTTTTTTCTTTTTTCTGTCTCATGTATTATTTATGTTTTTAACATAATGGGTAGAGAGAGGGAAAAACTGGGTGTTATGCATTATTTCCTTGCCCTTTCAAAAGATCCCAGTGGTATACATGTTTGGATATATGTAGAATTTAAAGTGTACTTAAATACCACCTTCACTACTTTATTACATTTATTTTCAGAGAATATTGTACATACCTATATATTTACAGAATATTAGTGGGATGATAAAAACTATTAGGAAACTAGAATTCTTGAAATTATAAGGCTATTCATTAAAACAATGCAATTGATAAGAACTCTTGATCTTAGCCATGTAGATAAGAAATATTTAGAAATTGATTGTGGTAGCAAATGTACAATTCTGATGGACATGATTGAACTATGGAATTATATATATATATGATATATGAATGATGTATGTATTAATTCTAAATTAATAACAATAATTTTAAAAGCAAACAAAATTAAAACTGCTTCCTTTAATTATTTTTTGGTTGCTTATTTTACAAAGAATGAAATAGTTTTCAAGGGCATTAAAAGTAAGATACTTTGGAGCGAAATTGGTTAGACCCATAATTTAAGTTGCAAATCCAAGAAAAAGCATAAAGGGTAAAAACAAGTTATAGCCTTTTTAGAGTAGAAAAAGGAGATGGATTTAGAATGTATTCTCCCCAGATACTCTTAGTTATCAACAATGAAGCACAATCGATAGGAAAGGATTCAATTTCTGGTTAGTTTCCTTGCAGTGTTTTTTTATTTCTGTAAAGAGATTTCACCTCATATTTCACCATTTGGGGGGCAATTTATTTTAGTCTGACTAGATGGCTGGTTATACCAGGTCACCGAAGTGGGTTGACATTTTCTGTAGGCCATACCAAACATGGCAACAAAAACGAGGCTCAGCTCATGGTGTGGAGGTCAGTGTTCAAGCAGCCGACAATTATGATAGGCTTGATCTCACAGATCACGTTAATCCCAACGACTGGCAGTCACCCCCTTCCCTTCCAGTCTACCAGTTGTCTGGTCTGCCAATCAGTCGTTCTAACACACTGATCCAGCCAAGTCAACATCCAACTCTTAAGGGCGTCCCCTGACACACATACATTCAAGTTCTCTAAAATGAAATCCGAGGCTTTCTACTCCTTGGCTTTAAATGACCTTAAAATAAGTGCTGTGATCATTATTGACTATCTGCTCATGATTTGCTAAATATGCTTTGGATTTTCTTTACTCTCTTCTTTGGCTCACCTGGTGGCCTCTGGTCTAGAATGTGTTGAGTCCAAATGACTCATTTTTCAAGGTCAAATGGGACTTGGTTTTCATTTGTTCATGCATCCTCCAAGGAGTCAATATCATGGAAGCAGCCTGGATACATCAAGCAAGTGTCCCTGAGTGTCACACAAAGCTACTCACTGAAAGACTGGGGACTTGAGTCCAGTCAGAGGCAACTCAGGAGAAAAGGTTTGGCAATCTGCTTCTGAAAAGTCCCAGTCTTAAAATCCCCACTGGGCAAAGTTCTACGGGGTCACCAAGAATGACCATGAACTTGACAGCAACTACTGTTACATGTCAGGCACTATGCTAAGCATTTTTCCTCTTAAACTTTTCTTGTATTCTGCCCACCTGAGTTAGATGCAGTCTTTCTTTACTCTGCATTCTGCTCTCACTCAGTACCTCAATTAGGACATTTACCATATTGAGATTAAGAAATGAGCATCATGTGGCACTGGAGGTCCCACAATACCTGCTATATGTCAAGATCTCAACACATTTAATGAATGGATGAATTAATGGTTGAATAAGAGATCAATATGTAAAAACAAAGTCCTTATAAAAATGTATTATTTTAAAAGCAAACTTGGTGTTTCAAATTAAATTAATATTCAAGCAACCTCATTTTAAAAGAAGTTCTCCAAAGTCTTAGAGAATACAACAATGTATAACTTCTTTAGTTTAATAATACTTTATCCACATCCCTAACAAATTTTACATATTGAAATTCTGTATATTGTGCATCGCCAAGGTCTGCTCTTTTTAGAGAGGAGAGGGAAGATGACAGGAGAGAGTATAAAAACTTCATTTTTCAAATTATTTAAAGTTGTAATCCACCAGAAGGAGATAAGACTAGAGGTGCTCAGAACACATGGTTTTAAGCATATTCTGTGCTTTCAGCTCAGAGAGCCCTGCTCTAACTTCTTTTTTAACTGCAGAATCGCGGCAAATCCATTCTCTCAGTTTGCACAATTCATGGCTGAGTGGAAATGATTTCACAGCTTCAAGGGCAGCCCACTGGCCTTTCTCCTTCCCTGCAGGCCCTCTGCTCTGGGTACAGAATAACAAAATGAAAACAGAGAGCTGTCACTGCTGCTTTCTGACAAGGGACAACTGTTATAAAGAGGGCAAGATGCCAAGAGAGAGCTGCCTGTCCACAGTCAGAGCTGTCCATTGCTACTCTCAGAAACATGCCCCTGCCATTGAGAAGATTGTCTAGTTCTGCAGAAAAAGAGCCCCTGTGTGCGTGTCTGGCTATTCAGATTGTGTCTGTCCCGATTCAACTACTGGTTAATTCTCTGAAAAGCTAGTTGAATGGACATTTGCCATTAAGTACTCGTGGTTACACACTGGGCAGCTAACACCAAGGTCATCAGTTCAAAACCACTAGCAGATTCTTGAGAGAATGACGGGGCTTTCTACTCCCAGAAAGGTTTAGTCTTAGAAACCCGCAGGGGCAGTTCTACCCTGTTCTGTAGAGTCACTATGAATTCGCATCGACTCGACAGCAGTGCGTTTGGTTTGGGTTTTGGGGAAGGCAGATTTCGTGACACCAGAGGTTAGGCTAACTGCAAGGTTGGTTTGCTCATTGTGAGGCTGATGGTTCCAAATCACCAGTCAACTGGAGAAAGAGGCGGCAGTCTGCTCCTGAAAAGATGTGCAGTCTTAGAGCCCCTAGGGAACAATTCTACTCTGCCTTACAGCGAGTGCAGCAGCTAGATGGTGGAATTGGTGGGATGGCCATGAGTTTGCTTTTGTGTTTGCTCTGGAAGGCAGACTTACAGAAGGGGCCTGATTGCGAAGGTTATTTAAATTCTAAATATCCTCATGATCTACTTTCCTTCTTGAAAACAATGTAGAATTAGATTTGAATCTTTCAAATAAGCCTTGCTCAGAAAACCATCTATTCAGTCATCAAATCAACAATGCTAATTGCAATTTACAATGTTCAATGTAGCATGCGCTAACAGTCTTATTATAGCACTTTTCAATATAGATTTAAAAATTCATTTCTGTCTTCATGACTACATCTCATTTTCATAAATACTTCTCAAAGTGATTTTATAGCCGGTCCTCACTTTTCTCCTCTGTACTATTATGATAAAAAAAACTTTGAGGATAAAAAGGCACAAATTAACTATTTACTTTAAATAAAGGATTTGCCACAGCACAGGCAAATACTGAGAACCCTGTGCACCATGGCCAAAGCTGCAGCCGCTGCAATAGCAAGAGTAGTAGCAGCATTTGCAGTGACAATCCCTATCCTGATTTCTCTCTCACCATGAAGAATCTTCTGAAATTCGGAGTCTGAAATACTGGGGAAAAAAAGAGAGAGAGAGGGAAAAAAAGAATTCACTTTGTATCTACAAAAAGAGTACCCTCGCAAGCAAAAATAGAAATCCACCAGCACTCCTTTTAAAAAGAATATATGTCTCTGGAACTAGCTATTATCTGCCACACTTATAAGCGGGTCTGGTCAGCAGCAATTTTGTAAGTAGATACAAGAATCACCATGCCACTTTAGAAGTGGAAGGACAAATATGAAATCATGATTTTGTAATCTGGTATATGCTACCACAACGTGATTTTGCATTTTGAAAAGACCTTTGTCTGTTTCACAGATGTGACTTCAGTTGTGAAACTGGCACATGACAGATGGTCAACATATAGTTGTTAAATAAATAAATGCATTTTTATAAAAGCAGATACCATTTCCTTCCTCGTGTTCAGCACACATATACACACACAGAGATCACTGTAATGTAAAAGTTGCATAAATAGTTTTTGTAAACCACTGAGAGGGCAAGATTGAATAGTCAAAGAGAACAGGCCTTCAATAAAAGACTACATTTGGCTTGAAGATGCCTAGATACATATGTGAAAAGTAAGAGACCAGTAGATTCGATAGCACTGAGTAAATAATTCTATTAGCGCACATTACTTCGTGATAATTTTTTATGCCTATATGCCTATATTCATCTTCTTCCCTGAAAGTTATGCTCCCTGAAAATTCGTATTCATCTTTACACTATCAGATAGGAACCACCCAATAAAATATTGGTTTGATGAATCAACAAAGAGCTGTGATTAAATAATAAGCAGCATTAAGAAAGGAAAATATGCATGATAGTCAGTCCAATAGCATTGAAGGGAATTCAACAAAATCCAGCACTGTAAAACATAAATCTTCATGTTCAGTGTCCAATAAAGAATTACTTGACATATAAGGAAGTAGATTAATATTAGGTAGAAATCAGTCAATCACAACAAAACCCTAAAAATGAGAAAGAAGTGATGGGGTTTTCAGACTAGGGTGCCAACACAATAATTATAAATAAGCTCTACCTGTTCAAGAACAAAACAAACAAAAAGAGTTGAAAAGAAAAATAAAAGACACAAAAGAAAAAGTCCAAATTAAGATATAAGAGATTAAAAAAGAAGATCTGAAACTTTAAAAAGCACCAGATCCGATGAACAGCTGATTAAATCAGATATCACAGGAGTCATCAATCAACTTGGAGACTGGCAATAGAAACCATCCAAAAGGAAACAAAAGGAGGATAAAGGAAGGAAGCAGTAGAATACCAGTAACTTGGAGAACAGTACAAAATAGCCCACATCATTAAAGTCCCAGAAGAGCCAAGAAAGAAAGGGAATTTAAATATTTTTGCCAAATGTTCTAAGGCAGTAAGACTCCCAAGTTCAAACAGATTCTATATAAACAAAAAAATCTCAGTGCTATGGAGCCAATTCTTGCTCATAGCAAAATGTCTCTGTGAGTTTCTGAGAGTATAACGCTGGATAGGAGTGGAAAGCCCTATCTTTCTGCAGCAGAGTGGCTGGCGGTTTCAAACTGCTGACTTTGCAGTTAGCAGCTCAACTCAGACCCACTATGAAACCAGGGCTCTGTTCATTAAGTCTGAGATTGAAGGACAGGACAAAAATGGCAGGTCAAAGCTGAATAATTTGGATGAGAAAACCATCAGCAGGAGGTCAAAATGTTGGCCATGGGCCTAATTACACTAACAAGCTCATTGCCATGGAGTTGAGACTGACATGGCAACCCTGGAGAACAGACTAAAACTGCCCCTGTGGGTCTCCAGTCTCCAGTTCTTCCCAGGAGTAGTGTATTAGAGCTTACATTCTGAGCACCCATGTGGAGAAGGCTATGCATGACAGTGAAAGCCCAAGATACATTGGCAGAGTCTCCCCATAGTAGATTCAGTCTACACAGAATTCCTTCTATTGACCAGGGATGTGAACAGTCTTGCCCTCAGGCAGAGTGCATTGGAAAGTGGATTACCTCCATCAACTTTCTCCAACTCCTCCAACTCTCTCCAGCCAGCCCAAGTCCGGCAGTATCCCTTAGGGGCTTGCCTGAGTGTGTCTGTCCTCTGATGGAGATCTCAGTACTGGGGGTCTCACAGTCATGAGTCGTGCTCTATTAGTAATGTCCCAAATGCCTGGACCAACCCTATAAACCCTTCTCTTGAACACTAATGTACATGTCCCAATCATGATTCTGTTCCCACTTCTCTAGTCACATCTAGAATGGTGATGTATCTATCGATCTGCCACCAGTCATGCATTTGGCATGGGCTCCTTTGTGTTCTATGCCATTAATGGGCTTCCATGAGCCGCTATGCAATTCTAGCCCTTTGGAGTTACAACTCAGTTGGCCTCCTTCAACTGGACGAAGTGGGTTTACCTTGACTTTGAACTGTTTAAGGCTTAATAAAATTCTCCTTAAATTATATTTGAGATTTGGGATCTCTTTCTTACCCTAAAACAGCTAGAAGCCTCAAGTTCCTGCAGAAGAGCTGGTGAGTTCAACCTCTTGACCTTGCCGTTATCAGCCGCACCTGTAACCCACCACCCCATTTATCAATGATGGGAAGGAAAGGACATCGTCACAAAATCATTACTGGCGGCAGATCAGTTGATCATTATTGCAGGTGGGACTATCGAATCAGGTGAAAAGACCAGGCAGGGGATACATACACAACTGCTGACTTAGAAGGTAGAAGGTTGGTCCTGGGGGGTTGACCAACTGACTGCATGGTGGCTGACATGTGACTCCTGATGCCGTTTCCCTGAGTCAGAGCCACCAGCACCATCACCTTCCCATAACTTGCATTTGTAAATCATTAAGGACATGCTCAGACAAGGTTCCCAAGCGCGCGTCTGCTCCTCCAGGGCCTGAATTAGGGAGCTCTATTCTATTATTTTTTCTTTCCATTAAATCATTTTATTGGGGGCTTTTACAGATATTATAACAATCCATAAAGCATTTCTATCAAGCAAACTTGTACATATGTTGCCATCATCATTTTCAAAACATTATCTTTCTACTTGAACCTTTTGATATCAGCTCCTGTTTTTTCTCTCCCCCACCCTACCACCTTCATTACCTTTTAATAAATTATATATTGTTATTATTTTTCATATCTTACAATGACCACTGTATCTCTTCACCCACATCTTCTTCTCCTCACCTCCCTCCCCATACCCCTCAGGGAATTACTATCCCCATTACTGTTTCTGAGGGGTTTATCTGTCCTGGATTCTGTGTGTCCACAGCTCTTATTTGTACCAATGTACTTTTAAAAATACTCTGCCTGAGGGCAAATCTACCACATTCCTAGTTTTGGTCAGAACTCAAGTGGCTATTGGTCAGAACTGAAGTGGACTCTGAAGTGGGGTCTAAATGTATTTGCAGACTCAAAATGGAGCTTGGATTTCACTATAACCCACAGCATCCTGCAAACCAAGTGCTATTTTTGAATTTAAGCTCTGATACAAAAGAAATGATGGTCATTTTTCCAACTGTTTAAAATAACCAACCCGTAGACTAAGACTCTAAGAATTGCAATAAACACAAAGCCTGAAATAAAGACAGAGAAAACTTGCTGCCTCAATGGATCAACAGACACAAAAGGGCAGATATTGTATGGTCCCACTCAGATTACATTTAAACTCTGTGCCATCACGTTGATTCTGACTCACAGTGACCCTATAGGATGGGGTAGAACTGCCCTATGGGCTTCCCAGACTGTACATCTTGATAGAAGAAAGCCTCATCATGCTCTCATGGGGTGGCAGGTGGTTTCAAACTGCTAGCTTTAGCAGCCCAATGTGTAACCCATGACACCACCAGGGTTCTCTCAGCTAATATTAGAATAGGTAATGCATAGAGACAAAAGTTTATTAATGTCTATCATAGGCTGAGTGGAATAGCTATTTACTCAGATGCTGGTGAATGTCTTTGCGGAATGATGAAAAATATTGGAACTAGATAGTAATGGTAGTTGCACACATGGTACGCATAATTAATCTTACTGAAGTACATGCTTGAAAGTGATTAAATAACAAAATGTTCCTTATACACTTTTTACGATACTTTTTTAAAGTCAGTAGATGCCAGTATAAGAAACCCACAGAAATAGAAGACAAAAGTTCATGTTCAAATCAAATCATCTGATATATTTTATTATAAACTATTTTTCTTTATTAAAAAGGGGCTGTATTTTCTTTGAACATTTTCCTAACTTTGTGCATAATCTTCTGCTTTCCCTGGGTGTGATGTGAGGTCAGCCAATTTCGATCAATTAGGCATGGGGGTAGGGGGTGTGGGAAGCACGGGGAGGTCGAAGAGACCCAGAGCCGGCATCCACTCTCCTTAGAATGATTCCTCTGTATCAGCCACACTGTGAGCAGATACATCAGATCTATTCTTGTCCACACACCCTTTCTTGCGTCTGCCACATAAGGGACGTCGTTCAAGAGCAGCAAAGACCACCATGTTTCTAGAGGTGAACACGTTGTACTTCTGCTTTTTGAGCAAACCTTAAGCATTATTTTCACAGGGAATACAAGCCGTCGTCTCACAATGGCATGCTACCCATCCATGGCCATCAAGCCAATTCGCTCTCATAGAAACCCTACATAGTTTGGGGACTTAATCTTGGTAAGTACAGATAGCCTCATCTGTCTCTCAAGATGCAGATGGTGGGTTTGAGTCACAGGACTCATGGTTAGCAGCCCAGCACATAATCCATAGACCACTGAAGTTCTTACAGTGGCACACAGCGCGATATAATCAGACCCTTCTCCTCTCTGCCTCTCTCCAGTCACACTTCTCCATCCTTCCACAATCCATAACCATTAGCAAGCTCTAGTAAGGCTCAGTGGAACCCCCTTCCGCACCTCGCCACCATTGTTTCATGTCTTTCTACACTAAATTGTTTCCTTCCTAAAAGCAATACATATACTTTGCTATCTTCCCATTCTACTTGATATACTTTCACAAATGTGATTCCCCTCCCCACAAACTTTGTCTCAGGTTACTTCAAGAATTAAAATTCAAAACAGCATTTTAATGATATCAAATGATGACCCGAGCCAAGAACATACATTAGTTTTAGTTAATTTAAAGATTTTCAGTATACTAATTTTAATTTTCATTAAATTTGAATGTTTTCATCTATTTCCAGCCTCCTCCCCCCACCCCCCACAATAACATATTTTATATGCATTGTATCTTGAATACATTCAAAACAGAATGTAATAATAATCACACTTAACATGACATGTCCAGTATGTCAGGATTTGTTCTAAACCACACAAGTGAATTCACATCATCCTCACAGCTTGAAGATATAGATGGTCTTACTATCTGAGTTCACATGTAAATTTACACTGACTTCCACAAAGATAAGGTGACTTACACAGTTCAGCCCTTCAGGGAAATCAGGATTTGAACTTATAAAGTTTAGCTTCAGCATCTATGCTCGTAACCACTCTGCTATAGCGCTTCTAAGGCATCAGTGCAATGGACAGCCATTAACACTTTAACAATGCAACTTGATCCAAGAGTACTCAGTTTTACGTCAATGTGATAATAACACAGTTGTGGTCCATGGTCATTTAAAAACAAATGATATCAATTTACCTCTTCATTCAGAATTCAGAATTGAGTCAATAAACGTGTGAAAATTCATCATCCATTGGGAGCAAGAACAAAAGCATGTCAGCTTTCCAATCGGTGTCACCTACCATTTAGTCACTAGGTTGAATCTTGGAGAAGGTAGACCTGGGATGCTTTGAAGCCCATTTAAAACCAGAAATCAGAATACCAGAGCTTTCAGCCAATCCCCCTTCTAGTCAAAACGGCCGGGTTCTTCTGACACATGTAGCCTCTGCTTGTCCTTGGTCACATCTGTGCTTCCCCTGCAAACTGTCAGAATTGATCAGTAAGTTGAAGGTCATTGCCAAGTGATGGACAAGTCTGGACATGCCAGCATCCCATTTCTGGTTCTGTGTCATAGTTCATATGAAAATGGATGTTCCCATTACTCTACTCAGATGAGTGCCTGCACAATGATGATGAGATTTGTAAAGAAAAACAAAACAAAACAAACACGATAAAGGTAATATATAATCACGTAATCTAAAAAAATAGAAAAGGTTGGAATGTCTTCTAGCAACATGTAGAATCCCTTCTCCTTATGTGGGAATAAAACTGCCCATGCTTCTTGTTTGGAAATCCAAGCCACTGAACAACCAAATCCAGAAATAAGGAGACTTCAGTATATTACCCAAGGTCCTAAATGCTCCCGAGGCTCCTGGCCACAGGATCACAGGCTGGCAATCTGGACTTCAGCAGTGTTGCTTTCAAAAGTATCTACCTCGAAAGTTAACCGAAATTCATGCCAGGAAACAACGGTCCAGGAAAGCCTGTCACTGTTCAAAGAAATAGACCATGTTGATTAGAGAAATTCTGAGTTCATTTCTGCAAGTTCTGATGGAAGCAAACAGTGGAGTTTGCTACCTACAAGCTGCTTCAAAAGTCCAGTGAAAGTCAAGCAAGTTACATACCTAAAACTGTGTGACAGAAGCAAGTTTTTACAATGCTCATAGGAAGAGATAAGGAAGTTTTTAAATGTCACAGGATACAATTAATACTCCATGAAGGCAGATTTTACAATGATCATGAAGACATTACCTATTACCCACATTTTTCCAGGGGCCACTAGACCACCATGTCCTGAAGCTTCATGTGGTCACCCTTATCTAAATTGAGAGGATGCTTCCCTGCCTAACTTTATCAGACCACCACCCCTGAGGCCTCAGAATGTAGGGGCTTCATGACTACTACTTGTCTTAATGGCCTTGCTAGATGCCTTCTTGAGTTAGGGCATTCCTATTGATTAGGGTTAAGAGGGATGTTTATTGCAAGGGAGAGAGGGCTGTTACATTTTGGATTTTTAACAAGCTAAATCTTCAGTTTATATTTCTAGAATTTTCATTCATAATGAGCTCTTTCACCCCCTCTATCAAAATCAGGATTTGTGCTATTATTCAAGACATTAATTTTAAATTATTGTTATTATACTACTTAAAGTATTTTTTCTAGGAGCAAATGATAAAAAAAGTTTAATGTTTAAAAATTCTAATACCATTAAATGATAATTAAAATAAAGTGCGAAATTCTAATATTTGGGGGATTAGAGATGGAAAATTGTCTCTGTGAACATGGGTCTAAATTTCATACTTTGTTGATACAAGGGAAAAGAGAGGTAAAAGGACTCCCTATTCTGACACAGATTAACAAACAAGTAGCTTGTCCTCTACTCCCAATACTTTCCTTGGTCCATTTTCTCATTGGCCCTGGCCTCTCCCACCTTTATCTTTCTTGCTAGTCATGAATTCTCCCTCGAAGATCCTGTCACAAAATGCAGAGGAAAGACTGCTCCATCTTCCCAGCCTCTGGCCTTCACAACCTTAGTCTCACCTTAGCAACATTGTTGGCAGCAGAGAAGGGAAGGGGGGAGGCAAATGCAAGAAAAGAATCAAATTCCTAGGAGAGAGGGCAATGAGAAAGCAGAGCGCTGTGGTTCAGTAGCATGAGCACACATTTAAATATCAGAAGCTTCCACTGACACGAGCCTGTGACCAGGTTTTTGAATTGAACACTCTTCCAGTGATTTCTTTCCCATACAAAGAAGAGGAAGAGGAGGTGATTTCAATTGGGTGTCCAGGGTACTAGAGATGTCAAAAAAACTAACATTTATTCCTCTCTTCCTGTGCCTAAATTTTCCCTCGTTGTAATGGGAACGCGGGACAAACATCACAGAGAGTTCAAGTTCTCGCTGCTAAGCGTCATGTATAATTTTCTGACAATTTTGGCTGAACATTTCAGAATGTTGTGAAAATTGCTCAAATGTTTATTGACTTGCTAGTTCTTTACAATTCATGAGAACCATCCGGATCTATTTGTTTAATGAAGCAAAATTCTGCAATTTCACTCAATTATATTTGTCTAGCCTATCTTTTAAGGGAGCCTGAAAAATATAAAATGACATATGAAGAGCCATAATGGACACATTATGATGTCCATTCTGATGCACATCTCTAACAGTTTTTCTGTTTAGGAAAGGAATCCACAATAAAAATTTCAAGAAAATCAATGTATAATATGAAACAGGTAAAAATAAGTTGATATATTTATTAAATAAATACTACTATGAATCATTATAAGGCTCACAAAGTCTACTTTTAACAAAGCTAATTGCTTAAGAGCAACGGAAAGGCAGAACTCAGGCCATGTGAATACTAATGTTCGCGTATCCAGTATGCTGAAGGTCCCAGTCAAGTAAAAATCATGGACCCCATGAGGTTACAGTGGTGTTCAATTATGTAGGGATATATATTCTTGTGTAGATGAATGCTCCCTCTGGCCTACAGTAGTATAAAAGTACAACCACTCAGAGTTCCAAAGAGGAGCTATTAACGGCTTTTCCTGGTTATCATTAGGTCAAGAGTAAATGGCAATTAATCAACTCTAAGATCATCCTCAGAGTCCTTCAATAGCACCTCACTCAGGTCTAAACCCCCAGGGTCTCTCCCTGTGATTTTTCCTCTGCCCACACCCCTTTTCTCATAAGCAGAGAGCCTTGTGACCAAGATAACATATTTACTGGAGCCTAAGCTGACTTATGCATATACCCTCCATCCTGAGAACCTGGAATGATGTGCCTCCAAACTTGGGTGTACACGTCTGCCGCCTACCTGGCTTTCTTCACGGGTCGCTCCTCCCAAGGGTACATCCTGCAGTCAGTAACTGCACAGTTAGGGCTACAGTTAGCCCTGAGCAGCTGTTCACAGTGGGTGGGGAGGGCTGATCGGCATGGAGCCAAGTGCAGGTGGAGAGGTCCATTCCAGGCATGCAGGCCTTTAAAGCAAAGCCGCTAAAGATGCAGCCTGGGACCTCCGTTGGTCTCCCTACCCTATCCATATCCGAGATGGATCTGTTTCAGTGTAACTGAAAAGCTGAATATAAGGTGGATTCCTTCAAGGCGCAGTTCTGTCTCCAGGTTACCCAAATCTCTTTTAGCGTGCCACAAAAACTATGACTTAAATGATCACAGGAGTGTTGTGGATTCTACAGTGCTAAGTAACTATTAATCATGTTGAGGTCACTGGGGCGGTTTTAAAAATGTCAGCTTTTAACACAGGGTTTTGATAGGTCTCGGCAAGATCGGAGGTGTGGTGCTGGCAGTTAGGAGAATGGCTGTTAACCTGAAGATCAGCAGTTCAACTCTCCCCGCTGCTCCACAAGGAAGGATACGATTGGCTGGCTGCTCCCATAAAAAGTTAGTGTCGGAAACATGACATAGGGTCAAATATGATTCGGAATAGACTTGACAACAATAAGTATAGGTAAGTAACATATCTTGTTTATCCTCTACCAAAATTAGATAAATATGGTTCATAACGTTCGAATTTAGAAAGAGGTTAAGAATGTCGTTTGGGTGAACACCACCATTTATGACACTTGAGAGGGTGCAGTGACGATAATGGTAAAGTGCTTTCCTCTCCTCCAGATACTCATATAATGACCACTTAAAATGCATTAACCCCCTAACTCCAGAGTCGACGTCAGTGCACCACCAAACAAATCACAAACTACTTCCTTCTTCAACCGCTATTGAGCTAAATCAATAGTGCAGCAAATTCACACATGATTAAGTTAATTGTCTGTCAAGATATTAACAGTGTTGATTTCCAAAAGGAAGCACAAAGCCAAGCTGACTTGATCAGAGAGGACAGTTTGCTGCTTGTCTGAGTGACTGCATTTGTGTGACAGTGCTACATGCTGCCTTTGGGTTCACAGGTCCTTCAAAACCAAAGATCCATGCTAATAGAACCTTTTCAGCATAAAGCATCCAACAATCAGAGTTAACGTTTTATTTATTGGCTTTGGCCATCTACTTCTGTTATCAACCATAAGGGCCCATCCACTTCATCACCCCCTAACAATCGCCGCGAGCTCGGACAATCTGTCTTGTGTCTTCATTGGGGAAGACTTCAATGGAACAGCCTCCATTAAAGAGCAGCCCACGCATAAAAGGGAAACTCATTAAAATGAACTTTTTCAAAGGGGGGAATTTCAGTTCCAATTGAACTGAGCTGTTTTTATTTCAGAGATGAAAGGTCCATTACCCAGCCATACATTCATGTGCTGTGGGCCCAACTGCTTTCTATTTGACGACTTTCAATGTGGGTTCCTTCCCATGTCTTCCTGGAGACTTTAGAAACATAATAGGAATTTAGGCCTTATTGAGGAAGATTGGAACATGGGATCTGTGAAACCCCTTAATAATACTTCAGGCCTTTATGGTTTAATTTGCAATGGTGTCCCTTTTGTCTGACTTATTGGCCTTTAATCTAAGGCCCAGCACACCCATTTTACAATTGTTTGCAGAGAAGCACTGAATAGCTAAGGATTTTTAACCATGTTCCTTAGAAATAATGGTTTTTAAAAGCACACACACATAGGTATGGCAATGTATATGAAGAATCCAAAGCTGAGTAAAAGGACGATTTCAGAGATGCTGGTTGTCAATTGTTTATATGAAAATCAACTTCTAGATTTAAGCCTGGAAACTTCACCTTGAACTTATTTATTATGATGGCAATTATCATGGGAAGCAGCAACACAATAAAATGGAAAACAAAGTCAAGAGATGGGAAACTGTGTTATAGTGGTATAACCAGTATTATTAGCTGAAGCAAATAACAATATTCTCACAGCCTTAGTTTTATATGAAAGACTGTTAAGTGAAATAAACCACCATCATGGTTACTTAGAGACACAAAATATTTAGAGAAAATGTTAATGCTCAAAGTAATGCAAAAACAGCCTCACAATGGTTATACCAAAGGCTATCGGAAGAAAATTAAGTTCTTTAAGCTTGGCAAAATTAATTATATAATTTTATTCATACATTTGTTCTGAGGCCAAAATATATGCATGCGCATGTTTTAAAAGGCATATAAAACAATTCTTTTGTAACAAAAAGATTCTTTTAAATTCAGAAAAGGATCACATACATCATGTAGTTATAAGTCTTATATGAAGACATAGTTTGAAGTTCACAATAATGATCAGCCTAATGTCTGTGCCCCCCCCCCAAAAAAGAGTATTGCTCAGTGGTAGCCTAAAGTTTCTCAATTACCATACATTTTGTATTTAACCTATGGTATTTGTAGTTTAATTCCAATTGTTTTTATGCAAAAATCACATTGAAGAATAAATATATAAACTAGGCTTTTTTTTGTATAAACAAATGGATCATTTAAAAACAAAACAAAAGATCTGCATTTAAAATCTATAAAGTAACACATAATCACAAATAATAAGTATTGTAAAGTCACACATACTCAAAAATAATAAGCTATAAAAAATTCATTCTCATATAGCTCTTTATCTGTAAAATCAACGTAAACTTTTTAGCATTTTTGTTTTGTTTTGTTTTCATTTTTAAGACAGATTGTATAATAATTTACAGAACATTGTTTAAAATCAGGAAAACTATGCATCCGGGTTGTATCCTTTCACTATTATTATTCTAAACAAATAATCTGAGAAGCTGCACTACATGAAGAAGAATGAGGCATCAGGATTGAAAACCGTATTAATAATTTTAAACAATAATAATTTGATATGCAAATGACACTTCACTTGTTGAAACTGAGGAGGATTTGAAAGATTTGCTGTTGAAGATCAAGGATTGCATCCTTAATATGGATGAAAACACAATATAAAGAGGAAAAATATTCCTCACAATTGGACCAAGAGGAACATCGTGATAAAGGACAAATAATTAAAGTTGTTAAGAATGTCTTCTTGCTTACATCCACACTCAATGTTCACGGAAACAGCAGTCAGTAAATCAAATAACATATTACCTTTCATAAATCTGCTTCAGAAGACCTCTTTAAAGTGTTGGAAAGCAAGGATATTACTTTGAGGACTAAGTGCACCTGACACAAACCATGGTATTGTCAATTACCTCCTATGTATGAGAAAGTTGGACGCTGAATAAAGAAGACTGAAGAAGAATCGGTGCATTTGATTTACTTAACTCTCAAAGATTATTGAAAGGATCACGGACTGCCAAAAGAACAAACAAATCTAGCTGGGAGGATGTACGGCCAGAATGCGCCTTAGAGGAAAGGCTAGCAAGCCTTCGTCTCCCATACTTTGGGCTCTGGAAAAGTACATGGTGCTTGGTACAGGAGGGCAGTGAAAACGAGGAAGACCCTCAGTGAGATGCATTAACACAGTGGCAGCAACAATGGGCTCAGACATAGCCATTGTGAAGATGGTGCAGGCAAAGGAATTGTTCCCTAACGCTGGCCATAGGATGGCTATGAGATGGAATGGATTCTTTGACATCTAACAACAGCACAGGCGCCATCTTTATAACTCCCACCAAATGACCAGGTAGGACTACACAACTACAAGGTGCTTGTGACCCACAGAAGGGACTGGATAACTTGCTAGCAATATAAATAAGGCCATGGAACCTTTGGGGTGGGGCCATGCAAATAAGGTATATGGAACCTTATCATGGGGATTGGTCAGTTTTGTCATTCTGGGAGGTTTAAAATGAGCACTCTCAGAAGACAGAGAAAGGGGTCGCACTACTATGAAGTAAGAAGAGCCAGGAGTGGCCCTGAGATCAATGTACTGAACCTCCTCAATCCCCCAAGAACAAAAGACAGAGCATTGTGGCAACAGAGACAAAGAGAGCAGTGGCAGAGCAATGAAGCTGGCAGGGGCAGCAGTGTAGACATGAGAGACAGTGGTGGGCTTCCCAGCCTACAGGGGGAGAAGGCTGAGCGCCTTCAGGAGGAGCTTGCTGGTGGGTTTGCATGGCCCTGGTGAATGAGATTTGGGGGGAGGAAGGGGTGCTAAGTTTGCCAACCCATGGAGCTACAGTGGAGCACATGAGAGCTGAAGCTTACTAGCAGAGTAGAATGTCTTTAAGCATTTAGTAGCAGAACTAAGAGAATTTTGTAACACTTGAATGACTGAGATGAGGCTGTTTTGATCAAAGAACTGTTTACTGACTATTCCTGAACCTGAACTGCAACCAATTGCTTCACTAACAAACCCCATAAGCGTGAGCACTGTGAGTTCTGTATGCCACTGCAACACATTATCACACCCGGCCGAGAAGTAGAGAGTACATGGGAAGGACGGGTGGCAGAGCGGGCTTAAGGGTCGGATGGTGGAAGTGTGGCTGATCTCCACCTCACAGGCATCAGCCTTGGCTGATGTCGATCCTTCTCTCCCCACCTCTTGAACTCAGAGAACCTCAGGCACTGCCCCAATGCCCTGCTTATAAAGGTCAGCATTTATCTTAATAAAAAACATTAAACAATCAAACACATCCCTCCAAAAGTAAAGAGGCCAGGTCCACCTATTTTGAAATGAAAAGCAACACTACTGTTCACGGAGTTGCTCAACCCGCTCAGATACAAGAGAAGTGCTTTCCTGGCTGGTACCAAGCACGGGTGAATTCTGTGTCACATTTCTGTGCCTTGATAGCCAGAGTCGTGCACATATCGTTTTCCTCCATTCCTGCTTAAACAAACAATCAGAACCTTAGCTTCTGTATTTTATTTAATATTGCTTTTGGCTTTGTCACATTATTTTTATTTGGTGGTTTAAATTCATCAATATGTAAGAAATAAACTAAGCAGCATCGCTCAGTAAAAGCTAAAACAAGGCTGAAAAACAACAACCACAACAAAACTAAAACACGTCTAACTCAAGGCAAAACCAACACATCAATAGAGGAGCATTATTTTATTTATTTATTTCCTATTTGTAGCCTGGTGTGAGATCTTTTTAAAGTGCAAATTAGTTGCACACTGTCTGGGGAAGGGGCTTGGAGGGTAAACCTAGTAGACATAACGGTTCTTCCTCTGAATTTCAAAAACAAAACAAAACAACCCAGCTGCCATGCAAGCAAGAACCCAACTCAGACACACACTGGTGCCACGTGTGTGAGGCTATAAAGCGTCCCACAGCGTTTGCAACAACCACATTTTAAAACCACATCACCACGTCTTTTCTTCTAGTAGTAGCTCCTGATGGATTTGAACCCCCACACTTTCCTCTAGAAGCAAAGGTGTTGTCTATAGCCCCCAATTGTCTACAGCAGTCCTTATCATAATTGTCTCCCATCTGAAAACAAGCGTACGCTTGGCTTCTCAGGCCTTCCACGATCCATCAGAGCTGGTCCCCAAAGCACACCAGGGCTGAAAACGTGACTGCGGATGGTAAACAGAAAAAGCACGCAAAGTTCCAACAAATTATCTTTTGTTTTTTTAAACATAAAAGTTGCAGAAATGTTTACCAACGATTCAGTAAATACCATCTACACTTGTGACATGCAAAGAATTTATTAAAGAAAATTTAACATAATTACCATGATTTTACTTTTGCATTGAAATGGTGTAAAAAAATCATAAGACAATAGCTCCGCCTTTTATTTACACATGCGAACTGTCACCTCAGGTGTTTGTAATTTGGTTTTCATTTTCATGATTTCCTTTCCTGATGTTGTCAGAGAACTGAGACCCCGTAGTAGCAAATTTAGGATCACCAACAGATGACTTAAAGGGTATGTGGAATAGAGTGGATTTTGTTGGGAGGGGTAAGGGTGGGAGTTGGGGAGTGGGGGGTGGGCTTTGCCTTCTTTTTCTTTTTGCCTTAATCCGCTCATTTGGTTTAGAAACATAAGGCCCTGTTCACTTCATTTAAGCCTCACAATGACTAGAGGCCTGATCAATCTGTCTTGTGTCTTCTTAGGGTGAAACTGCAATTGAGTGGAAGCAACAGATGAACAAAGCCCACATTCAAATCTGTAGCTCATTAAAATAACGTTAAAATAGAGTAAAATCTCAATTGTAAGTGAATTGTAGCTGACTTTTTTTCCTCTGTGCTAAATACATTTGATTAATAAACTATACAGTCATTAGCCCTGACTCAGTAGTTTGTAAAGTACATTTAAATAAATGCCTCATTTTTTTTAATTGACCATTTTGGAAATGGGCTTTCACCACATATTTGGGAAGATAACATTGTGGCTTGCTTTAAGAACACATCCTATCAAATCTCATGGATTCCATAGAGTATGTGAACCATCGGTGTAACAGCTCCGGTTCTAAATGTATGCTCTATAACAATAGCTCACTGGTGGTGTCTATAAGTAAATGGTCAAACTGATTTGCTTTGCTACAACCAATCCAAATGCCCAACAAGTGCAAAGTGTGGGATTGTTTTCTGAATGTTAAGTAACTGGGGAATTCAGTCGATACATACACAAGGAAACATATCTGACTATTCGTTTTCAACTGGGTCCTCTGGTTACCAGCATGTACGTAATCCAAGGCTGCAAAGTTTGCAAACACACTGATGAAAGAAGAGCCAGGCTTTGTGGGAAATCAGATGTTAGCGGGAGCACGGGCGTTCATTCTCATGTAGGTCTGATGGACTTTTCATAAAACACATCACTGCTTGGACAATGTGCCATGCCTATTCAAATAAAAAACGCACATTGTAATTAAAACTTAAAAATCCTTCCACCTCGAAACCTCGCCTTTAGGACAGCTAGCCCACAGAAGCACAGCACTGATCTGACATGAAATGTAAACAGTGATATATACTGCAGGATTGTTTCCAGGGGGAAGAACACAATCAAAGACAAAACAAGCAAACAAACAAAACACTGGAAGTGAATCAGAAAACTGGTGCCCGGACAGCATTCAAACCATAAGAGGGTATTAGGGCCATACATGGATGAAGTACGAGGCAGAGGAAGACATTTTCTGGAAAGATTGTCGTGTGCCATCAAATAATTCCAACTGGTAGCAGCATTATACGACTGAGCATAACTGCCCCCACCCCCACCCCCACCCCCCAGGGTCCCCTAGGCTGTAATCTCCATGGAAGCTAACCGCCATATCTTTCTCCAAGGGAGCAGCCTAATGCTTAGCCACTGCGCCACCAGAGCACCTCTTTGAAAGACAAAAAACATCAACACCGCTCCCTGCCCCCCCTCCACACATGCACATACACACACAGCTACGCGTGCACATGCCTGCAGGTGAGTTCTGCATCCATAACCGTGGAGAAAGGTCTGTAGCATACGTAACAGGTGTTGATACGAGTATGTATGGAACTGTGCTAAGGGTGCGGTGCGCAGCTGAGAGAGGGCAGAGGATTGCAGTGACTGATTAGCTGGCAACCAAAAGAATCATTTCTTAAAGAGTCCTCGATGAAAGCAGTCTATGATTTTGAGACAACTGGTTTCTACAACGAGCACTGAATGTTAAGGCTAACCCACAGGAGCAGTTCTACCCTGTTCTGCAGGGTCGCCGTGAGCTGGCCGAAACCGCCTGGATGGTTCTGCTTTGAGTTTTGAAGACAGACTGATCACAGTAGGCCCTCAGTACATTTTGATTCTAAAACCCCTTCCGCAGCTACTGGTAACTTCCTTTCTAAGTTCAGGCAAAAGAATCTGTTAAAAAGTGCTCAGAGGCAGGTACACATGGCTACCCTGCAGGGTCGGAGCCCAAGAGGCTGGAGGAAAGACGACAGGGCGAGCAGGGAGGGAAGAAGGCAAGGGAGAAGCGAGCGAGCAAGCAGGCAAGGAAGACAGTCACAGACTCTTGGGTGTCTTTGCTGTGATGAGACTAGAAAGGAGAACTATGAGTCCCTGAGTTCAGTACAATCACAACCAAAAACCCATCTCCACAGTCAGCTCCAACTCACAGAGGCCTTCACTATAGACGGTCTCCAAGAGTGGAAATCTTTCTGGGAGTACACAGCCTCCTCTTTCTCTCAGAAAACGACTGGTGGGTGTGAATTGCTGACATTGCTATAAGCTGCTCAATGCCTAACCCCATGGCCACCAGGGTGCCTTCAACACAGTAATAAAGAGGACAATTTCTGGCTCTTCTAACTCTGGGCGCTGGTGATCTGCCCGATATGTGCTCATTGTTATCACCTCCTGACCTGGATTACAGCCCCCACCCCCTCCGCCCCCCCAAGGCCCACTCCTCTGCGCAGTGGTCTGTGCACTCGGCTCCAAGCAGCCATCCAGGCTCCTGGTGGGTGCCAGGTCAGGGGTTTCTGAGTTGAACAAAGGGAACAGACGGTGTGCTTCATGGATAGCTGGTTCCCCTGTGAAAAGCTGATGGACATTTTTTAATTAAATTGCCCCACTGGAGTTTAATTAAGGTGTTGTCTTCCCGAGATGGAACTAAAGAAAATATACTCCTTGTACGTCTCCAGTGGCATAGTGGTGATGGGTTGAGCTACTAACTACAAGATTACCAGTTCAAAACCATCAGCCACTCTGCAGGAGAGAAAGGAGTTATAATTTCTGAAACCCACCTGGGCACCTGTCCTCATGGCTCGCTGGGAGTTGGAATCAACTCAGTGGCAGTGAGTTTGTTTGGTTTTGTATGGATAAAGCATGTAGGATGCAAAACCTACTTCTTCCGGTTTTCTGATCTTAGTGGGGAAACAGTCCCTCCATTGTTTCTCTCATTCCTAAACCTTCATACCTTTTCATTGGCAATGCTGGTTCAGAAGCAATTTTAAATGACGGGTAGGCCATCCCATAAACAGAGGCTGAACGTGTACCTTGGAAGACTAGAAAATTCATCTTTTCAATTTCATATAATAAAACTCAGCTTAGGAATATGCACTGATGGCCTATTGGTAGAATGAGCACCTCCGTGTGTGAGCTTACTGTGTCTCTGTGATGCTAAACAGTCTTTGGCAGAGCTTTCAGACTAAGGTGGAATAGGAAGAAAGGCCTGGTGATCTACTTCTGAAAACCAGCCAGGGAAAACTCTGTGGGTCACAGGGGTTTGATGTACAATCCAACATGGGGATGGCATAGAACATTTGATTGGGCATTACTTAGGATCACTGGAAGTTGGAAGCTGATTGGCCAGCAGCTAGCCACAATCATAGGGTAATGGCACAAACTCTTGAGATATTTTGAATTTCATGAGAAACTTCACAAACTCAAAATATAAAATACACACAATCAAAGTAGCTTCCTGTTTTAGAAGAAGCACTAGATTGGAGCCAGAAGAAACAGCTGTTGTTCTAGCCCTTTGATTTTTCTGGTTCTGTGGCCATGAGCAAGTTACCTAACCTCTCTGAATATCAGCTCACTAATTTGTAATGTTGGGTATTAATGCACCACTGAGTATTAGTAGCAATTGAATGGGGTTAAGCTTGTGAAAGTCCTTTGTGAATGGAAGGGAGTCATCATTATTATTTGGAGCATATGGGTTAATTCATGGCCATTGGTTGATACTGACATCATGGCAGCCTTATTGGACAAAGTAGAACTCTCCCACAGGGCAAAAAGAGACTGCAATCTTTATGAGATTACATATCTTTCTCCCGTGGAGTGGGTGGTGTGTTTGAACCAATGACCTCACATCAGCAGCCACAATGTCGCCTGGTTAAAGGCAGTTGGAAATAAGACCAGGAGCCCTGAGTAGTGACATCATTACAGTCGGTGCTACCTGGTATGGTGATTTATGGTGCCCCTTCCCCATGACCTCCACCTACATCAAACCATAGAGAATCCTTAGAAATGTTTATTGGTAACTTTAATATGGAATAATGTGACATGAATGCAAAGTGCTTCAATGTAACATGTGTTCAATTATATGAATAGTAACAACAAAAACTGTTTTCTAAAATATTCTGCACTGAATTTCTCATTTGTCATATTATTAGTGAACTAGCAGAAGTGCTTCTGTGTTTTCGCCTTCTTTTCATTACTACTTCTTTCACACAAAAGGTTACTATTTTATTTTCCCCCCAAGTTTATTGGCACATATTTTACATATCATGCAATTCGATAGTTCAATCACTCAGTCATATCAAGGTGCATTGTACAGTCACCACCGCATCAATCTTAGAGCATCCCCCTCCCATCCCCCAAAGTTTAATCATTAAAATGAGTTGTGCAATCACAATCCATTCTATTGCTCCCTCCTACCTCCCAACTTCATTATTTACTCCTGAAATCTCCTTTTCCTCACCATCACCACCCCCCCACCCCACATTCCCTAGAACCCCCTTGTATCAGTTATTCCCATTATGGACCCACGCCTCCTGTGCTTCACAGCTGGGAGACCCAACAGAAAGCAATTCATAGCTGGGATATGCAACAGAAAACTAAAAAACAAACTAGCATTAAGGTGGTAATAGTCACACTAAATCCTACGTCCGACTTAAAAGCAATTAGTTCTTACATCATGGGCCTACTCGATATTCACCTTCACGAAGTGATCACTGAAGATAAGGGTGCTACAATAAAGTGTGGTGAAGAAAGTAAATGGTGCCTGGCTATCAATTAGAGTAGTGGCTGGGGTCTTAAAGGCTTGTATTCAAACACGCAGCCATCTAAGCGAGGAGTCAACTAAGTTCACACAGAAGAAACACACCAGCTTGTGTGGTCCAAAGATGACAATTACAAAATTCACATGTGTGAAGAGAAAAGTGTCAGACCTAAAATTATGAACATCAAATATTTAGAAGGCCATTGAGGACAGTGGGAGCCCAAAACCCATCCGTAGAGTATCTAGTCAGAGTGAGCCGATGGCAGATCCGTTCTAGCCTTACTATCTGAACAGGCTTTTTTACTACCAGGCAGAGACCATTGTAATCTTGATTATGTTCAGTGGAACTCGGTACTTGGTCACCTGACCCCCCTATAGACATGACCTGAATTTGTACTTGGGGCAAGAATCTCTGACTTGTTTCATGACAGAAATTTCCTCCCTGATGTTCTGAATGCTGATGGGTGTATTTTCCTTCTTATGCATTATTTATATTTGTATCTTTATACGATTTTTATTTCAACCTTACCACCTTTGCAATTTTGATTTTCATTGTTTTATTTCCCCCCCCCCCAAAAGTTATTGATAAATGTTCACAAATACTACTTAACACAAATACTGACCCTAAAACACCAGGACATTTTGATGAAATCAGCAACTATGAAAACACTGACAGCAACAAAAACACCACATGATTTTAAAAGTCTTTATAATTGGCTAATGTGGTAGTTACATAATCTCCTGTCAACTTGCGAAGGGGTGAAGTCTAGCAAGTCAGTCAGGTTGCAGCTTGATGACCTCATTTGGAGGAATGACAGAGATAGTTGCTGGAGGAGGGACACACAGACTCTTTCTGAGAGACACTCTTGTCGACAAGCCACATGGAGCTACGCTGATACAGCCAGAGCCATGGACCTGGAGGGCTAGTGCTGAGATGCTTCCACTGCCACTGGATCCACAAGACATTCCACCCATTGGCCTGTGATCTTCCTGCTTTCGACGTCATTGCACGTGTTGTGTGAGTCTGAAGGGAAATTTATAGACTGGTATCGGACATATGGGCTAATATTAGACTTACGGACTTGGACTGGGCTGGGATGTTTTCTTAGTATACAATTACTCTTTTATTTAAAGTTCTTTCTTATTTACATATGAGTCCCCCTGGATTTGTTTCTCTAGTCTACCCGGACTAACATGGCTAATAATGACAGTGCTGAATGGAGCTCATTAGAAGGAATTAAAAGTAAATCAGCATAGAGTTTTAGTCTTGTAGGTAGATTGATAGATGTGAGCTGGGATTACAAGCAAGGTTTTTGTTTTCACAACAATGCCAGGAATAGTTTTTTATTAAAAAAATCATGAATTTTTGTTGAAACCCTGCAAAACAGTTTATAGACAGTTATTTTACCATCACCCCTTCTGAGAGTGTCATCAGCTGTATTCCATATGCCCTCAGTGCCCTGGTGGAGCAGATCTGATGCCACAGCTGCCAACCCAGAGGTTGATGGTTCCAAGAAACACAGGCTCCGCAGGACAAAGGTCAGCCCTGTACAGATGACAGCCCAGAAAAAACCCAAGGGAGCAATGGGACTCCATTGCCTGGGGTTCCTATGAGTCAGAATCAACTAGATAGCACCGACCACCAAACACAACTTACGCTTGGAGAATCAGTATGCAATAATCCATTGAGGCATTGTAGACTGTAGAGCAGCGGTTCTCAACCTTCCCCATGCCGGTACCCTTTAACACAGTTCCTCATGTTGTGTTGAGCCCCCAACTATGAAATTATTTTCCTTGCTACTTCATAACTGTCATTTTGCTACTGTTATGAATTGGGCAACCCCTGTGAAAAGGTCATTCAACCCCCAACGGGGTCGCAACCCATAAATTGAGAACCGCTGCTTTAGAGTGTCATGTGTACTTGTTTTGAGTGAGCCATTTTGTTGTTGTGAGGTGCTATTGAATTTGTTCCAACTCACAGTGACCCTATGCCCACAAGGTGCTATTGAATTTGTTCCAACTCATAGTGATTCTATGCCCACAAGGACGTATCACTGCCCACTGCCCAGTCCCACACTAGTCTCATGGCTGCTTGTGTGCTTGGCCCATTGTTGCAGCCGCAGTGTCAGACCATCTTGTTGAAGGTTGTCCTCTTTTTTGCTTTGAAAACTCCCCCCAAACAACAAATGGACTCCATAGAGTTGATTCTGACTCGTAGGGACCCTTCAGGACAGAGTAGAATTGCCCCATGGTGGGTTTCCCAGACTGTAACTCTTTATGAAAGCAAAGAGCCGTGCAGTTAGCATCCCAATGGGTAAACCACTGCACCAGGAGGGCTCCTTTTTTGTTTACCCTCTACATAGTGTCCTTCTTGATCGTATGCCGAAAGTAAGCAGAGGAAGGAAGTCTCACTGTCCTCACTTCTGAGGAACACTCTGACTACATCTTCCAAGACAGATTCGCTCTCTCTTCAAGCAGTCCACGGACTCAGACATCATCCTTTTGCCAACGCCATAATTCAAATGCATCAATTCTTCTTTGAACTTCCTTATTATTGATATGGCTGATTTGACTTGGTTTTTGTTTCTTCTAAGAGATTATAAAGAATTTTTAAAAATATTCATTGAATTTGAATATTTGTGTGTGTTCCTCATTCTAGAGAACCCTGGTGGTGTAGTGATTATGCATTGAGCTTCGATCCTTATGGTCAGCAGTTTGAAACCAACAGAAGCTCTGTGGGAGAAAAACAGTGCTTTCTATTCCCATAAATAGCTACAGTCTCAGCAACCCACAGGGATGGTGCTATGAGTCAGCATTGACTCATGGCAGGGAGTTTGGTTTGGTTTTTTGAGTTTGGTTACATCCTCTTACCTCGCTTAGAATCACCGGTATTACACACAGTGCTGTGGTGGTTACATAATCTTGGGTCAACCTGAGGATATTAAGAGTGAAAGGGTGGAGTCTAGCCTGTCAATCAGGTTACAATCTGATGCTTCCTTTAGGCGTGGCCTTCTCATGAGGATTCTGGGAACTTCCGCTCTTCTTCCCTGGAGGCAGGACTCATATTCTCTCTGCTTCACCTTCCTGTTGACAAGCCACATGGAGAGCCACGCTGATGGCAGCCAGAGCCCTGGAGATGCTTCCCCTGTCATTGGATCCACAAGACTTTTCACCCACGGCCTGTGATCTTCCTGCATTTGGTATTGTTGCACGTGCTGCGTGAGTCTAAAGAGGAATTTATGAACTAGTATCAAACATATGGGCTAATATCAGACTTATGGACTTGGTCTGGGCTGGGCTGGACTGTTTTCTCAATATACAATGGTTCTTTTATATAAAGCTCTCTCTTGCCCACATATGAGTGTCTCTGGAATTTTTCTCTTGTCAACCCGGACTAACACAAATGTTAAAGGTCCTCCACAAAGATACCCCTGATTCCTTTTTACTGGCTTTTTTTTTTTTTTTGTGCCCAGCCCACCACTGGAATGTCTGATCTCTTTGCTTCAGAGCACAGTACCTGACGTTCTTTCCAGGCCACTCCCTGAGGTGGCACTGTGCTACACATGCAGAGGGGATGTGCCCGAAGGCATGTGATTCATCCCCTTCCTGTAACTGTTAACCAGAGATTACAGGGTGAGGGAGTATGAGCCTTCGACACATGTGAACATGATTTCTATTCCAGAGTCCTTGTGCAGGATCAGGCCTCTCTTTTCTCCCCTGGAGCAAACTTCCCCTGGGAATTCTTAGCACAGTTGTTTGCCTTTGTTTTTTGCTCCTGAGGAACCCGACCTAAGAGGATAAGCTACTATACTGCATTTTACTTCATCGCAGAGCTTCATCTCATCATACATCTTACTCCTTCTAAACAGCAAGGGTTGTGAGTGATTCACCACTTCTCTTTGCTGTCCAGGGTACCCGAGGCCATCGTTTGAGGGTTCATTGCCGCCACCGAAGACTTTTTTTCTGACCAAATTATTTTTTGTCCCCTTAAGGGCTTTTAATGTATATCTAGCCAAGGAGCCAGTTTTCGTGAAAATTCTCCTGGATTGATTAGGTCTTCGCATAGTATATACATTGATCATAATAGCAAATGACACGAGGGATATGAATTTTGAAAAGAATAATTATCATGAAGATTTCAGCATCAAAGTGCCTGCAGCTGCCCCCTCCCATCCCCTCCCCTCCCCCCTATTCTTCTAACCCCAAAAGGCCAATATGGAATAAATGATCAAGCCAAAATTTTTAGGGGAAAGTTGATAGTCCATCAGGAAGCCCAAGTTAGAACAATCTAACTCTGTTGTTATTGTTTATTTATGCTGAAACTGCCTTCAAGAGCCATGACCAGACCACTGCACTTTGTCACTTAGCTTCCATTGCAAAACACAGAGAAGTCAGTCAAAAACGTAATGTTTTACTCACACTTTGATTATACCCTATGAAGAAATTTGATGAAATGGAAACGTATCCAAATATTTAATCAAAGTATGGAGCAAGAACGTTTAAATGAACCTCTTTCTTTGTCATCTTTACCGCTTCATCCTTCCATTCACCAGAAACAAAGGAGAAGCTAGGCTTGCCACTCATGTGGACAATAGGGTCATCAGTCTTGGCTTTAGCATGCAGTACCTGCTGTGGTGCATATTCTCCTGTTAATGAGCATGCATAACTCTTAATCCCCCAAGGAACTGCCTCTGCACATAAAAGGATACATAATTTTTATAATGCCAGAAAGAAGTAAATACAGCTCATTGAGTTTTCTATGGGAGGATGTGAACAGTGTAATTATCATGACCTGCTAGTAGCCTTCAGCAATACAGGCTGGTTTCTTTTTCAAACCAGGACTGTAGTTTTGTGTTCGTGTTGTTCAGTATTATACAGCCATTATCAAGTGTATTTTTAACTACGTATAAGATAAAAAGCACAGGGTAGAGTGTGTGTGTGTGCGCGCGTGCGCATTCAGTGGCCTGTGCCTGCAGCCCTTCTCTCAAGGAGCAGTCCTGCAATGCTGAGGCTACTTACCACCCTCATACAGAGTGGGAAGTACCTGAGCTGTTAGGCTCCTTCCTTGCACTCTCAATTCAAGACCAAAACAAATCTACTGCCATGCAACCCATTCAGACTCACAGTGACCCTACAGAGGGTTTCCAAGACTGCAGATCTTTGTAAAAGCAGACTGCTGGTCATGAGGGTAACAGCTTAAGGTTCGAAAGAACCAAGACTAAACCCATTGCTATCAGTTGCTTCTGACTCACAGTGACCCTACAGGGTAGAACTTGCCCCCTAGGGTTTCCAAGACTTTAAAAATCTTTCCAGGAGTAGACAACATCATCTTTCTCCTGTGGAGCCATGGGTGAGTTTAAGCCATATGCCTGCCTGGTGGTTAGCAGTTACTGCATGAGCCTCTATGCCACCAGAGCTCAGTGCCTAGCCCACGTACCAACGACTTCCTCTTTCTGGGTGCATTCAAAAAGTTAAGTTGCTTTCATTCATGAGGACCAGGAGAAAAGTATTAGAAGTGCTCTACAATATATTTGATAGATATCGCATGGTCAATGAGTAGTGGCTGATATTATTCTTATCATTAAGAGAAACTCCAAGGGATGAATTGGTGAATAATATAAGGGAAAGCACTGAAGTTTAATTTCAAGATGTTTATAGGATATGGCAAAACCCAGAATACTGTGCAACATAAACAATCCCAATGTAAACTATAGACATTAGTTATAACAATGTATCCAACATGGTTGTCAATTGTAACAAAGGCACCACAGGAATGCAAATTGTTAGTAGGAGAAACCCTATGTGTGTATGTGGGGGGGGGGAGCGGGAAGTGAGGAGAGAAGAGTGCCTATTCGAATTTTCTGTACTTTCTGCATAATTTTTCTTTGAATAAAAAAAATCCCTTATAAAAATCAATTAAAATCTCTAAAAGGAAAAATAAAATATCTGAATAGTTCTATAGAAAATGCTTACAGAATTTCTGCTATATTCTAAGTTTTTCATAATGCAATTCTGAACAAGGTCTCTCTCTCAAAAAAAAAAAAATTCATCAGAGGGATTCTTCCTCGCTGGCATTCTGAGGCTGGAAAAAAAGCAGAATCTGAAAGAAAACCACGATTTTAAAGATAAATATTCAAATGGCTTTGTACGATTTTGTATGGCAATGCAATGTGAACAACATTAACCAGGGCTTAATACGCTATTTGCGTCATTGCGTAACCTGCATGCATGCATGCATGGGCGTGCGCGCGCACACACACACACACACACACACACACACACAACCATCCAAAGAGAAGTTAGAACATAGTCAATGGGAAAAATTATTATCCTATGACCTGTCAAGACTTTAAAATATCTTTTACTATCAGTATAAACATACGGAAATTAAAAAATATTACTGTGGAAGTTACATAATCTATCGTCAATTGAGACTTAGGAGTAAATGGGATGTTTAGCCTGTCAATCAGGTTGCTGCAGCTTGATGACCTCATTTGGAGGCGCTAAGGAGATAAATAGCACACTGGAGGTGGACACAGTCTGACTCTCTGAGAGACATGCTTGTTGATAAGACACATGGAGCTATACTAGAGCCCTGTAGCTGTAGTGGCGACCCCTGCCAACGCTGAGATGCCTCTACCACCACTGGATCCATAAGACTTTCCACCCACTGGCCTGTGATCTTCCTGCATTCTGCGACATTAGATATGTTTCGTGAGTCTGAAGAAGACTTTGTAGATTGGTATCAGAATTATGGGCTAATATTGGACTTGTGGACTTGATTTTGACTAGGCTGGGATGTTTTCTTAATATTCAATTGCTCTTGTATATAAAGTTCTTTCTTATACACATATCAGTGCCCATGAATTTGTTTCTGTACTACCAGGACTGATGCATTTATTTAGTACATTGTCATTTAAAACATTAGAAACAATGCTTGAATTCTTCTCAGAAGGCTTGTGATAGGGAGCAGGCTAGGTTGGGATGAATCATCACATTCTTTTCTAAATTTGGATTCCATTCCAGTACTTTCTCTTTGTGTTTACATTATTGCAAAATCTCTCTTAGAGTTCTTTTACTGTGGTTATTTTTTATACTTTCTGTGGGACATAGTCCTGTTTGGCATAACCATTCATTAGCCTTAAGCAAGTTCCCCTGGCAGTAGATCCAAAGACTCTTTATCAATGGTTATGTCAATATTCTCAAGAACAGATCTTTCTTCTATCATAGTCTAATTTGAAGTTCATTTCCAGAAGTATTGCTTTTTAATTTTTTTGGCTGAATTTTCATCCCAATTGACCAATTTCCTCTTTGATTATTCACTTTATCAAGTGTCCCTTGGGTTTAGGTAACAGAACTCTAAGTTTTGCACAAACTGAATGACAGCTGCTCTGTGACAAGTCATTGACAGGGTTGAAAGAGTGATGTGAGCCATTGCTGACCAGGTGGTTTGTTATTTTCATTCTGATCAGATCCAGCAGCAAGGCTTGTGTTCTACTCAATTTCACTGAAAAATTTAAATCATTCTGTTGGAAAACTAGTATTATGATTAAACTAAACTGCTATAACTAAAATACATGTATATTAGAACTGTGCAAAGCAAGGAGTGCCTACACACACACACACACACACACACACACACACACGAGAAACAGAGAGACTTGTTTATACACATACAAAGATTCATCTCTGATAGATTTTTTCTTTCAGAAAGCAGTAAGCCCACCAAAGGGAACCGAATACACTAAATCGGTTCATTTTCAGAGATCTACTCCACTACTGATCCCATAGTGTCATGTGTTGCTAGTGATCATAGAGAGGCTTAGATTCCTGAAGGTTAAATTCTGGGGATCATCTATTCAAAACATTCGAAGAGGTGTTTGACACCTGTGTAAGTGAAATGGAACACTGAGATCCCTGGGGGGCTGGGGTTGGGGGTAAAGGGCATGCGTAAGTACTGGTCTGCTAACAGAAAGGTTGGTGGTTGGGAAAAGGATGAGGCGGTCTGGTTTTGTAAGGACTTACGAACCTTGGAAACCAAAGGGGGTAATTTCGTTCTTTCTGCAGAATCATTAGAAGTTGGAATCAATTCCATGACAGTAGGTGGGTCTGATAAGAGCACTAGTGCTTAATGGCCATTAATTACCTCCCCCAAACAGTACACAAAGTAAAAGGTTGGGTTTGCAAAGAAGATTCTGCTCTGTGAACAATTTAACACCCATGTTTAAGGGCTTCTCTGCTATGCTCTTCTGAGATCATCTCCACAAACAGTCAGTGGGTAAAAGCTGCATGGAGCTGCTATTTGTGAAAGATACCTGGAAATTCCCACTCCGTTTTCAGGACTCAGGCGGAAAGGCATCTTCAGGTTCCCTGATTCCAGGTGATTGGTGTCCAGTGTACACATTCTCTTTATAGTCTGCACTTTTGCTTTCCATTGTATACACCCATATATATCTATTTCCTTATTCAATGCACAGTTAATTATGCTGAAACTCTAAAGTCACTGCCATCAAGTCAATTTTGACTCATAGGGACCCTTTTAGACAGGGTTCACCTGCCCCTGGGTTTCTGAGACTGGAACTCTTTATAGGAGTAGAAAGCCTCATTTTTCTCCCACAGAGTGGCTGGTGGTTTCAAACTGCTGACCTTGTGGTTAGCAGCCCAACGAATACCCACTACAACCTCTGGGTTCCCTTTACTATCTGCCCAGGCAGTGTTCTGTGAGTTTAAAAATTCATAACAGATTTTATTCTCGGGATAATTTTAATTACAAATTGGCCTGTGTAATAAAGAAATTAGGACTAGCCTGCATACTCCATGAGGAGGGAGACCACTTCGGCCTTACTGACCACAGTGTCTCACTGCCTCGGCACAAGGCCTGACGCATATTCTACTCTCAGCAAATCTGGATTGTATTTGTTCTAAGCAGACCTGCAATACTCAGACCATGTTTCACTACAGAAGAATAAGAAGCCTGTCAGTCTGTTTATGTGTGTGTGTGGGGGGGGGTTTTGCTTCTTTGCTACTTTTTTCTAATATTTATTTTTGCAAAAGCATAGGTATACTAGTTACTTGAATGTATTTCAGACTAATAAAATGGAACAATTTTTGAAAGGCGAGGAAGCAGGCCTAGCTCATTACAGTGAGAGAAACCAAGTGCCCACAAGAGTGGACCTTCCGTTTGAAGAATTAGAAGTGTGGCTTCCTTCTGTAGTTTCTGGGCAATGGCTACTTCATGGTTCATTGGTCAACAATGAGGTAAGGATCTCCATCCTCTGTTTGTCACATGATCTTGACAGGCTAGGGGAGGCAGGAACAGCATGGGCACCTTCTTTATCGGAGAAGCAGTTCTTCCAGTCAGTGACCTTTACAGTACAGATGCTATTGATCCGGCTTGTTCCTCCCAGCAATCAAACCGGCGGGCGGTGAAGGTGCTTAGGTTGGTCACCTAGAAATGACTGCTGCTTTTGGTTCTTCGTAACCTCAAGGTGGAGACGTTCTGCCCTGTTGACTACGGGCAACTCTGTTGTCTCCTTGATCACAACTACTGTGGCGTGATTGCCAATCCTGCCCCCTCCTTTCTGCTGTCTTCTTTTGAGAGACATTTCAGACCTTGTTTCATTAACATGGGCTCCAGAAGGTACCCCCATGGCGAGGGCAGTTTGGAGTCATTTGTGTAGCTGGTCTGTTTGGAATGCAGCAGGGTGGACATCTGAATGGTGCCCACATACAGGATCTATTATGCTTGCAGAAAAGAGAATTTGGCGGGCACACTTCCTTATGCATATCATTATGCATTTAACTATCATTATTATTAGCAGTGTGATTACTAAAAGGACTAAAAGACCGTGTATTATCTCTTTAAGCTAACATCTTATTCCATTTGGAAGCCAACCAAACAAATTGAGTAATCCATATGCATTATAGCACAGAACTCGGTGGCTGGGAGTCTAATTTTATGAACATCTTGTTCCACAGTTCCAGTGTCGTTAACCCATAAACAACAAGATGTGCTGCTGGTCATCACATGCAAAGTGTTTCATGAATGTTACTGAGCTGCCATGTCCTTGGCAACCTCTGTGGAGATTGGAGCCACGGTTATGGATGAGTTTCTGATAAGAAAACTCTTTCATGGCTGTGGAGTCAATGTCTACTCTTACTGACCCTACAGGACAGGGTAGAACTGCCCCCTGTGTGTTTCCAAGACTAAATATTTACAGGAGTTGAAAACCCTGTCTTTCTCCCTCTGAGCGGCCGATGGTTTTGAACCGCTGATCTTTTGGATTGTAACCCAATGTGTAACCACTACGTCTCTAATTCAGCTATTCCAAATAAAGAAATCGGAATTCTTAAGAGGGATCACCTCCAGCCAAGGTGAATCACTAATGGATTTCCATTAAGAGTTAAGAATCTTTTAACGTTATAGAAATACTTAACATTGCTGGCCCAATAAGTAGCTGACAGGGCACTGTGAATCGTAAAAGAACTCTTAAGCGTACATACAGTACATTGTCCTCTCATTTTTCATTTGTTAACACAACTAGTGGCCCAACCTACAGTATTTTTAATAGGATGATGATTATATAAACTAAAAAATTCAAATTTAGATCCTCTACATAAAAATACAATTATTGAGAATCATCACTAAGTCTAGGAAAAATCAATATATAAAATCATGTCTCATTAGTAGCATAATTGCAAACTATTAATAGGATAATCTACCAAAAATCATCTAAGTATAATTTTGGATACAAGGAATGGGATATTGACTAAAATCTACCTGCTCCATACAATTTTGGTAGTAATTTCTTTCTAACATCGGGAAATTAACTAAATTATATGGGCTTTTACCTCATAGCAAATAACTTTAATATAGTTTAGTCAAATAAAAGCAAGGAGCTGTTGAGAGGGTTTGAGAAGGCATATCTAGGGATGCCCAAAGCTCGTTTGCCTCCTTAGCCTAATTAATGAACGTCTGAAGGAAGTAACGGAAGATGATGCTACAGAGGGCAGATGTTCCCTGACAAGCTCAGGCTTGTGGGGCACACCTAACAGTCAGTAAGAATATCGACCGTCGGAATCGATTGGGTTAAACTAACCAAAAAACTGTTCCCCTTAAGCACAAGAAAAAAGGCCACGCGAATTCTATTCATTCTGTCCACTGGGAGGAGACACCTACTGCCATCAAGCAAACGCCGACTCACTGGGACAGAGGAGAACTGCTTCCGATGGTTTCGGACACTTTAAGAGTTTGACAGCACAGGCAGCCTCATTTTTCTCTCACAAAGTGGTTGTTGGATTTGAACCACAGACATATTGGTCAGCAGCCCAAAGCTAGGCCACCAGGGATTCTTGGCAGAGGAAAGTGTGACGCTGATATGGAGGCACACTGGGGCCTCACTGAAGCAAAGGGACTTTCTTCAGTTGGGTAAGATTCTACGCTTGGGAATTTTGCAGCACAAGAGTTCGTGAGTAGCACGAGATAAGGCCTTTTCCATTTGGCTGCTAAACTATTCTTAATCTGGTATGTTTTTTTTCCCAAAATACACAATCACCAGGTTCAGGTCTTTGGACTCTGTAATAACCTTGAATAGGAGTTATTTGTACATTGAATTTTTTCTTACCACTTTTTGCATTATAAAGCAAATTTGAGTCAATAATTGGACTGTCAAAAGGGAATCTTTAAGAGCAATCCCATGATTATTTCATAAGAACTTAATTTATAAGGTCCAAAAGGAGACCCTCGTAGTTTAATGAATATTGAAATCAAGTTAAACCTATATCTTATGTTAGTTTTGCCAGCAGCTTTTTGAAATTGCCCGTTTGTGTCCCACTAGTCCTCAGGGATAAGAATGAGAAGAACAAAGTCAGTCGTTGAGATGTAGCAAATGCTGAGCACAAATCCAGATATGCAAACTCACTGTTAAGGGGTTGATTTGATTCCAATGCATGATAACTCTTTAGGATTTATGGGGATGTAAGTCCTTATAGGGGACATTTTAGCCTCAACCTTCTCCCATGGAGTAGCTGCTAGGTTTGAACCACTGACCATGGTTAGCAATTCAACACTTACCCAACGGTGCCACCAGGGCACCCTAATACTAAGCATAAGTCAGAAATTTTCTAGTAAACAAACTAGTAAAATGAGCTCCTTGATCACAACATGGACGGGCAGAAGCTTCCCAGATAGAGGTAATGGTTCTAGCTGTTGTAGAGTCAGGCTGACTCCTAGCGACCCCCTGTGGGTTTCTGAGACTGTTACTATTTACAGAAGTAGAAAGCCCAGTCTCTTTCCCACAGAGCGGCGGGTGGTTTTGAACTGCCAACCACGAGGATCGCAGGCCCCTAAATGATGTCATCAATATCCAAATTACCCTTAACAGAAAAAAAGACTCCCACGCCTGCTATAAAGGATCGTATTTGTTCAATACCGAAATTTTGCCTTTGTGTCACATGTTAAATAAATTAGTCTTGAAGAATTTTGTCTACCTTTTGTCGGTGGTAGTAAATAGTAATTTTCCTTTGTAATCTTCCATTAGAACCGTCTTCCGTGTTCTTTGCTTATTTTATCATCATCCTTGATTATTTAAAAGATTTCTTATTTTTAAGAAAGCAAAGATTCGTCATCATTTATTTTCTTCTTTGATTTTGCTTTAAAAGATTGTGTGACTTACCTTGTTGTTCGGTGCCATCAGCTTGGACCCATAGCAACTCTGTGCACAACAGAACGAAACACTGCGCCGTCCTGCGCCGTCCTCACAACTGTTCTGATGGCTGAGCCCACTGGTGCTCCCACTGCATCAATCTGTCTGGTTGGGGGCCTTCCTCTCGTTCACAGTCCCCGCACTTCACCGAGCATGATGTCCTTCTCCAGGCACTGGCTTCTCTGACAGTATGCTCAAGTATGTAAGACAAAGTCTTGCCATCCTACTTTCCAAGGAGCACTCTGGCCAGACTTCTTCCAAGACAGTTTACCCATGGTACTTTGAATGTTCTTCTTCAGCACCACAATTCAATGTGGTGAATTCTTTTTGGGCCAGGCCCACCTTAGTCCTCAAAGTAACATCCTTGCTTTTTATAAAGGTCTGTATAGCAGATTTACCTAATGCAACACGTCTTTTGAGCTCTTGACTGGTTGACATAGACAAGTAAGTAGTTAAAGCTGATTAGCATTCTTCCTTCTCAGGCACCTTTCAGCTTTACTTAATCAAATGACCATATTTCCACTACAACTCTTGGTTTTACCTTCCTAGAAGAACAAACAAACTTCTTTTCCAAGTTATTCTTTATAGCTAAACTGTCTCTGGGTTTTCCCAAGGGTCCCTGGACAATCACAAAGACTCATTCATTCCGTTTCTAAGAAGAAGGAAGCTAGGAATAATTGAGGTTGTTTTGAACTCCAAAAAATTTATGCCTTTAACTAGCCTAAAGGTTGGTGATTTGGAACATCCAGTGGTGGCTCAGAAGGTGCTCTTGGCAATTAGCTTCCATAAAGAGTACCAAGAGAACCCTAGGGGGCAGTTCTACTCCGAAACACACACGGTTGGACGAGGAAAAAAGAAACATTTTAAATTATTTTAACACTAATTAGTTGTAAAAACTTTTTGGAATGTGTTCAAAGGAGTTAAGACAGCCTTTCAGAAGTTAAAGTTTGAAAGTAGAATGTTCATAGAAATAGTTTTTCTCAATACCATTACTATTGTTCTTTATCTCCGGAGCAAAACAATCAAACCTGAACAAAATCATTGTGTTTTATGCCCTTAATGAAACTTTTACACTTTTGCCTTCTAATATTATTGGCAATCTAATCATGGACCCGCCATTTAACACTGTCTGCTTTATGCTACTTTTATTTTCCTCTCAGTGTGTCCTAAGGCTCTGCTCTGAAGTGCAGTCTAGAAATGGTACCTTGAACAAAGGAAGATAACCTCAGAATTGTGGTGGAAACCCCCTGACACTATTAACTCTTGTTATCTCGAGGGATAATTTCACGGGATTCACTTGGACAACTGGCAGTTGAGAACTGAGTTAAGATATTGAGCTTGTTTAGCAGGCACCAAAGAGTTGGCACTCTTTTATTCATCTAAAGGTTGGTGTTTGAATTTTCCTTCTGGTGTCTTGGAAGAATGGTCCAAAAGCTAATCATTTAGTCAAAGTAGACCAAAGAAAGGATAATAAGAATTCTACAGGAACTGATCATAAAATCCAACTTCAGCTACTTATTTTCTGATGAATACAAGATGTAGCTTTTCCCCTTCTTGATCGATCCTTAGCTTTTAATTTAAAAGACTGTACGTAAGTATTCTTTAAATGCTTAAAAACAATATAGAGCACATCCATAATAAAATGTTCCTTATGTCTTCCTTTCTGACAATTCATGGTGCTATGTGAAGCCTTTGTGGCACAGGGTTACACTTTGGGCTATAATGTCTGAGTTTAGAAGTTCAAGACTACTAACCACTCCATGGGAGAAAGATGGGTCTTTCCACTCCAATAAAGAAATACAGTCTCAGAAACTCATAGGAGCAATTCTATCGTGTCCTATAGGGTCACTTTGAGTCAGTATCAACTCAATGGCAGTGAGTTTTTGTTTGTTTGCTTGTTTTTTGTGGCAATATTGCTGAGTTGGAACTGACTTCATGGTCCCTAATAAGGTGTCGGGTGGATGACAGGATAGAAGAGGCTAAAAAGAAGCTTTACCATTTTGTTCTTATATTTTTATCAACCTTTGCTTTCCAAGAATAAGTGAGCAACTATCAAGTAAATGGCTTTATTCCTTTCAACTTCTATCCACTCCTTGAATCATGTTACTGCCCAATAAAGAAAAAAGATCAGTAATTAACAACCAAACCCAACCCACTACCATTGAGCTGATGGCAATCATTAGCCACCTTAGAAGACAGAGGAGAACTACCCCCCTAGAACTTCCTAGGCTATACATCTTGAAATGAGCAGACCACATCTTTCTCCCACCTAAGGGGAACAATACAGGCTTTAGCCACTGAGCCACCAGGGCATCCTGTATACAGCAAGGAGATCTTCAAATACTAATGTCTTTTTTACTGTATTAGTTTAGAGTACTGGATTTTTTCTTTCCATATCAAGAAACTGAACTTCTCCATGAGCACATTTAGTCTGAATAAACTGTATGGCAGTGAGTTTTGTTTGTTTTAAATGAACATATTCATTACATTGAAAGGATAATTTCCTGCCACTTATGTTATAATAGTCTGTGCTCACTGAAAGGTCAGTGGTGCAAACCTTGGGAGAATGATGAAGCTATTTGCTCTGTAAAGATTTACACACTCAGAAAGCCTATGTGTAGGTTTGCTAGAGATCAGAATCATCTCCACCGCACTGATCACCTGAGATATGTTTTCTTACAAATTTAAGCTCTTTCTGTTAGCATTTCCTAGGGTAAATGTAAACAATTTACTTTGGCAAAGTTTTACATGTTAATAATCAATAACTACAATTTTCTTCCATATATTTGCTCATAGAAATAAAAGCATGAAGAGAAGATACTTAATATGGAGTATCATAAGTCTCAAATAATAAAATTCTCAGTTCATAAACCATTTGTGTTAACTGACATGTCTATTGATGATGGTTAAAAAAAGAATCACTTTATTACTATGTTAATATTCTCTGAATGATATCAATAAACTGGTTGAAACAAGGAGCAGTTGGGCGATCATGAAAAGGACTTTGGAGACACCCACTCACCCACATGTTAAAATCAAGCTTTCCCAATTATTAACTAGGGGACCCTTGGCAGTTCTGAACCTCTGTAAATAACTGTTTCCTTCTCTGTACTAAAATACTAAAACTTAGCTCAAAAGATGGCTGCAATGATTTTAGTGAAAAAGAAAAGAAAATTACACCATGGCTTGGAAATACTAAAATGATTGCATTTTATTAGTCCAGAGCCATACGTTGCTTCTCTCCATAAATTGTCATTATGTGCGTGGAGTCAGTTGCAACTCAGAGAAACACTATAGAAGAAGGTGGAACTGCCCGGGGGGATTTCCAAGGCTGTGGTCTTTACCAAAGATGACTGCCAAGCCTTTCTCCTGCCGAGGGGCTGGCGAGCTTGAACCACTGACTTCTGTTTTCTTCGATAAATACATTGGGCATTAGTTGTCATTGGGATTGGTTGAATCCTTCACAAATAGTTAGAAGGCACAAGCAACTGTTGACGCTGTGCCTTGAGTTTATATGTAAAATATTTTAAAAGCTGGAACCACTAGAGGAATATCACAGAGAAAGATCATAGCTATTCCACGAACTATCAAGTCATCCACACATAGTAGTCAAGTAAAGTCAAAGTGGAAACAAGCTTTTAATCTTATTTTTTTTCTTTCTCATTACATATATCTGCCAACCTAGTGATTGCCTTAATTAAGCATGATAATATTCTCAATAGGCTCCCACTCCAGCCACACTCAACAGTGCCACCAAGGTAACAAACATATGCCGGTGAAGCAGGGTAGGCCCTAAGTCAAGTGTGCCTCGAAAACGATTGCTTGACCAATGGAAACGGTGTTTGGCGAAGGTAAGGCATTTTTCTGTATTTTTTTCATAAAGGGCTCAGAGCCTTATCATGGCCCCTACATTTTGGTGGATTGCCACATAAGAGTGTTAAACCTTCTTGGAGACATTTCTACAATCCTCGGAATTGTCCTAGCTCTACCTTCAGTTATCTTTGGTTTTCTCCATACTCCAAAAGCAGAATTTCATCTGGAACCTATCATCTCTACTTCAGAAAGTTGTCAGTTTTCTAAACCATGCCACAGAGGACCTTCGAAACACAACATCTACGGATGAAGTCTTCTTTTAGCAAGTACCGGCTTTCGCCACGTTTTTATTAGAGCTCCATAGTACAATTTAAATACGTTTCAGTGTGGGGATAGCACAAATGAAACTAAATGTAGGCATCCGTTATAACTGGCTGATCCGACAAATACTTATTAAATATAAATACATATGCTTTTGTAGATTTGTTGGAGAGATTCGTTAATTGCTTAATGAAAAATGTCTTTCATATACTAATTCCTTCATTTAGTTCAACAGATTAAATTTCATATGAGAAGATATTAGCATGCATGCAATGAAGTGACAAGGACAACCAAAACGCTTAAATGTTAATGGATAAAATAAAATGATCAGATTATTTTTAAAAAATGAAACAGTATAATTTTCATTTTGTGTGCTCCCATGTGCTCTCTGCCTAGCAAAGTGTCCCTTTTTAATATGCATGCCACTATTGCAATATCAATATTGATTCTACATTTTCCAAGTTGTAAATAAATTATAAAACTTTAAAAAGTGCTATGAATAATGCCAAGTAAGTGAAGACTGTGCATTTTCCAATTTACAGAACTAGATAAGACTGGATATTGGAAACCAAAGCAAATCACTGATGGAGCTATAGTTTTAAGCCAATATCTAATTTTATGGAACTTGTAAATGTATTGTTTGTAGAGAGCTGTAATAGAAAAATAGCTTGCCACTACAGGGTTAATGTCAATAATTTTGTGTGTGTGAAAGTAAATTACCACTAATGCCAACAGACCTGTGTCTTCATTCCCCCCAAGCCCTCTTAAACTGCAGTTCAATCTGGTATAATCTCTTCTCCTCCCCCGTAGGGTGCAGAGGAGCCCTCTAGCTTCCAAGCCTGTTTCCTACTGAGGTACATATTGGCTAGCATACAGCTGCTCAGAACAACTATTTGCATCTACAATGGGGTCATCCCACCACGTCCTTTTCAGATCAGTATGATTGGTACAAACAATAGTTGGATTTTGATTGCTCTGTAGTACGCTTGGGTAGAGCCTCTGAATGCAAGTGAATTGCTTAGAAACAATGGGCTGGTTCATCATCCAAAGCGTCCCTTTTCAAACAGCTGCCTCTGCCACACTCACCCTGACAACGTCCAGGAAAAGCAGATGGTTTCAGCATCACGGCCAGTCCCGTGAAAGCCCCTGAGTCAAACATTCAAGGCATGGTTTTCATCTATTTGATATGAAGGGATATTTTTCTCCACGACAATTTTCAAATATGTTTTGTAAGTAGTCTTGCTAAATCTCAGTTAAATTACAAAGAAAGAGGCATGGGGTAAGAGTAAAAATTCCTTTCTTAAGTCAATATAGCCAAAATTTTTGTTAAGTTTTTGTTGTAGACCCTCATGTATCATATGTATAGTAATTGTGCAACATAAAACGGTTAAATTAATAATGGAGCTTAGGTCCCCCAAGAGTGATCTCACCAGCCTCAGTCATCCTTTCAAAGACAGGGCTGAAAGAAGACTGTAAAAGCAATACTCCCAGGCCGCTTCTCCTCTGGTGCA
>NW_022103896.1:75690215-75691667 GCF_000313985.2 Echinops telfairi | reverse complement strand
TCTAAAGTATGCAAGTCAAAGTCCCAGGCAATATTCCCTGATCCACAAGTGGCTGCCCTGGTCTCTTTCCCTAGCCTTAGTCTGGAAACTGCTGGAGCTTATCCAGCAGGAGTGGCCCTGCTGGTATGTGCAAGACCGGTGGCATGTTTTCCAGTGTCATAGGAGCATGTAAGACACCACAACAGGATAGAGGAGTGGTGAATAGGGTCATTGCTATTAGCAGAATTAAATTAGCTACTACACTCAGCACCGTAATTTGGCACATTATTACAATTACCATCATCACTAGTATCACCCCATCATCACTAAAGCTACTGAAAAAATAAAAATAAAATTAGTAGTCAAAAAAGTATAGTCACCCAGTGAGTGAAACGGGAAACATTAATATCTATGTCTCTTAGGACGGCAAACTGTAGTCGCCAGCTTATCTCCTACACCAGCCCACGGGTTCTCAGTATTTTTCTTTCTGTTGTACTGTTATCATATTCAATCCATTTCTTTTGAAATATTTATGATAGGTCCCATGGGTGGAGGCAGAAGGAACAATGGAGGAGAGAAGCTCAAGATCGCCAGGGGAATACGTAGGAATCTCTTCCACCACCATGCAAGTGTCTTAAAGGTAGAAAGAGTATCTTTTGAAATTGCATTGACCGAAGACCCCGTGCGTTGTGTCTGACATAAAGCAGGGTGTTCAGGGCTTCTTGGATGAATGGGTGGATGAAGAAAAGAATGTTTTCCCTCCCAGGGTTTTATCCAGAAAAGCTTACAAGATGCTCCAAGATGAGAGAGAAGAGCCAGTGTTTCCCTCAGTCTGACGTACTGGGGTGACCGTCCCCTCCCAGACGCCTTTATTTTGAGTTTAGCATTTGGGGGCAGAGGGGATAAGAAGAAGATATGAGCTTGGCAAAAGGATAACACTTCCAGGTCCTGATTGTCAAGGAGGCTGAAGAGATTCTCAAAGTCAGCGGTTCTCAACCTGTGGGTCACGACCCCGTGGGGGTAGAATGGCCCTTTCACAGGGGTTCCCTAAGACCATTGGAAAACACATAAATATTTCACAATACATAATTACATATTGTTTTGTGATTCATCACTATGCTTTAATTATGTTCAATTTGTAAAAATGAAAATGCATCCTGCATATCAGATATTTACATGACGATTCATAACAGTGGCTAAATTACAGTATGAAGTAGCAACAAAAATAATTTTATGGTTGGGGGTCACCACAACATGAGGAACGGTATTAAAGGGTCAAGGCATTAGGAAGGTTGAGAACCACTGCTCAAAGTTACCTCCTTTCACAGATGAGGAAACCGAAATATAAACAATTAAATGATTTCCCCAGTCAGATATTGCACTAACTGCATTGAGATCCACTGGCAACATGAGAAAGATCTAGATCTACTCCCAAAACAGCACGATCTAAATCTACTGGCAATACCAATTGCA
>NW_022103896.1:75687460-75688950 GCF_000313985.2 Echinops telfairi | reverse complement strand
TATAAAAAGCATATAAAAGAAGTTGACTTATAAACTGGGCGGATACTTGAGAGTATTTTTCATAATCAAATGCCTCACTAACTTTAAGTTAAAATAAATGATGCACACACACTATGTATACATCCGTATATGCACACATACTATGCATACACATGCACACACACACAAGCACACCCATCAAGATAAACTCCAAAGTTTCGTTGGGAGGTTTATATTAATTATGAGCTGCTCTCCAATGTATCTCTGCCACCCACAGAGTTCTAATGACTTTAAAATATGACAGTAATGAGGAAAGACATATGGGATATTATGTAGAGCTGAGGTAGGTGGTAAGAGATACAGAATGGGACTCAAGGAGATAATTTTTTTCCCCTAATGTTTTCTGAGTGAAATTATACACTACAATGTTGGAAGGGGAACTGCAAAGCCTTATGTCTTTTTCTATATATGTAAGACCACACACACACACACACACACACACACACATATGTTGACCTCATAAACAAATGTACACATTTTTGTTAAATTTTTTCATAATAGATAACCAATGTGCAGTCTGGATATGCGTTAGTGGTATCTACTGATGGTCCATTGAGAAGTAACCTGCTGGGCTGCTTGCCAAAAGGTTGGCAGTTCAAGTCCACACAGAAGAACCTTGAAAGAAGGGCCTGGAGACCTACTTCTGAAAAATGAGTCACTGGGAACCCCCTGGGCCAAATTTTTATTCCCATACATGTGATGACAAAGGGGGAGAGATGACTCCAGGCAGCTGGTCTATAGAGGAGAAAACTTGTTACAAGTTGTCGAAACAAGAAATATTAGCGAACCTACTGACTCCAGGCAGCTGGTATATACGTTATAAAACTTCTGTTACAAGTTGTAGGCACAGAAAATATCAGAGAACTTATACAAAGCACGTGCACGTACACAAGCGTGTATACAGGAAGTGAAGGTCCAATATGAATTACCACTTTTTTTCAATGTTTGAAATGTCTTCCGCCTAAGACATAAAGACTTTTTAAAAAAATATACCCAAATACAATATTCCATAAGTGATTCTTTTAAAAACAAAAGCAAAAAGACTCAGATTTGGAAAAGAGAAGAGAGCTTTCACATCAATAAAAACATATAGGAATTTTCCAAAAGAGAACAAAATGCCAAATAACGAACTATAGGGCCATTCTTGATTTCAAAGTTCCCAATGATATTCACTCTGACGCACAGTCAAATGCCTGCTTTGCTTTGCTGACATCTGAAGCACTCGGCTGAGATTTTACATCTCATCAACTCACAAGCCTTCGCAATCCAGCTGGACTTCCCAAAGGGTCACTGTATTAGTCTGGGTACTTTGGAGAAACAAATCCACAGCAACTCATGTATAAGAGAGTTTTATGAAAAGAAAGTGTGCATCACGAAAACATCCCAACCCAATGCTGCCCAAGCCCACAAGTCCAACAGTAACCCATTAACCCAACACCAGTCCACAAAGT
>NW_022103896.1:75681811-75686037 GCF_000313985.2 Echinops telfairi | reverse complement strand
ATTCTCAGGCGAAGGCCATGGCCACAGAAGCCTCATTGGCTATCTCCAGATTGACAGCTTAGACTGCACCCCTACACTCTTAATCCTTAAACTGACACCAGATGAGGTGACTACCACACTCGACTTCATCACTAGTGTTCTCTCCATCATCAAACCAGCCACCAATATTCTCCTGTGAAAAACATTGAATTTGTGAATGCCTTCTGGTGCACATTTGCACCACAATTAAATAAACAATTCTTACCTTGCACCGTGTATTAGCCATAGCCTTTGGGCGGGGTTTGGCCTGGAGGCTGTAGCTTGTTTGTTGACCTCTGATCTAAACATCTTGGTGGCATAGCGGGTTACCTGTTGGATGTATCTGTTATGGTCAGCAGTGCGAATCCACCAGCTACTCCACCAGAGAAAACTTTCTGCTCCTGTCTAGATTTACAGCCTCAGAAATCCTACAGAGGGGTACTATGAGTCAGAAATTGACCAGAGGCAGGGGGTTAGGTTTAGTCTTGAATCCAAATGCCTCTACCTCCAGGTGCTTTATAACAGCTGGTTTCACAGTGAGTCACCAGAGGAAAGAGAGCCTGGTTCATAGAACTGCTGGTTCACTACAGTGGTCTTTCACTGCACATCCAACGTCGTGCTCTTTTTCCATATTGTATGCCCTTTTTATCTGGATGGAAAGCACTCTTTACTAGTCTGTATTGTGCTCCAAGCAGGAAATTTGAGTTTTCTGTCCACTGGGATGATTTTAGATTCTCAGAAACACCCATCCTTCAGAAGTGAAGCTAGCTGATCACTGAAATGTATTTAATGAGTACATTTTTTTAATCTATTAATTTCACTGGAAGATATAAATTTCAAAATGCTCACACAACCAGGAGGGAGAATATGCTGATCTAAGAGCCTTCACCTCTAAGGCACACATATATGTTCAGCTCTGTGTCAGGAGCAGAATTTATGGGTGCTGGGAGAGGTTCATGGAGCCCGGGTTATGTACTGATTGGGCTGTGGTCAGTAAGGTCAATAGTTCAAAACCAGCAGCTGCTCTGAGGGAGAATGATGGGGCTTTCTACACTCATAACCAGTTACAGTTTTGGCAATTCAGAGGGACAGTTCTAACCTGTTCTTTAGGTTGCCTATGAGTTGGCATGACTAGACGGCAGTGAGTTTGTTTGTTTGGTTGGTCGGTTTGGGGATAGGATGAAGAAATATCACAAAGTAGAGGAAAGTTAGCTCAGAGGGAACCGTGACGATCATGAAATCCACATCCTTATTTTATAAAAGGGAGACTCCAGAGAGGTTGAGGCCAATGACTTTAGTAAATTTAGCCATGCTGGTTAAACAGTATGTCTTTGATTAGTAGGAAAATGTGCCTTTCCAACATTGCTGGGGGGAAACAAAGCAGTGTCTAAGAGGGTTGACCTCCATTCATCCTTCGGCAGTCAGCTGAAAGCTGTGTGGGTGCTGCAGCTCTCTCGGACGGGGATGCAGCGGGGATTTCCAGCATGGGTCTTGGCGACCACCCAGGTCTCCAGCTGACTCATTGGGGGATGCTGACAAGCCAAACTAAGCGCAGGCTCTGTCCCAGAAGGTGCATTCACTGTTTCAATTCCTGGAGTGAGAGCTCCAACAAGCACCACGCCCTCTGTTTCAGCCTCTTTCGGGCCACTGGTAGAGTGGAGACTTCATGGGCTTTGGATTCAGCTAGAGATGTGTTTGATTTCAGCTGAACCACTCAGTAGAAGTTTGATGTTAAGTAATTGAGTTAGGCTTCCCATACTCCTACCACAGGACAATTGGATTCATGATACTTGACCGAGTGACCTCAGAGGCTTAAGACGCTGAACTCACAGGCTGGAATACACTGCTGGTTGACCTTGGGTTGGTTCTGACTCATAGTGACAAAATGAAAGCAATGCGTTTCAACGATTGTTGGAATGGTGAGTCCTTTGTAGCGATTTTGTCCATTCATCTTATTAAGAGTTCCCTTTCTTTTCATTGAGTCAAATTTAATGTCTCTTTCTAGTGATTGGTCTCTCCTAAGTGAGCTGAAGTTTCCCCATCGAAGGCACATGCTGTTTGAGTTGCTCGATGGGGTTGTTCTCCTGGCCATTTACAGTGCATCCAATGTTCTTTGCCAAAACCATAAAGCCATCAACCCTTAACCTACTAGGTACTCAATAAATGTGCTTACCCTTAATGACAGGCGAAAATGCATGAGCCCAGATTTCATCGGTCAAAAACAGAAGATGGTGAGAGGTAAAGTTCAGGAATCACTGAAGACTAGATGTCGATACAATTTCTTAACATACATAGTATCCTTCAAAAGGGTCAGGAGGCTCCTTACAAAGGGATACTGGGCTGAGTACATAAAATGTCCAACTCCCTATCCCGGCCTTGAAATGACATTCCCTCCTGCCCTGCCCTTTGCTCTTTCTCCCTAGAATCACGTTTCCAAATAGACTACGTTTATACAAGCCTATCGCAGGCTTTGCTCTCTGTGGAACCCCAGATCTGGCAGCAAGCATTCCTACGCTTCCCTAGAAGAAGTGTCAGGGGACACGAGAGCGTATCCAATTCCAGGATGGGAAAGAAGTAGCAGGGTGCTGCCTCTGTCTCCCGGCCCTGTGACGGAGGTCACTGACTTTTCCCAAGGAACCCAGGCAGAGTCTTGGACGCTTTCACTGCACTTCTGTCAGGTGATTAAAGCTGAGATGTGGAAATGTATATACCAGCTCAGGTCCAACAGACTACTCTCCAAAACTCAGTTCCTCCACTCAGTAGCTATGTATCTTTGAAGAATTTTAAAAATATTTTCTGAATCCTAGTTTTTTATTTCTAAAATGGGGATAATAATTTCTTCATCAGTGTTATTAGGAATATCCAAACACATATTAACATGTCTATCAAGCTATTAGGCACACAGTACATATGCATAAAGTACATATATAATACTTGTGATTCTGTTTTCTCTCAATTAAAACTGCAGTGTGCAAAAGTGAATTGCAGACCTAGTTATTCATCATGCAAACTCCATAAGTCGACCTCCATCTTCAGATTGTTTCTATGAAAAAGATACAGTTCCTACCTTACAAGGTTGTAAGGGAGCCCAGGTGACAAACAAGCAAAATCAGCAGTTCAAAACTGCCATCCACTCCATGGGAGAATGGCATGGCTCTCTACTCCCATAAAAAGTTACAGCTCGGAAATTCACAGGGGCAGTTCTACCTGGTCCCTTAGGGTCACTATGAGCCACAATTGATTCCATGGCAGTGAATTTCATGAGGCTGTGGTGATAACGAAATGGAATCATGGACAACAGTCAGTTCTGTTTCAGTCATGGTTTTAGAACTATTATTGTATTTCAAAGGAAAGATCCTAAAGCCTAAAAAGATAAAAGAAAAAAATTGATATCATGCACCTGCTGGAAGAGCAGTGCCCTTTCTATCATATTAAAGGGCGGTCCACTTTAGCCCACTATAGGTGGCAGGATCGGCTGATGGACAAATGCTGGCTCAGGAGTTCACCAAGTGCAAGACGTCCAGCTGAATAGAAGGAAGTGGAAGATGTGGCATACTTCTAAATCACCCTTAAGAGTAGCCTTCCCAGTCAGTTCAATTGATGAGCTGTAGATGAAGGCAGGAGCAGGAACCTGAACTTCAGAAGGCAGCTCTGCTGGAGTTTGGCAATCAAGGTATTTGTTTCTAAATGCCCCAAGCCAATCACTACACCAGAGTAGAAATATTAAGGCTACTACCACAACTACAGAGAACACACGATGAAATGTGGTCATTCATCCATCTAAGTGACTTGTGAGTTAATAGGTCTCCTAGATAAAAATCAAGTCCCTGAATAATTCTGACCTCACTTTTCCCATTCTTAATGAACAGCCTTACATTTACTTAAAGGTCTGAATAGCAATGCTTCTTACATTGTTTAGGAAAGTGTGTTCCCATCTATCTATTAATTGCACCAGAAATCTACCAGAAAACCAAGGAATGGTCAGCAACAAAGAATAACCATTTGCTAAACCTTAGAGATCATCAAGCAAAGAAGCTGACAGTAGATGATTTCTAATAAAATATGTTTAAATGATCAAAATAAGATAGGAATATGAAAAGTTAGGCCTTCCTGAAAATATAAATTTGAGCTTGGAGCAGGTTTAACAACTCAGGAAAGATATTATGGGTATTTGTTATATGCTCTGAGTGCTTAAACTATTTGCATTA
>NW_022103896.1:75677886-75679767 GCF_000313985.2 Echinops telfairi | reverse complement strand
GAACAAGGAACGAGGAAGACGGGAGAAGAGCTAACTATGTTGGTAAAGAATAGTGAACAAGTCATAAACTGCAAGAAGAAAACCCTATGTGTCTTGGAAGAAGGACAGCTTGAACAGTCCTTAGGAGCGACGGTGGTGAGACTTTCTCTCCCATACTTTGGCATGTCATCAGGAATGACCAGCTCCTGGAGAAGGGCCACAATGTGGGCTCAAACAGTACAAAGATAGCACAGAACTGAGCACTGTTTTGTCCTGTTGTGCATAGGACTTAGCGTTTTCAGAGAAGATTGGACTAATAATAGGGTGCTGTGCCTTGATTACAGAGGTCTTGACAAAAATATGTTGAATCTTCACTTTTTTTCCTTTCGCCCTAGCAATTTTTGTAACCTGGGACAATAGTCAGCTTTTCTGAGAGTGAAAAGACTGAATGGAAATAATGCACCAGCCTGAGTGATCTAAGGATTGTAAATAATGTAATCCAAAATTTGAAGGAGGGAATGGTATTAGAGCTTAAATTGTGAACACCCAGTTTGAAGAAGGCTATGCACGACAGTAGAAGCCCAAAATCCATTTGCAGGGTCCACACATAGATTAAATCTCTAGTGAGTCCTCTCTGACCCTAGTGGAGGGATGTGAATAGTCTGGTTATCAGAGAGCATTGTAGAGATGAATAGTGTAGATATTGTTAGGTTAAAATGTAATATCTTATTTGATCTACCTTTTGACCTACTTACAAATTGTTTCAGTTAAAAAAAAAGGGGGAAGGTGAAATACACATGGATTAAGCCTCTGGTGAATTCCCTCTGGCCACAGAGATCAGGGAGGTGCACATCATTTGAAAAAAAAATAAACAAAACAACCACTGTGACTTATGTCATAGAGTTTTAGAGCTTGCTCTTAGAGGCAAAGAGCACAAATGTTATGAATAAGGGATTGAAGGCCCTGAGTTGCAGAGTCGGGAGACGATAGTACTGGGACTCAAGCACAGCTCTGTTGACAGACAGACCAAAGCGCTTTCCCATGTATTCTACTTCCTTGTTCTAAACACCTGTTTAAAGGGGCATGCATTACACACTAATTATTTAAATGACCTTAATTAGAAATATTACTGAGCCATAAATCTGAAAACTAATATGCTCACCCTAGTAAACATTAAACCAACAATAACACAGATAAAAGCAGCAAGTATGTCTGGGTCCTGAGCTTGGACTCCCCTCCAGCCATCTGCTGGCCAACTGAGGCCTTACACACAGCTAAGTCTCCAGGGTTAGGAAAGCTACCCAGGGCAATTCTGCACCATTTTTTCTTCCCCCCAAAATAACCCTGTGGCATGCAGACACAATCTATAAATTAACTAATCACTCGATTCAAAGATAAATTTGTAACATCTAAAACAATTTAAGCAGTTCCTGCCAAAGTTGGCCAAGTTTCTCTCAGCCTCAAGTGATAGACAACCAACCTAAGTCGGGTGAGGGGTCAAGCCATCCCAGGGGTTGGCCGGTAGCAGGAGCTTGATGCTCCTGGAGCGCCGCACCTTTTGCTCCTTCCACCTTTCTCTGAATCCGCTCCCACTTGATGTGGTCAATCCTTAGCGTCACATGATGCCAACAAGCAAAAGAATACTTTTGGTAATATGACTATCTGCTTACTCCACACTTGGCCTTCCCTGCTCAACAGAGGTAGAGAAAAATCACACAATCCCAAGGGCAGGTACATTTTAAACCAATGGTCACAGAATTTGGGTGATCCTGATTTCTGTCCAGTAATCACATCACATTCCAAAGTCCATTCTCTCCCCTATTTTCCTGGACGATTGACTCACACATTCCCTTCTTCCCTCAAACTCCTATCATCTCCCCCATTCACTCTCACAATACATAA
>NW_022103896.1:75675155-75676707 GCF_000313985.2 Echinops telfairi | reverse complement strand
AACAATGATCTGTGATCAGTCACTCAAGTCAGAGATCAGAGAACTATCCTCGCTCCCTTCCTCTCTCTTTTCTCCTCCCCACAGCTAATCAAATACCAAACCGCGTAGTTTCTAGTCTTCACCAGTGTCTCTAATATCTACTAATACTTCTTTACACACAGTGTTATGGAGCTGGTGAATGGGATTACATTTTGGGCTGCCAACTAGGGTTGGCAGTTTGAAACTACTCGCTGCTACACAAGAAAACGATGAGGCTTTCTACTTCTGTCCAGAGTTAGAGTGTCAATTCTACCCTGTCCTAGAGGGCAGCTATGAGTCTGAATTAACTCAGCAGTCAGTCTGGAGTTTTGAAGGTAGATCCTGGAGGAAGCCCTAGTAGCACAGCGGGTAAATGCTCAGGTGCTCACTGGAAGGTCAGTGGGCGCCCCCTAGCCCTTCTGAGGGAGAAGATGTGGTGGTCTGCTTCAGTACAGCCTACAGCCATGGACATCCTGTGGAGCATTCTACACTGGCCAGTAAGGGGGCTATGAGCTGAAATCACTTCAACGCATTGGGCTAACACGCTTATAGATTTGTGTTCCTTGAGAACAGAAATTATCTGTCTTTTAAAATCATTTTATTGTCATATACTTCAATTTTACATATCATACATGAGAATCATTCAATAATATTAGGAAAAGTTATGCAATCGTCACCCCAAACTTTCAGAACATGTTCCCTAGAACTCATTGTTAACGCCCAGCTCTCCATTTCCCTCCATCCACCTCTGCCATGCCCTAGGTAATTATCAATCTAGTTACTGTCTCTATAGATGTACTTAATCTCCCAGCAAACAAGCAACAACAACAATAAAAACTAGCAATGACTAGACAGAACCTAGGAAAACATCAATCGAAAATAAAACAGAAAATATTGAAAACTGAAATAACTTTAAAATGGGTCAAAGGGTAATCAAATGATAAGGTATCACATTTTAACCTAGCTACATCTGTTATAATTGACTATCGAATGCTCTCTGTGATAGAAAGGCTAGTCACATCCTTATGGTCAGAAGAGATTACTCAGAGGTTTAACCCATGTGGGGACCCTGAAAATGGATTTTCGATTTCCACTATCATCCATAGACTTCTACAAACCAGGTGTTCACAATTTCAGCTCTGTTACCATTTCCTCCTTTGTATTTGACTGTATCATTTACAATCCTTGGATCACGCAGGCTAGTGTGCTTCTTCCATGTATACTTAGTTGGTGCCTCACTTAGATGGTTGTTTATTTGAAGACAAGTCTTTAAGACCCCAGATGCTATTCTTTTAATAGCTGAGCACCATTTGCTTTCTTTCCCATACCTTGCTATATCACTCATATCTGCATTGATTGCTTCATGAGTCTGAATATCAAGTAGCACCATATCATAAGAACATATTAGACTTATATTGGGACTAGAATTAAGTGAAAGTCCAAGATTCATTCATATGTTGCTGGCTTATATATGTCTCTGATTCACTTTAGAGACATTATTATCACTTTATGATTAAGAACATCATAAATCATC
>NW_022103896.1:75672334-75674339 GCF_000313985.2 Echinops telfairi | reverse complement strand
CAACAACAGAGGATCTGAGAGAAGGGGGTGGATGGAGAAGTCCATTTCTCGTGCTTTGTTGATAACTGGGAAATACAAGTCATTAAGAACAGCTTACACAAGTAACCTCAACTCTCCTCCCAGTTCAAGTCACAGTCTTACGGACTCAAGTGTGTAAACACATAGACAAGTACAACTCTGAAATAGTGAAATGTAGTCAAGATCAACATACTTCCTTAGCTCAGTCACAAACTCCTTGAGTCCAGCAAGAGGATTTCCCTCTGCTTTCTCCTGGCCTCGAGGTTTTTCATATGAAATGAGTTCCACGAGTAGTTACTGAGAAGTACATGCCTGCTTTCTCTCGAGAGCCTGAGTAATGAAATGACCCATCTGCTCGAAGACATCTAACCGCAGTGGTAAAATAACTTATGCAAGTCCGTCCTCAAACATATAGGAGAGCTCTAGTTCACCTCCTCCCCTAACTCTCCTCCCCTAAGCTCATTGCCCTTTCTTAGCCATTGGGCCACACGTAGTCGGAAGTCAAATATCTCACACTCTGGTGTTTTTGTACCAAGGTTCTCATCCAGTTTGCATCTGTGACTGCCCCTGTGTCGCTGATTCAAGGTCCAAAGGCAGACCCGGACACCAAATGTCTTTGAGGCCATCCCCTCAAAATCCCTCTTCCTCGAATTCTCAGGAACTGCTTTCAGTCTGCAGGAATGGGCCTTGAAGGTACGCTTGTCACTTAATAAACAAATAGTCTAATCCGAGTTCCCAAACCAGTGTGTGCCTGACTCACATTGGGCTGAGTCACATCCTCTATGTCTGTGCATGCCAGGTCTCTGCAGTTTGTGAGCCAATGATGGCTACCAGGAAAATTGCTGACACGCAGGTTTCCATATTAGGATGAGCACACATTATATTTAAGGACTTGCCTTTTCTGAATTCTTAATGTATTTTTTTGCTTATGGCCAAGCCATTTAGTTACTTGCTAAGGACCCTGAGATGAATAAAAATCAGGCCTTGACTCGAGGTCATTGTAGACTGGCCAGAAAGCAAGATAAAGGGCACAGTGGGTTTGAAGACAAGTAAATATTAGGTGGTTGAAATATCCTTTGATTGGAGAGGTCAGTTTGGTAATGGCACAGTCCTTGGAGAATATTATTAGTTGCAAACTAATTATCTAGTCGAACTTCTTTATTTACTGAGGCTTACAGAAAAACAGTGATACATATCATTGTGCATTGTCCTCTGCTGCAGCAGGTTGACTGTTGCTGATTTCAGAATCCCCACGATCCTAGTTGCTTGCATCGATAAAGGTCAGGAGTTTTCATTCTTTTCGTGTCCAGGTTATAACTGCAGCACCACGACAAAGGCTTGATAACTGCATATGGACTAGAAAAGGTTGACTGCTCTTCTCGAGCTTACCAGGACTCCAGAGACTGCAAACATTACGTTTCTGGGCAGAACCCAACTTCTGGTCGTGTTCTAACGTCATCCTGTGACGGATAGAACAAGTGTATGCATATTTCTTTCCCCCTTCCATTTGTTGATAATGCTCCTTTCTATGGAGAGTGCTAAGTTCACATATAAATTTGGGAATATCATAAACACACAATTACAAAACTGTCATTATTTCAAGTTGTCAACTAATGAAATCTCATTCAAGGCATGAAGCGTGCTGGCATTCTTCTACATTTGTTACACACGTCCTAAGATGGCCCACAAATCTGAGGATCAGCCTAACACATAGGTAAGCCTTCTAATCTGTTGCATAAAGAGAGCTTGAGGTCTATGCCGGTAAGGTTTAGTGTCAACTTGGCTGAGACGGGATTCTATTCAAGGATGTAATCTGCTTCCAAAAGAAATGGACCTTGTGGAAAGACTTATTTCTTATTGCTAGGTCTGGATCTTCCATCCGGTGTGTCAAACTCTGGTTTTTTGGACTCGAGCCAGCAGCAGCTACCCTGCTGCCTGCTGATCCTGGGAGTCCTCAGCAGCCAGATAGCTTACCTGCCATTTCTGG
>NW_022103896.1:75644578-75671802 GCF_000313985.2 Echinops telfairi | reverse complement strand
TGACTCCACCCACAGCTATCTTGTAAGAAAGGCCTGGCGATCCACTTCCCAAAGTCTCAGCCATGGAAACCCGATAGAGCACAGTTCTGCTCCTACACACAGGGTGCCACCAGGAGCTGGAACGAACTCTGCAACAACTAATTTTTATCTTCCCATAGAGTGAAATAGAATCTTTTCATCAAGTTATATTTAGGACTAAAGAACCTGTTGTGTAGCCGGTCTCTAATGAACATAGGGAAAAACACAAGAACAAATTACATATATGAATGTTTCTTGGATTAAGTTTTTGCTGGAACATTTTTCAGATCTTGAATTTAGTGGAGCAGCTACTACGTAAGAAACGATATACCAATAAAAGAGAAAGGAGCAGGAAGACACGGAGGGCCCAGTGGGTCCATCCCAACACAGAGCTCATCTCTGTAGAGTACCCAAGACTGTAAATCTTTACGGAACTAGTTAGCCTCATCTTCCTGCCATGGAGCACCTCGTAGGTTTGATCTGCCAGTCTTCAGGATGCAGCCCAACACTTAACCCCCTCACCTCCATAGAGCAGGATTCGAACACAACTCATAACACGAGGAGAAGCATTAATAAGTTAAGCCTATTATAGACCCATTCTGTAAAAATCAGCCCTAGGTAGGTCATTCTGTAAATAAAACAATTTTGAGGTAATTAAATAAAGAGGAGAATAATTCTCATCAGTCTAGAGGAAAAAGTCAGTAAGTAAGACGATGGATCTGTGCCGTTTAACATGAACACGACACAGAAATTTCTCTAGTTCATAGAAGAGCTCATCCCTGTGGTGTAAACAAATTTAACCCATGGCTAGGAAGCTTTCCACCTTTGTTTAATTCAGTCATTGAAAATCACATTTCTCATTGTCGGAGAAAAACAGTCCCCAGCTGCTTTGCTCTGATGGTTTGATTCCATGAGCTCTAACACGATCAACTTGAGTAGTGCGTTGTCAATTAATATGGCCCTTCTAGTCACCATTCCTTGCGTGATGAATTCTAGTTCTGAGCTTTGCATACCTCTGGCTGTCGCTCTACTCTACGAGGCCTTCCTTACACAAGGCCTTAGCTTTGGAAAACTCAAGTTGAATTGTTACTCTAGAGAAGCAAATACACTAGGAAAGTCCGAGACATTGATACAGCCAACTTTAGAAAGTAAATACTGATTTGAATGAATTTCTGTAGGACAATAAAATACACAATAACTTTATTTTTAATTCCTTCCCTTAAGAAATATGATCCACTTATCTTTAAAATATATCTTATTTTTAGAACTCTGTGTATTAAGCTACTCACTACCCTATACAAATAAATGCACCAGAGTCAAAAATGCTTTGGTCAAATGCTTTTACCCTTTTTCAGTTGACTGGTGATTTCATATGTTCTAGGAATATTTTTAACTTCTGGCATGATGCATGATGCTTTACACCATATGGCACAACACACTGACAAGTAAAGGGGGAAGAACTAGTTTGGATTATACACATATATATGTGTGTGTTACGGATGGTGAAAGAAGTTGAATGCATGGCTGCAAATAAATATAAGGGCAAAGTTACACACAATCTGCACACAGTACTGTGAATCTTTGCCTGTGTGAAAAAAAAAGTCATTCAAAATCTAAAGCTAAATGAAAAATTCACTAATGGCAAGAAAGCCTTCAAAACACAGATCAGGAACCACCATCCTTTTCTGCATCAGGTGTCATTCGAACCGTGGGGCCCTGCTGGCATTGTGAGCTAAGCATTCGATAAGAAAGGGGAAGCTAGCTCTTCCAGGAAACATTTATCATCTTAGAAACTTAGAGCAATTCTCCTCTGCCCTATTGCTAGGAGTCAGAATAGACTCAGTGACAGTGAGTTTTCTATAACACTTTCTCACTCAAAATGTAAAGCCCTTCCTTAAGTGTCTTAGTGGTTACGTGTTGGACTGCCATCTGCATGGGCGGCAGTTCAAAACCACCAGCAGCTCCATAAGAGAAAAACTGGGCTTTCTACTCCCGTAAACTGTTACAGTCTCAGAAACCCACAGTGGGTTGCTATGAATTAGCATCGACTCAGTAGTAGTTTGGTTTTCTGAGATTCCCCCCACGCCCCTAATTGTAATAATAACTGGAGGAACGATGCATGTAGCGGCTTACATGCTCCACTTAGGAGAGTTTTAAAATAGACTCCCATGAAATATTTTCAATTTTCCCCCCCAGTGGGTCAAACTATCATTTTCCTTAACTCCAGGTTCCTTCATGATGGTTCTTCTTTGGAAAATAGTGAGCTTATAACAAGTTACATGTTTTCAGAAAGAATTAAAAAGTGACCCGAATAGCCCTACCCACCACTTTTTGCTCAAGGGGCAGAGACCTGCCTCGTCTATCCTGTTCTCTATTACACCTGAAACACCTACTAAGGAAAACCAGACCCTTGGTGAATCCCAAATCCTCCGCTCAACCAGAGAGTAAGTAGGCGCAAAAGCTGTAAGAGGTGTAAGGGAAGCGGGCACTTGCCCACATTATCTAAGAGGTCTGACTTTCACACAGCCTGGTACAAGAGGAAGATGTTAACTGCCCTCCATTGGGATCCCAACCCATGGCCACACCACACAAGAGTGAGCAAACTGCTGCCCAGTTTCGTGGCTTTCATAACCAGTTTGGGATCGAGCCATTGTGACCAGGGGGGTTCGTTAGCTGATGTTTTGGAAGTAGATCACAGACTATTATGGGCTGGGTTTGTTTTGTTTGTTTGATATTTGTTTTAGATGAAATATACTCTTCTATTTTTAAGTCCAATGTATAAATTCATGTCATTTAAATGTCTCCTGGAAATAACTTCCAGTAGTAGTGGACCTTAGTAATTTCATTCTTAGCAAATGACATAGTGAACATAGAAGATCAGTACAACAGGGGTTAAAAAGAATACAAATACATACAAACATACATGCATACATCATGATCCAGACGTTGTGCTTAAAGTCAAATACTGTGAGTTTGAATCTGAGTTCTGTTACATTCCAAGTGTAGGATTTCAAAACAAAAGATAATTTAAACTCTCTATGACTTACTCCCACCACTGCCACCAGGCATGAAGTGGTTGGCTTCCAAACTTTCATAGGTGGGGGAACATATCACAGGATTATAGAATTAAGGTGTAGATGTTACTTAATTGCTTAATTGTTATTCTTGCTTTCTGATGGTACAAACAGGGTGCAGCTGCCTTAGCCAGTGCTCTGCTTTAACTGACAAGGCTCATTTCCTGCAAGACATCCCTGAGGAGAAGCCACATGGACCTACCCTGATGCAACCCTGGGTGCTGGAGCAGCCGTGTGGAGACCCCTGCCAGCGCTGAGATGCTTACACATTCACTGACTTGGCTTTCCTCCTGAAGTTGGCATCATTGCGTCTGTTTTGTGAGATGGAGGAGGACTTTGTGGATTGGTGTTGGACATATGGGTTAATGGGTTAATGTTGGACTTGTGGGCTTGGGCAGCACTCGTTTGGGATGTTTTCTTGATGTGCACTTAACCTTTATATAAAACTCTCGTATACATGAGTTTCTGTGGATTTGTTTCTCTAAGGTACCCAAACTAATACACTTACTTCCCAATAAAATGAGCAAAGGTGTTATTAGAGAGGATTCAGTAAAATCTAATGTAATGGTGCATAGGAAGCACTTGTTATGTATAATGGGCATAGGAGAAGTGCTCAGTAAGAGCTGTTTTATTATTATTATGAAAACTCTAGATGGTGAAAATGGTTAACAGGCCGGGCTGCTAAAAATAAAAGGTTGTTAGTGAAGTCCACACAGAAGTACCTCAGAAGAAAGGCCTGACACCCTGATACCAAACGGTCAGCAGAGTTCTCCTCGGATATACTTGGAATCAGTACACGTTGGAGTCCACTGCACAGCAACCATAAAAAAACAATTGGTTGGTTGGTACTCTATACTTGATAAACAAAAAAATACATCAATGAGTCAACAATATGGAACTAGCTTAAGAAGTTAATTCCTTCACATTGTTTGTCCAAAATAGCAGCACCACCAAAATACAATACCAGGACACTAAGTTCTCACTTTAAGCAATCAAAACAACAAACTATCTGTCCTCATGGAAGGAATTGTTCTCAGTGTTCATAGTTTTAAGTCACAATTAACACAAAAGCAAAACTTCTACCAGGGCAATTTTAAATTTTCAAACAGTAAACCTGGTCTCTTTAATGGACTGCGAGAAATTATTTTAACATGAATTCCTTTAAGTGTATTTCATTAGTTTCTTATTGTTTCAGGTATCGTCAAGTTGGTTCCGACTCAGAGCAAACCTAAGTACCACAGCTCAAACCCCACCTGGTCCTGCACCATCCTCGCAATTGTTCTTTACTTTGGAGTTCATTGTTGCAGAAAGTACCACATTTGAAGGTTCAAACCAACAGAAATTTACTCTCCCAATTTTGGAGGCCAGGAGTCAGAAAAATCAGGGTGTTGGTGGTGTTGATTCCACCTGAAAACTGTGGGAGGAAATGGATCCGTGGCTCTCTCCTGTTTTCTGGTCGTAGTTGACAATTCTGGGCCATCTTCCTTCTGTGCACCTCTGTATCTTTTCTCTGTTATCAAGACACTACTCATAGAAGATAGAGACCCATCCTGACTACGTGAACGGGTAACATCTTTAAAGACCTTATTTTCAAGCAAGGTCACGTTCATCATTATCAGAGGTTGGGCTGTTAAAGTAGCATTTGAGGGGACACAGTCTAATCCACAGCAGGGACTGAAGATTAAAACTGTGGGCGAATAATGGAAGTGGATGTGAATAATCAAAAACGGACTCAGCCCTTGTCCAATGGGGTTCTCTGATATCTTGTATAAAGCACAATGCCAAGAAATGCACACAAAATGAAATATATTTCCCTGTTAAGGTTAGCCCCCCACTGAAGAACGAACTATCCATATGCCCCCAAGAGATCAATAGTCTTATAACATCAAAGGTGACAAGCTAAGGAGGCAGAGGAACTGCAGTACACGAAGTACAAGCTGAACACAGATAAAGAGACTGTTGACACATTGTGCCAACTATAACTAATGCCACCAAACAATTTATATCGACTTTATCAGATGGGAACCTCACTTTCTGTGTAAACGTTCCCTGAAAACTCACAACGTAATATTAAAAAAGCAAACAAAACACTGCCAAGTTATACCAGGGAGGGGAGTCTTCAGCACAGTTATGAAATCCCAGTACCTACACTTGGAAATGAACAATATGTATTTTTTAATGTGTTATTTGCCACAGAGAGGGCTATTGGCTGCATTGCCGACACTATGTTTTCAGGTGGTTTATATTAAAGCATCATTATTGGGCCAATATGGTCTCCATTTGCAAATATTCATGACAGGTAAGTACCTGCTTATGAAATCTTCACTTTTAAATTGAGGCATAGGTGAAAAAAAGATTATGTCTGGCATTTGGTTTCTCATTTTTTTATATCCAGTTTGTACATTAAGAAATCAGTTTCTAGAACTGTCTGCTCATTGATTCCTTCCTTCACCCTTCAGTCTTTTAACAGATATTCACTGAAAGCCTATTTTAGTGTTTACATTAATTCAAGCAGCGTGGTATTTGTGGTTGGCTCCTGAGTGGTAACCCCAAACCCTTGGAATACCCTGAGTAGTTGCGGTACCTTTGCCAGCTGTAGAGCATACCTGAGTGTTTTTACTAATGAGATGATACCGGTGAAGTTTGGCCAGGCTAGAAAGACTTCCTGGTGATATCAGCTGGTGGGTGGGGGTAGATCCCAAATCACTCAATCATGCCTGTATCATGAGACCCCCGTGAAGACTCTGGACACGATGGCGCCTAGTTAGTTCTGGAATGAGAACGGTGCATGGGAGTGTAGCACATTCCTTTTGGGACATGGAAGCTCTGCCTTGAAACCCCCAGGCCTTGTCCTGGATGCCTCCTTATTTGTATCTCTTTTTTTGGCGACAACACAGCTGTACTCATAAGTTTAGCACTATGTATGAGTTCCGCGGATGGTTTCAGCAAATATTATCAAACCCAAGAGAATTGTGGGAGGGGGCAGGTCAGAAGAGAAGGGGCCTGGAACCTCTGAGGTTGAGACTGGCCTTTCTAAGGGGCAGTAGAGACCTGGGATTTATAGCTAGGAAGTCGGAAATGGGGAAAGCCCTGGAGACCCTCAAACTAACGGCTCGGGTCTGAAGTTTTGGGCTGACTTGGCAGTTCGGAGGGCTGCGTGAGACTTGGCAGTTCGTAGGGCCGCGTGAGACTTGGCTGAGCTCTGGGTAACCAGGCTCTGAGGAAGAGGGGCTGCATGTTAGAGCTGATGTTAGAATTCAACTGAGAAGTAAAAAGTCAGGGCTTTGATTTATGTTGATTATTATCCTCATACTTGATGTCAGAAAAAGTGGATTTGATTGATACTGGTTATATCCCCTCACTATGCAGCACCAGCCATTATGATGGGCACTAGGACTGAAATAAATCTTCCAAAGTTTCTTCCTCATTAGTATCAACTATTTGGGATAAAGTTATGTAGAAAATGACAATGAATTTAAATCCTATATGGCTATACTTTCATTAAAATTTCTATTAATTTTTGAATTAAGCAATTACAGATTCAATTAATCCTGTCCACGTTTCTATAGACAAAAGAAATGATCCCATACCCAATACTTTCATGTTGGGGGGTGAAAAAAAGGCAAAGCCATAAAGCTGAGCACTTCAGCTATAAAAACGCACGCTGTGATCGATGTCACCTTCTCGTTCAGCAGTGCAGCTCGCTAGCGCTGTGTCCTTTGCCTTTCACAGAACAGTAGCTTGGAGTTGTTTCAATGGGGTTTTACTTTGGAGAAAGCACAAAAATATTCTCCTAAAGAAGCTGTTAATCTTGCACCTGCAGCTGAAGTCTCTCCCTCCCAAGGCCGTAGAGCAGTGGTTCTGAACCTTCCAAATGGCGCGACCTTTTAATACAGCTCCTCATGTTGTGGGGGAACCTCCCGAACCATAAAATTATTTTCGTTGCTACTTCGTAACTGTAATTTTGTGTACTGTGATGAATCGGGCAACCTCCGCTGCCTTAGAGCCTCTTATTCACGCCCCACCCCAGCTCCTGGATTCTATGCTGTGGGAGCAGTAATATCCGGGTGTTTGTGATAGAAGAATCCTGGGCCTCATTGCCTGCATCCTACATCTTAGTTTCTACATAGCTTCATGTCACATATACCTCAAATTCACTTGTGAATTGATAGTAGAGACACGCAGAATAGTGCAAAACAAACTATGATCTTTGCACCAAAACTCTCAAACAATTATGTGTTTGCACAGTGTCAATGGCCCTGAGTATTGAGAGATGTTTGCTTTTATTTCGAGATGGCTGCTTTTAGGCCTTCCCTTTATGGGTAACTAGCAGCAGCATCCAAAGCCCCATCTTCCTTTTTGAACCTTCTTGCAGGAAACTGGGTAGGTCAATGCCAAGAGCATGGGTGGGCTGCAGTTGCAGTAATGTGTCCGTGTTCTCTTGTGCCTGTAACAAATAACCCCAAACTGAACCATATAAATTCACCATCTTACACGTGTGGAGGCTAGAGGTCTGAAATGAATCTCTGGCTAAAATCAAGAGAATCGGGGCTGCATTCCATTCCGGGGACCCTGGGAAAGAATCTTGGTTCTCTGACTTTTCCAGCCTTTCTTGGCTGCCTTCAATCCTTGGCTCCAGGACCCTTTCATCCATCCCGAGCCGCTTCCTCCATCCTGAAAGCCAGGTATGGTGGGGTCTTTATCATCAGATCCCATCACTTTGACTTCTCTTCCACCTCCCTTCCAGTTTGAAAGACCCTTGTGACTACAGTAAGCCCACCTAGATAATGCCATCATCATCTCTTTTAAGGTCAGCTTTTCCATCTGCAACATTAATGCCCCTTTGCGAAGTAGTATATCATATGCACAAGTTTTCAGGGAGAGAGGACATTGTTCTGGATACCAAAGATGCAATGGTGCTGGATCTAAAATAGCTAGCTCTACCCCGAGTGCCCTGTGACCTTGGGCAAATTAATCAATCACCTGTTGTTTGGGTCTCTTCTGAAAACAAAACAAAACGCACACAGCGTGACAGTGGTTATCCCATAGACCGAGGGTAAAGAGTGAGGGAATTGACAACCACAAAACATCTGGGCAAGCGTTTGCCCACAGAAGGACAGCAACAGTGTTCACTTCCATCCTCCTCTCCAATGTCCACAGGGAGTGGGTGGAGCTGGGTTTGGATCCAGGTTCATTTCTGCCTCGTGGTCACCTCATTTACTTTACACTACCCTATCTGCTGCCTGAAGGTGCCACTGCTGAGGATGGGGAGGGAGAAAGCCTCCGATGCATAATGTGCTACACATGGCTAAGGCAAACGCTTGAGGGTTTTTATTGAACTGATGCTGATCCAGCATTGTTTCTAACTTGATTGCTGATTTATCATTCTCGAAGAGGATGGCAGCACTGAGCAATCATCAGTGTTGATCTATACAGCTGTGCTTAGCTTCCCAGATAAATTTAGCAGGGAAAAACTTGCTTTTCAGGACTCAGGGCTCACCTGTTTCTCTGAGCATATAATAGGAATATTCTCTGCCTTCAGTCTCTCTCTCTCTCTCTCTTTTAACAAAATACAGGAGTAAAGCAAAGCAGATCTTTGCCTCAAATGGCAATAAGTTGATCCAAACTCAAGGGAATACTAAGGACATAGGTGGTACAACACTAATAAGTAGACATTTAATCTAGAGCCACAGATGGGCCTGCAGACTCAAGAGCTTTGTATCACCTTTCTTAGAATTCAGAACCAAACAAAATAACAGAAATCTGCTTGTTAAGTTCAGCACACTCCTGAGTGAAAAAATGACTTTGCTACCAACTGCCCACCTCCTTTTCCTATCATTCTTCTGGAGAAAAGGGGAAGAAGAAATAAGGAGAGCCTCCACTAATGTAATTAACTTTTCATTCTTTCTCTCATTCTCTAGGCAGTGGTAACAACTTCAGCATCTAGAATGCCAATGATCTCCTAGAAGAATAACAAAGGAAATAGAGGAAAAGTAATTGACACTTAACCCACTATGCCACCAAGGCTTTTTGAGAAATGCCTATTTTCTATATTTAACCTCAGGCCTCGCCCACAAATGGCACCATCACTCCCATTTCGGAACAAGAATGTGTGCAGAGAAAGACTGATGCTCCTCACTGGGTAGTAACATGTCAACATGACAACATCATGACACTTCCAGGACTCCCTTTGGACACAGTGGTGGCACCGTGGTTATGAGCTGGCCTGCTCATCCACAGTTTGAAACCAACAGCCACTCTGCAGGAGAGAGACGAGGCTTTCTACGCCAGAGTTTCAATCTCAGAAACCCACGGGGGCAATCAGACTCTGCTCTTACAAGGTGTCCATGAGTCAATTCTGACTCAATGGCAGTGAGATGAAAAAGCAAGCCCCATCAAAACTTTGGCTTCCAAGAGGCTCTGCAGGGCCAATTAAATTCAAAGCCCAGATTTCAGTTCAGGAGGTTACCGCCATGACCGAAATTCCCTTCAAACTGCAGGCCAGCCCTCACACTCAAGCCAATGGGGAAATACCCTACCGTGATTCAGTCCTGTAATGTCGTGACTCTCCAGTGAGGGCAATTTTGCTTCCCCTCCTCCTGCCTGCCCAGGAAAATATCTGGTAGATAATGTTCATTGTTTTCCCAAAGTGATGGCTAGCCACTCAGCCATCTTGCCAGAAGTCCTTCATTTTCTCTCTTCAGATTTCCAAAATGTATGTGATTTATAATCACGGTGACGGCGAAGTGTGGAAAATAGGCACTGCTGTGGATCAGGGGTAGTCACACAAAGTGAAGTCTAGGGTAGTTGGCAACATCTATGGGAGTATAGAGTACATAATGCATCTTGAGAGCAATCTTGCAAGTCTACAAAAATGTTTTCATAAAAGCACACATTTATCTATGTACATGTTTGTGTGTGAGTGTGTGTGTGTTTATGGTATGCATGCTATGCAATCATTAAAATAGCAATTTTTATAATCTGACACAAAACACCACGGAAATGTATTACAAAATGGAAAATCAAACTGTAACATAGAATGTACACTATGATCCTCTGATTTTTATGAATGCATAGGAACAACATCTGTAAGAATCTGAAAGGAACACTCAGTCAGTTTCCTCTCTTTGCACTTTCGTTGTCTCCAGCATGGACGTGAACGGCCCAAACCCGAGAAAGAACGGACAAGAACATACTACAAGGAGCGTCGCGGCATCTCCTCTGCACTAGGACAAATGGCCGTGTACCGGGTGGACTGCACAGTCAACTGCCTCGAGAATGCAATGCCATCTAGAACTGAAGCACTAAGTAGTTTCCTTGGTCGGAAGGTCTGGCATTGGATAGCATGAATGTCTCCACAGAATATTTTGTAGTGGGACCAAGAAAAACAGTCAGGAGGCTGGGAGAAAAGGCCCATCTGGCCTTTTTTTCCCTTCTCATCTGTGACCCCACATCACCCTGGGATCATCTTCAGTGTTCTAGAACATCCTTGCCTCCTCCAGCTCTGAATACAAAGTGGGAGTAGAACGGTTTCTTTGTTTGAGGTCTCGCTTTAAACCAAACCCACTGCCATGGGGTAGAATGCCTACTTGTGCAGACTTAATAGGGCAGAGTAGAATTGTCGTTTCGAATTTCTGAGACTTCAAATCTTTATGGGAGCAAACAGCCTCATCTTTATCCTGAGGAGCAGGCTGATGCTTTTGAACTGCCAACCTTTCGGTAAGCAGTGCAGCCCTTAATCCACTGCACCAGGAATACTCCTCAATTTTAAAGACATACCTAAATGAGCATCTTAACAGGCTTTCCCTGATTCTACCGCTAGAAAATAAATAGAAGTTCTCTAATATAAAAAAAAAAACAACAGCTCTGAAGTTAAAGTATCCTGAATCATCTTCTGCGGGTCATCTTGGGCTCTCCAGCAAGAGGGATGCAGCGGAGTCCCAAGCCCAGGCCGAGGGTCTGGCAGGGAGGAGATGGGGAATAGATGCAGCTGGGCAAGGCAGAACCGGGCCGGGGCACCCTGTAGGTGCGCCAGGCCCGGCCATGTCTCAGAGGCTCGCAGAGTTCCACACCCCACAAGGAAAGGCAGATATCCCTGGAAAGTCTCCTGCCCTCTTCCAGGCTTCCCCTTCCCCTGTATCGACTCCTCCCTGAGAATCGTGCTCTGCTTCACTGACTCTGCCTTACCGAGCATGGCGTCCTGACCCCGAGATTGCTCCCTCCTGATAATAAGTCCAAAGGTGAGGTCAAGTCCGATCATCCTGGCTTCTAAGGACCACTCTTGGTTGTACTTCTCCTGAGAGAATTTTCTTATGGCAGTCCGGAATACAGTCAGTGTTCTTAACTAACACCACAATCACCGGCATCGATTCTTTTCCATCTTCTAATTCACAGCCTGACTTTCCTAGGCATGGGGCCAAGTAAAATCCCTTGGCTTGGGTCAGGCTCACCTTAGTCATCTTTAACACTTCAAGGGGTCCTTGGCAGCAGGTTTGCCCAAGGCAGGATGCCCTTTGATTGCGTGCTTGCTGCTTTCATGAGCATTGATCGTTGATCCAAGTGGAAGTCAAGTACAGTTTTGCTGAAGGTAATTCAAAAGCAATTGTAGGAGCACCCTGGCATAGGGCTGCCAGGTGTTTCAGCAAACAGATACCAACCCTGAGACTGCTTACTCACCCAGGCCCCGACGTATGTACTACGATATAATTTTTCCCAAGAGGTAGAGTGAGGTAAACTGAGGCACAGAGCGGCAGCCAGAATTGTTTTATCGAAGCATTTCTCTCTTAACAGAAATATATTTTAAAAGGGGAGAGGGTCCCCTCCCTCTGTGCTCTATGAAGGGGCTCTGGTGGCGCGATGCTGAAAGCGCTCCGCTGCCGACACACAGATTTCAGGTTCCAATCCACCAGTGAGCGGCTCAGGTTGCAAGCCCCAGCCCCCCTTGGGGTAGTTCTACTCCATCCGCTAGGTTCGCTAATGGGTCAGCAGCAACTCCACAGCAATGGGTTTGATTCGCTTTGGGCCCAAGCCCTCTGTGAATTCTAGGCCGTGAACCATCAGCTAGAAGCCGCCGAGGGGTCTGTGCTAAAGGCACGGCGGATGCGAACTGCATCTCGCAAACCCAGGGCTTCTTGCAACGCAGGCTGGAGCAGCAAATCCAACTCGGGTCCCAGCGCTTTAATATGTACGCGTCGGTAGGGGAACGAGGCCCAAGGAGCCTCCGTAATGCAATTACACCCGATCCCCAGGACGCTGCAAGTTCACAGGCTCCGCACTTGAATCTCGAAGGGCTTCCCCGCGCCGCCTGGCTCGCGCACTCAGCGGGCCGGGCGCCCGGCCGCTTACCTGCTCCGCCGGCCGCCCAGGCACAGCACCAGGACCAGCAGGGCCGTGGCCAGAGCCAGGCCCGGGAGGCTGAGCAGCCCGCGCCAAAGCAGCTCCGCGGAGAAGCCGTCCATCGCCGCGAATCGCCGGGTTCGCGCCCTCCGAGCGGCGCGCGCGCCCGCAGCCCCCGGGGTCTGGTCCTGCCGCGCCTACGACGCGGGTCCCGCCGCCGCCGCCGCGGAAGCCAGCGGGGTCGGTCCGGCAGCCGCTCGGGCAAAAGTTGGTGGACTGCCCTCCCCCGGCACCGCCCCCCTGGCGGCCGCCTGCCGCCGGGCCCTTTCTCAAAGAAGCCCTTCTTAGCCGGGGCAGAGATTGAGGCCACAGAAGGGGGAAGGGATTGAATTTCCCAAGAAGCCCTGAGTGCCTGGAGGAGGGGGTTGGGAGTTACAATGATGAGCTTTCGTTCCCCAGACCTTGGCCAGGGGTAGGGTGGGGGTGGGGGAGGGGGGGTGGAGTGACTCCACTTGTCCCTGAAAAGGGATGGGACCTTGTTGCATTGTGTGCGGCCTTCCGTTGTCTCTTAAATAAACCCCAGAGAACCGGATTGGGCAGAGGTACCTCGACATTCTACTTGCTCACATTAAAAACAACAACAACAGCAAAACAATGGGATGGGAAACTCCCTTCTGCGTCATAGCGACCCTATAGGACACAGTGGGGCTATTCTGGTGGGTTTTCCGGACTGTAAGACTCACCTTTCTCCCACCCTAGCTGCTGGTGGTTTCAAACTGCTGACCTTGTGGTTCGCAGCTCAACGTTTAAACCCACTACACCACCGGGCTCCATGCTTTCTTTAGAGGTCTGCTACACGTCTCTGGACGCGAAAGATCTGAAGCCACAGGTGTGTCCAATGCAATACGTTGTTTGATTCCTTAATTGCTCTTTGCATAGGTGTTGATTGTGGGGCCAATTGACCACGCTCATCTTTTCTCCGTTCATCATGATGCTGCTTCTCAGTCTGTTTGTGAACCTTTTCGTTTTCTTTATGCTACATTGTCATCTGGACCGGAAGCTATAGATGTCCAACAGCGCTTGAAGTCCTCTTAGTCCACAAACAGGGTCTACAGGAACACGAAGTGTCCCTTGGACTGTAACCAATGTTATTTATCCTCCACTGACCTGTAGTGTGGCTTTGGAGGGACTTGCGAGGAAATATAATTAATGATACTTATGTTTACCAACTTGCTGTGGTCTCTCACTGAACAAATTTCCAAAACTGTGTCCCAGAATCTGGCTGGTTTTTGTTGTGTTGTCTTGTTTTCTGTTCCCAACCCTGGTCTTGCCCTTCAAGGATGAGCAACAGAGGTGCTGAAAGGGAAAGAGGGAAACTTGACTTTTGTTTGACAAAGCGGGGAGCAGGCCAGGATTAGATTCGCCAGGCTAAGCGCCTGCAAAAGGCAGGATTGCAATTGTCTCCTTACATATCAATAAGTAAATCGAGGCGGTATGAGTAGGGAACAGATTTCTGAGGGATGATTTGGAATATGCATTGGTGTGTTATGATTCTTGAACTGGAAATGGCTTGTCTGGGCCATTTCACATGTCCAGGTTGGTGACTTTTTGTTCCTCCACCAAAATTCTTTTGTTTGGGGGCCAACTGTAGGTTGTGATTGACATTGCCACCCATGGTCACTGGGCCAGATGAGGTTAAAATGAATACTCAAATGCTGTGTAAGATCCTTTCCCAGAAGGAAAGGGCTGAAAAGAGACAGCATTTCAGGAAGGAAGGATCAGGGTAATCTTGGGTAACTCTGAGATATGTGTTTTAAAGTCTTGTGATAACCTCAGGACAGGCTCCGTGGAATCGATGGCTTACACAGGGCTAACCAGGTTGGGAAGTGGTCTCATTCCCAGAAGACAAACAATACCACATAGTCTACCCTTCTCTAAACTAAACAAAATGGGTCTCCATGCTTCGAGCTGGGCTTTGATCTTTCTAGTCCATCTTTGCTACTGTCACCTCCTAAAACCCAGACCTTTCCTGACTTTACCCTGTTGAAAACTTAGTGGCTTCCATCTGTCTTTAACAAAGTCTAAAACCCTTAACCTGGCATGAGTAAACCTCCACAATTTGTCTCCATTGTACAACTCCCACTGCTAAAACATCCCATTTCCTACTCTGTCTGAACATTTGCTGTCTAAGTCTGCTTTCTTATATAGCAGGCAGGAACTTCTATGAAATAACTTTATCTGTATCACTCCCCGAAAGGTGAGTTCACAGTGCCTGACTCTTGGCCAGGGCTCTACACTAAATTACTGTCTGTGGCCCCCAAAGTGTAAATTCTGGGATAAGAGCTCTGCATCTTTGATCTATTTCTAAGTCTCTCTCCTGCCTCTCCTTTCGTTCTCCCCATGAACATTCAATTTCCTGGGAAATCCAAAAGGGTGCACTGAGCCAACAACCCCTCTATCTCCTCCAGTGGGCAGCAAATTGAGTGGTTTCTATCACTGTCTGGTAAGCAGAGTCAATAGCCAGGTGACATTTGTTATTGATTGAATTGCACCCCTATGCCCACAAAGATATAGCACTCCCGCACAGAGAACTATGACCTTATTTGAATATACTTTAGTCTTTCTTTGTAGATGTTATCAGTTAATGAAGTCAGACCAAAATAGAGTGGAATCTAATCCAGCCTGAGTGTTGTTCTCCTAAAGTACAAGGGACACACAGAGAGATCCAGGGGAAAGATAGCTGTGTGAAGATGCATCTAAAAGCCAAGGAATGCTGAGAAACCCCAAAAGATACCAGAAATGGCCAGAGTCAAGGAAGCATCTGCCCCGTGAGCAGCCAGAGATGGCCTACTGGATTTGGACGTGAGTACTGTGCAACAAGGCATTTCCCCTCATTAGAGCCATGCTCTCTGTCATCCTTGTCCTTCCCTTCCCAGGAGAACTCACACGGTGCTCACACGGAGTCTGTCCTTGCCACGGCAGGCCATTCACTGATTTTCTAGGGGAGCCTCGACTCTCATAATTTTGTTGTTCATTGGCCTCCTGAAGGACTCTTGGTTTTTGGTATTTTTTTTTAAGTGGATAATATAAGTAAGGATTTACTCAGTTTCCTGAGAATTTGCTCTGGGCCAGACACTGTGCGGCAAAGACTGAAGGCTCCTTATCAGAATCCACTCGATGTCAAGGGAAGAGGAGGAAGGCCCCACTGTCGTGGACGGGAGTTGGTTAGACACTGTGTCGTGTTCCCATGGTGTCTGGGTAACACGTCCTCCGAGCACTGTAGGACAGAGCCTCCCTACATTGCTCAGAATAGAAGATGTCTCTCTTGCATCTCTCATTGCTAGTCATAGAGGCCTCCATTATAGAAAGTGACTTGGTTAAAATAAAATCTGAAGACCTCATTTACTTTTCTCTTGCTTGTATAATCCATGTCAGTATCATTCTATTTAAGCCGGTTCAATTCCTTTTTCCTCCCCACAATAGGCCTTTTATACATCTGGAGGAAGTAGAGAGTTGACCTTCAATATGCCCTCTCCTGTTCCAGCATAGTAACACAGCCTTAGGTTTGGGGGTTTTATTTTACCTTCTGCTTCCTTGTACTCATTGTTATTAGTGTGATTATTTTTTTAATAGTGGCATAAATCGACACCGCAAAGTATTCTCTAATCCAACAACTTCCACATGTATAATATCAGTACCATTGAGGATACTCTTCGTGTTGTGCAACCATTATTGATATTCTTTTCCAAATGATTCCACCACCATTAACAGAAACTCAATGCCCCCAAAGCAAACACTCTTCCTCCTTCGCCCACGGTAACCATTCCATTTTATTTTGTTTTGTTCTGAGCAGTTTTCTTGATAGACTATTCATATATCATATCTTTCCTTAGGTAAGTCACTTTTAGAAAGAGTTGCAGATCATCACAATCAGTTCTGTGCTCCCTCCCAGAACCTCAGGTTTGTAACTAAGCATAGTCGCTCGTCATAAAGACTACTTTCCCGTTTCCCCAGTAGGTAGATGGAGCCACGTGTTCTGACCCTAACTACATAAATGGTCTTTCTTCAGAATGAAGTTCTTAAAACACTTAAAACAGAAATTGCATTAAGAAATGGGTTGAAGTGTGTTTAAGAGAGGATTTCCAAACCATTTAACTAGTGTCAAAAATGGTCCAAATGAGGAAAAGGCTTCCAATGGTTCTTAGACCTCATCTTCTCGACATGGTCATGAAAAGGGGTGTAGAACAACAACCACCTCATTGCCTTAAAGAACAATGAAACCAATTACTGATTTGGTCTAAATCAGTGGTCTCAACCTTCCTGATGCTGCGACCCTTTAATACAGTTCCTCAGGTTGTGGTGACCCCCCCTAACCATAAAATTACTTTCATTGCTACTTCATAACTGTAATTTTGCTACTGTTATGAATTGTAATGTAAATATCTGACATGCAGGATGTATTTTCATTGTTACAAGTTGAACAATAATTAAACATAATTAAAGCATAGTGATTAATTACAAAACAATATGTAATTACCATATATACTCTTGTACAAGCCGAGTTTTTCAGCACATTTTTAATGCAGTTTTTATGGTAAAATTAGGTGCCTCGGCTAATATTCGGGTCGGCTTATACTCTAGTGTATAGGTATATATTGTGAAATATTTATGTGTTTTCCGGTGTTTTTAGGTGACCCCTGTGAAAGAGTTGTTCAACCCCCAAAGAGGTCATGACTCACAGGTTGAGAACCGCTGGTCTAAATGCAGCTAGTCTGACCCTTGAGTTTTTGTTCCTCAAAATTGACTGAACATAGATAATTCTTCCAAAGAGCACAATGTCCAAGAAAAAGCAGTCTTTGTGAAGTATTTACCCGGCTGTTGTGTCACTTAAAAGGGAATTTTCGGAACCAGTTTTCTAAAGGCTCAAAATCCATAAGACCATCACAGGGTGGGTCACCCCAACTCCACGGAACCCAGACGTCTGGATACCATGAGAATTGAAACTCCGCTTTTCAACACAAATGGACACGTTTCCCTCCACGTTTACTGGCTTGAATGTGGCCACTGTCATTGGAGCCTAACCGTGCATCTTGGAACACATGCCTCAGTATACCCTACATAGTCCATGCAATAGAACTTGTTTATTCTGAATTCAAATGTAACCAGGCCTCCTTTATATTTATTAGCTACATCGGGCAACCTTAGCTCCATTTTAATACAAGGCTCATAAGACATTTGGTACCAGAACTGTAAAGTTCTAGGCACCCTTCAGAAATCAGCTTCAAACAGCCCTTGAGTATCAGTCACCAACAGGAATGACTTGTAGACCTTGGCCCAGACACAGTTAAATAGGCTAGTCTGTTAAACTAGAGATCTAGATCAGGAAGCATATTCCATATTGAAATAACATCATCTATCTTCAGAAATATTGATTATCAGACAGAGAAATGGAAGCAAACACAGAAATAAAAGCTGAGGAAAGCAAGAAAGAAGGTAATCACCTTAGAATTTCTAGAGCAAGAGTCACAAATGTCAAGTTGTGAGGGGATGTTCAGAACAATGTCAAACTTCAACACCTCACTCCCCCAGTCCTTCCTGGCTGGTGTGATTGATCTCTTTCTAGTCTTTAGTAGGGCTTCAGGGGTGGGAAATCTTTTCTCTGCCAAGGGCCATTTGGATAATCGTAACATCATTTGAGTAGCATGCTGGTCGAATATTTAACTCATTCCTAACATAATGACTGTAGAGCTCTAGTGGTGTAGTGGTTATAAGATGAGCTGCTAACCATGAAGTCAGTGGTTTGAATCCACCAGCTGCTCTGAGAGAAAGACGAGGCTTTCTACTCTCATAAAGAGTTACAGTCTCCTCTCTGTTTTACCTTCCTGTTGGTGAGCCCTGCAGTTGAGACCTGCCAGAGCCTTGTAATGCTTCCACCGTCATTGTATCCTCAGTCTGTGATCTTGCTGCATTCTGCGTTTAAGTCGGGAGGGATTTATGGACTAGCGTTGAACTTGATCTGGACTGGGCTGGTTTCCTGATTTTTAACTACCTCTTTATATAAAGCTCCCTCTTATACATTAAAAAAAAGAGAGAGAGAGTTACAGTCTCCTATTGTGCTGCTATGAGTCAGCATCAACTTGATGACAGCATATCTGGTTTCTCTGGTTCTAATGCAATGGCTAGAACTGCTTTTCTTTAATGAGGGGTATGGTGTTAGCTTGCTTTGATGATTTTGAGGGCCTTGTATGGTCTGAGTTCCAGATGTCCCCCCATCCTGCCATGCTTTCCTCAAGACTTTCTTTGATGTGGAATAACAAATTTGAAGACCTCACGACTATTTCCCTCGGCCTTTAAATGTGTGCACCCTAATGCTCCTGCTCAGCGTTGGAACATATTATTACACTGGACTGACACTTACATCTACTTGGTCAACAGTTTTGGGTAACTGCATGGTCTGTCCGTGGCCAGAGCTGGAGCTGTTAATGGTCAGCCTTTCCAAGAACTGGGCTTCAGCAGATGAAAATGATTAACATTTTATAAGAAAAAGGAAAGAGACTGTCCACAAGAGATGGTGGTGTGGCAATCAAAAAATTCGAGAACACTCATATGGCTTCAATCTCACAAGTCTGTGGGGTCTCATCATCTGATTGGGAAAGGGTAGCCTAGAGGGTCCCACTGTTGGGAAATATTTGAAAGTACAACTCTGGAAAAATGTCAACATGTGATTGCACTTATTCCTGTTTTCCCAATATTGGGAAGTCCCCCAAATTGGATTTGAATAGTCAAGCCTGAAATGTCCTATAAAATGCTGATAAAGTATACATTGAATGTTGAATCATATCAAAGCATAATGCTCGACAACTAAATAGGTCTTTCTCTCTGAAGTAAGCCACTCTGATATCATACCACCCTCTGTGAAGCAGAAGTGAGAGAGATGAAAAAAGAAAGGCACATGAATTGAAAACTTCTGTGATGTTCAGCCACTGCTGCATGCTTTACATGCACTGCTACATCTAATCTTCAAAACCAATGTCTGGTGTAAGTTGTGATTATTTCTTAGGACTTCCATAACAACAACACTACAACAGCCCTGGTGGTATAGTGGGTTATGCATTGGGCGCAAACCACAAGGGCAGCGGCTTGTTGAAACCACCAGCTGCTCTGTGAGAGAAAGATGAGGCTTTCTACTCCCTGAAAGAGTTTTAATTCCTCTCTGCTTGATACGTGAGTTAGTTTATTGCGCCAACCTAGCTGATAAACACAAGTGGTGTTAATTGAAGGGCGGAGAGATAAGTGGCTCAGTGAGCCTCGCCTTTAGAGTTCTCGGGTCTCTTGCTTTGTGACAGTCGGACCAGGGTGCAGCTGCCTTAGCAGTTCCCTGCTTCAGCTTGCAAGACTAACTTCCTACAAGACATCCCCAAAAGAAGCCACATGGACCTACCCCAATGCAGCCCTGGGTGCTGGAGCAGCAGTGTGGAGACCCCTGCCAGCGCTGAGATGCTTACACCTTCACTGATTTGGCTTTCCTCCTGCAGTCGGCATCATGGAGGACTTTGTGGATTGGTGTTGGACATATGGGTTAATGGGTTAATGTTGGACTTGTGGGCTTGGGAAGCATTGGGTTAGGATGTTTTCTTGATGCGCACTTAGGGGCAGTTCTATTCTGCCCCATAGGGTCAATATGAAAGATGAAGTACATTCAACAGCAGTGAATTTGAGTCTTGGGAGTTTTGTTGTTGTTGTTTGTCTGTTTTTTACCATAACATAGCACAGAAGCCAAATGCCTTAAATCAACAAAAACTATTGTCTCATAGTTTTTGAGGCCAGAAGTTCAAAATCAAGATTTCAGCAGAGCCATGATCCTTCTGAAGGTTCTAAGGGGAAAAATGTGTTGCCACTTCCTAGCTCCCTGGAAATTCTTGGCATTTCTTAGTTTATAGCTGTATCACTTCAATCTCTGCACCTATCTTCCCATGCCTATCGTCTCTCTGTGTCTCCCTGTGTCCGTGTCTCTCTTTTTCCCCATAAGGATGTTGGAATAAGAGCCATCCTACTCCAATATATCTACATGTGAACTTAACGTCTCCAAAAAGCCTCATATCAAACAAGGTCACAATCCCTTTGACGAGGGATAGGACTTCAACATATCTTTTGAGGGGGCTTAATTCCATCAAGAACAAGTATTATTATTGCCCCTTCATACCAAAGAACAACAAGACCGATACAATTTCAGGGCACCTGTCTTCAGCATCTAAATCCAATTCTGAAGTCTCCCCTCTTTTCATTGAACTCCTTAGAATTTTTTTTTTTTTTACAAAACCATTACTTTATCCACCCATTGCCTCTTGCCCCCATTTTTATGTATCCTGTTTTTAATTTGAGTTGTCCATTATTTAGACACCCCACAAGGGACAACTCTGTCCCTTGTTAAACTTGGCACCAAGACTCAGTTTCCCTATCTGGGAAAAACAACCCTCCCACTGGGATTGTTTGGAGGATTCAGTGGTGAAGAATATGCATCTGATCATGGAAATGCCTAAAGCAACCCCCCCCCCTTCATCGTTGAGCACCTGCTCCACTGAAAAAGGGAATGAGTAGAAAGGAGTTTATCGGACAAATTCAGGCCAGCTAGAGTGCCCCCCCACCCCCCGTTAATATATTACTCCTGTCCAATTAAAACATAAAAGACAGTGCTATCTTGTTTCCATAGGAAAGTTGTTCAGGCTCTGATTGCAACTGAGATAGCAATAACAATCACATAGAGAGAGACTACTATGACCCTGGAAGCTATTGTTTAATTTGGCACATAGTAAATCATGAGGCAGTGTGGATGCAGGCACTGAACCTGACCAATCGTATCTTAAACCATGTATGCTTCATCTTAGCCTATCTTTGCAATTTAAGCAATTGTGCTTATTTTCCCTTTGCTTTAGCGTTCCTTGCTCCTATAAAGCCAGTTTATAGCATCAACTGAGCACTCAGCTAAGTGTTAGGCACATACAGAGGTGGCAAGCAAGAATCCTTACTAAATCAAATGCTGTTGAGTGAACAAACGGGCCCAAGAAGAATATACCATAGTTACATTTAAATCTTTTTTAAAAATTTTATTAAAGTACAATTTTAGGTAAGGCCTGAATATAATTATTTTGAAGCAGCTTTTAAAATGGTAGAACAGATGGCTCTGATTATCTCCAAGAGGATGGAAAAGATTCAAGAATTTTGTCATTTCTTGTTTACCAGGCTTGTACACACTTGAAATTTGAATACGCTTGCTAGTAAGTCCACAGTATCAGGCTAAACCTTAGCTCATTCCCACGATCTGATCCTACTTTCCAAGCCAAGTGTCAAGAGTCACCATCTCTCTCTGCCTCTGACTCATTAGCTTTTCTGACATTTCATTTTCTGAGTAAACGCTTTCCCAGAGTTCTGGGGAGAGGAAAGCATCAAGTTCCCCCTGAATGCCCCTATTTCTAGGAACCACAGTCAACCTATCTGGCCCCCTGCCTGAACCCTCCAAACCAACCTCACCACCATACAGTTGATTCAGACTCCCAGGGAGCCTATAGGACAGAGTAAAACGGACCCTGTGGGTTTCTGAGACTGTAGGTCTTTATGAGAGTAGAAAACCTCATCTTTCTCCTGTGAAGAGACTGGTGAGGGACTGCTGACCTTGAGGTTAGCAGCCCAATATTTAATCCACTGTGTCACCAGGGTTCGCCTATCTCCAAGCTGCCCCTATTCACTAAGTGCAAGAGTTCCTGGATGGTGCAGAAGTCTAAGAGCTGCTAACCACATGTTAGTGGTTCAAGTCCATCTAGAGTTGCCTCTGCAAAAAGGCCTGCCTATCTTCTTCCACAAAATAAGTCTTTGAAAATCCTATGAAACACAATTCTACATTGGGTTGCCATGAATTGGAATTGACTGAATGGCAGCTGGCTTGATGTGGGTTTTATATATCAAAATGCATTAATTTTGAATTGGTTATTGCTGAAGCAACTAAAAGCCTTGGTCTGAAATTAGGTCTACTCACACTACGCTTCTCCCTGGTCAGGTCCTGGGAAATAGACTCTGAGAGAGACATTAACATGCAGACATTGATTACATCATGTTCTCGGGACCAACAGTAGGGGTGGGAAAATGAAGTAAATAGATAAGAGTTGGGGTGTGACGTAGTCTCAACAAAAGATTCAGCTGAGTCCATGGGGACATCTGGTGTGGGGAGAAAGCTATTTGTTCCTTAGGCCAATGGGACAGGACCACCACCTTCTACTGTTCATGGCCCATGGGAGACTACTGATGGCTCAACCAGGGAGCTAATGAAACAATGGCTGGCTTTTCTCTCTGCCTGAGATAGACAGACACTTGCCTTCTGTTCCCTGACTAAAGCTGCAGAAGACAGCAGTCTGCACACTTCTCAGTTATTTCATGTTCCCAGCCTTATCCTCCCCTCCCATCTGTGAATAACTTGCTTGATGTGTTAATGCTTCTTTGTAAACCTTCAAAGGTTCGGGAACTGTCCCACTGCGCAATCCCATCACAAGTTGCAGGGTACGTGCACGAATGGTATTTAAGCCTGCCTCTAATAAAGTTAGGGGCCCTGGAGTGTCTATACTTGACTCTGTACTCCAACTTTGGCAATCCCTTCTGTATTTCTTATCTCCAAGTTCTATGATTGCAGATGGTGCCCTCTAGAACCCATTCATATTGTGAGATAGGGCTGGACCCGGTATTATCCCACAATCTAGAACTGGAATGCACCTTTGGGTTTCCCCTAGTGAAATGAGAGGTTTTTATAGCGCAACACCAAGTGGTGATTGGTTATAGATTGCCCTTGGGAAAGCAGGGTGACTTTGGATGAGGACATTCTCTGTAGCTGACGTCAGCTCCAGAAGCAGCTAGTAACATTACTATAAGCATGCAGAGTATGTGTCGTCTGATCTGACAGAGAATCTGGTGAGGCAGTACAATGTCTGCTGCTAGCAAAAAATACGTTGACATCAAGTCCCCTTCAACACATGGGACTCTACGTTTGTCAGAGTAGAACTCCATATAATGTTCACTGCTTGTTTTGGGGGGAAATAGATGACCTGGGCTATCTCCTGCAGTGCCTCTGGGTAGATTTGAACCTGCTACCTTTGGATAACAGCTAAGTGCATCAACCACTCGTACCACCCAAGAATGCCAGACCACAGAAATGTATTTCAGTTAGGAATTATGTGGTGGTGATCACTTGCATCAGTTCAAATTGCAGGGTTCTCTTTCTCCCTAGAAAAACAGCTACAGTGCGGGTACCTTTTCTATTTCTGAGATGCTACATTCATCACCACCATTTGCTACACAATTCCAATGCTAAAGAAGAAGAGTGTAGTATATTTACGAGTCAAAATTGCATTACAACCTGATTACAAGGAAGCAGTCTCTAGGAACTCAAATACGTTGTCACTTCGAGGACTCAGGCACTCCTGATCCAAGATCGGACATTTTCAGTCACCTCATATGCATGTGAAGGTTGGGCGATAAATAAGGAAGACCTATGAAGATGCATTTGAATCGTGGTGTTGCGGAAGAGTGTTGGAAGATGTACAGCCATTTTGCTCCTTAGAAATGAGGTCGGTGAGACTTAGTGACACATACTTTGGACAAACTATCAGGAGGGAGAGGCCCCTGGAAAAGGATATCATGTTTATTAAAAGAGAGGGTTAGCTCAAAAGAAGTCCTTGTAAGAAATGGATTGACACAGGGGCTGCAGCAATGGGCTCAAACATAAAAACAATTGAGGCTGATGCAGGATCGGGAAAGTGCCCCATTCTGTTGTACATGAAGCTGTACATCATGTACAGCAAAACAGAGCGATAGCATCTAACAACAATATGTTCGGTTAGCAGCTCAACATTTAACCCGTTGTGCTACCAGGATTCTCTTCTGGAATTACCCAGCAATTACACTGCAATTTCTTCTTCTTCCTCTTCTCCTCCTCCTCCTCCTCTTCCTTCTTCTATCATTTTACTGGGGGCTCTTACATGTCATAACAATCCATACATCAATTGTATCAAGCATATTTCTACATACGTCACCATCATTATTTTTTAAATGTTTACTTTCTATTTGAGCCATTGGTATCACCTCATCTTTCCCCCTCCCCACCCCCCCTCCAACCCTCATGACCCCTTCATAAATTATAAATTTTTATTTTAATATCTTCCACCAGCCGCTGTCTCCCTTCACCCAAGTTTCTGTTGTTCATCCCCCTCAGGGAGTAGGTGGAGGGTGGTGGTGTTTACCCGTAGATCATTGCAATCGGTTCCCCCTTCCTCATCCTGCTGGTATCACTACTCTCATTTTTGTTACTGAGGGGTTTGTCTGACCTGGATTCCATGTGTCCTGTGGCACGAGCTCTTATCTGTACTAGTGTACATGTCCCGTCTAGCCTGAAGTGAAAGGCAGGACTGGGGTCATGATAATGGGGGGTGAGGAAACCTCCAAGAACCAGAGGAATATTGTGTTTCATTGGTGCTATAAGGTGCCCTGGTTGACTCATCCCTTCCTTGTGACCCTTCTGTGAGAGTCTGTCTTATTGTCTACAAATGGATTTGGGCCTCAACTTTGACCCCATCATTCTCAACAACATGTTTTTTCTGTTTGTTTATTTGGTTTTGGTCTTTTGATACCTGTTATCTCATCCTGTCGACCCCTCATGATCACACAGCAGGCTGGTGTGCTTCTTCCACGTGGGCTTTGTTGCTTCTCTGCTCGATGGCCACCTATTTAACTTCAAGCCTTTAAGAACCCAAACGCTATATCTTTTGATAGCTGGGTACCATCACCTTTCTTCGCCACATTTGCTTATGCATCCATTTTGTCTTCAGAAATCCTGTTGGGAGGGTGAGCATCACAGAATGCCAGGTTATTAGAAAAAAGTCATCTTGTATTGAGAGAGGGCTTGAGCAGAGGCCCAAAGCCTGTCCAATTCCTCATTGTATTGCCAAATAAATATATGTACATAGGAATTACATCTATTTATGAACTAATGCATTTACCTAGGTACACAAATGTTTATACTTCTATCCATAGCTTTGCTTTCTAGATCATTCCTCTGTTTCCTTTTACCTTCCTCCTTACCCCATCATCACACTTGCCCTTTTTCTGCCTCTTAGTAATTCCTCTCAGCTAGATTGCTGTTGCTCTAGCACCCCCAAGATCTCTATGTCCTCCTCATTTTTAATTTTATTTTCTAGTTGTTTCTCTCTGTGTTAGGCAGGGTTCTCTAGAGAAAGAAAGCCAGGACACTTATGATTATATATATTTATATTTACAGCACATAGGAATATAACAGTTATCCACACAGCAGTACAGAGGACTCAGTTCAACTCACTTCCATGGAACAGGTAAAATACTGGAAGTCCTTCAACGCACAAGGGCTGCTGGGTCCAAGGTCAAGGAAACAGACAACTGAGTCTTCCCTCGAGCAATGCAGGAAGGGTGTGCCCACAGGCAGCAAACAGCGGGGTGGATCAGCAGCCGTCAGCAGCTCAGGAGCTTAGCGAAACAAGTCTGGATGGGATACCCAACTCAAGTAATGCAAGATAACAGGATCCACCAGCCTCATGCTCAAGCGGTGTACACACCAGCAGCATGGTGAAGCAAGTCTTGAAGGAACCTCAAGCTCTAGTGACACGATCCTTGGGTTGGCTTGACTCACAAACAGTATAGCTCACAAGTTGAGGCAGAGAATTAGCTAAAGCAGCCGCACACTGGTCCGATGCACCAGAGAGCAAGAGAGAGAGGAGCAGGCTTTGCCGAGCCATTTACCCCTTTGCCCTCCAATCAAACTGCCACCTGATTAATCCCACATGTTCCTATTGTCCAGCTTGGCACAATAACCCTACCTATCACACCCTGTGTATGGTGTTGTTTGCTCACTGCTCCCTTACCCTGCTTTCTCCTCCTCACAAGGCCCTCTGGAACCACTTGTCCGGTTGCTTTCTCCTTAGGCTTGTTTCCCATGCCAATTTTACACAGGTAGGCAAACCAACAATAATGGAGACAAAACAAAAGGTTGGATATAAAGAGAGAGGGGGCGGGGGGGAAACCCGTGAAAAATCATACATAATTCCAGTCTGTCCAAGGACTTTTATGACTACCTCCCTGGGAGGTTCTGGGAACTGCCCCTCCTAGTCTGAAGTCTATTTTTGAGGTTCCATAGGGGCTTTGTGACTTTGCTTTGCTCCTGTTGCTGATCTCCTATGTTCCCTTCTTGGTTGGCCCCACCCCCAGTATTGTCCTCGGTCGTGATCATGCTACAGCAAAGCGACATCGTGTCTTGAGCTGTTGTTGGCCCTGTAGTACCCTCTGTGCTTTAGCAGCTCCGTGCAGAGATGATGTCCTCAGGGCGTGGTGTGCCAATATGGGGTCTAGACCCTCATGCTCTCTTTTTCCTTCTTGGTTTGCTTCCATGAGGGTGTGGCATGCCAGCCTTTCTCCCCAACCTGTAGGTGTAGCGTTGCCCTCTGTAGCACATATTTCTAGGGAGGGGGTCAGTTTGGCTCTAATTGGAGCCGGCCTTGTAGCCAACTGTGTTCATGTGTGGCCAGGCGGCTTGGACTGAGCAGGGCTTTCCTTCCCACTGGATTGCGTAGCGGTACACTGCCAGTCTCTTGTCTTCTGTTCACCACGGCTTCTTCTGATATCCAGGTGAAAGAACTGGAGAAGCGGGCCTCTGGCCAGGCCTTTGAGCTGATCCTCAGCCCCCGTTCAAAAGAGGCCGTCCCAGAATTTCCTCTTTCTCCTCCCAAGAAG
>NW_022103896.1:75642146-75643760 GCF_000313985.2 Echinops telfairi | reverse complement strand
AAATAAATAAATAAATAAAGAGAGAACAAACCAGGATCTCCTCCGTGGTTATGTTGCCTTCCAGGTTAGGCTCACCATGGTGGGGTCTACACTCACACTCCCATTTCTGTGGAGACATAAATAATACTCTCCCCCTCAGAGGACTCAGGTTGTACTTGCCTTCCACAGCAATTTCACATCAAAGTACATACCCACAAACCGTGAAGGAGACAACTAAACCCGATGCAGGCATACCGTGTTCACTGTACCTTCTTCAAACAGCCAAAAGGGAGAAACAACTCAAGTGAATATGCAGAAGACGATACACACATGACAAGACATATGAGGGTAAGCCAAGAAACGTATATTGCTACAGAATTATTGAAGCTTTTATTAGATGAAAATTAAAAAGTGTGAAACTATTGTTTTCTTGGCACACATAAGCCTATACACTTTCTCTCCTGGACTCTTTGTTATGTCTTGGGCTGTTAATTGGTGGGTTTAAGCCCACCAGCTGGATTCCTTAAAGATTTACAGCCTTTGAAGTCCTATCAACAATGCCCTGGCTTACAGGTTAGCCTTAGGCCGACACTGACTCAGTGGCCTGGGTTTGGCTTCCTAAGCAGACCTGTCCTCTTATCAGAGAAGCCTTGTGGGGGGTGGCACTTTGGATTCATGGTAGACTGTTTGATACACACACCCTTCTGAAAAAGAACAGAGGCACACTGAAGGGATGGCAGTACCCTGGGCATCACTTGCAGTTTGGTAGTGGAGGGGCTGGGGGGTGGGACACACCACGGAGCAGTTTCCATCCACCCAGTGTGGCCCAATGTCCTTCCTCAAACCTTACACAGCCAGAGGCATGGTGGGGTGGAATGGGGTGAGGTGGCGTGGGGGTGGGGTCAGACATGGGGAGTTGCCTCTGCCTGGAAAAGTCCAATGAAATTCAGTCCCAAGGGGCCTTCATGAGGCACAAATGACATTTTGATGTTCCCTGGTAGCCCTGTCGGGTTAAGTGTTGGACTACTAACCGCAGGGTCATGGGTTCAAGTCCATCAGCCACTCTACAGGAGAAAGATGGGGCTATCTGCTTCAGTAAAGAGTTCCCCCCAAACAAACAAACTAATGGTCATTCAGTCAGCACCTACTCCTAACACCCTACATGGTAAGGTAGAACTGCCCCTGGGGCTCAAGATGGTAACTCTTTATCGGAGCGGAAAGTTGCATCTTTCTCCTGCCGAGCAGCTGGGCATCTTTAACTGCTGACTTGAGAGTTAGTCCACCCAACGTCCAGCCACGACGCCACCCGAACTGGAAATTCTTGAGAGTCGCCAGAAGTCCGAGTCTCTTGATGCCAGTGGGGTTGTTTGCTTTGGTTTGAGGTGTTAAATATAGAGGGCACTTAACTGAGCAACGTTACAAGAACAGGAAAAGACATTTCTGCTGTCGTGTTGCCCCTAAATTCAAACCCATTGCCATTGAGTCGATTCCAGCTCACTGCACCGCATCGATGCTTTCTGAGGCTCACTGGAGCAAGCAACCTCCTCTTTCTCCGGAGCACAGCTGCTGGTAGGTTTGAACCATGGACCTTGTGCTTGTCCAAGGCTTACTCGCCAGTGCCATGCCTATTCATCT
>NW_022103896.1:75625505-75641483 GCF_000313985.2 Echinops telfairi | reverse complement strand
CCCCCCCCAAAAAATCATTAAATTTTCACATCTCTAAAAGCATTTATGATAGCTGCTATCCATCCGGTATGTTGGAAGTTTTGAACATCCTCATTTGTGAGCAAATGTTTACAGGACTCGAGAAAGAGGAAATGGTAGATTTTGAATGATTCTGAAAGACAGACTATGTCTCCGCTCCCCGACGCTGAAATTAAAAGCCAGGGGGCCTTCTAGCACCCGGGCCCACTTCTAGCAGATCTGTATTTGCCCCATGGCAACTGGTAAGCAGAAGGCAGAGTCTGTACTTAGATTTGTTCTGCAAGAAACGGAACGGGGCAGTCTGCTGCAGTTCTGTGATGGGTCACGCTGTACAGAACATCGGCTGATATCAGACAGAGGATCCCCAACATGTTCTGTTCCGCAGTCATCCCAGGTGCAGCTGCCAGTGTTCTTTCTCTTGGCCCGTCACAGGCTAGTCTCTCTGGTGCGTCTCTCCCTCCAGAATGTTCTTCTTTAGGAATCCGATGTCCTCAAATCTTTGTAATGCAAGGCAATTCTATTAGCATCTCTTATTGGACCAGACCTTAGGAGTCTCCCATCCCAAGTAATTTTCAAAACATATCCTCTGAATAAGGAACAGGCAATGTTTTAGAAATATTGCATCACCACCACCACTCTCACCCATTTAAAAAGAAGAGCGGCGGATCATTTTTCTCTATAATGAAGGAAATTAGAGTTAGGGAAGCTAGGCCTAGGGACCAATGGCTGTTCCCTCTCTCCCTTCTTTAAGATGCTTTCAGAGGCCTGCCAAGTAGTCGTTTGTGTGCGCTCTGCATTTCTAGGTCCCTCCGAGAATCTCATTTACAGAAATGCTGTGTCTTCTTCTATGTCTGCTCTCATTTCCCTTGATTCCTCCTTTGTAAACTAGATTCTTGGCCTAGAAAGATCCAAGAGCTGGTTTCAATGTTTCAGGATTTCCCCCTCCCACCTTTACTCGGAATTCTTTCCACTTTTTTTTGGTCAACTTCTCCTTGTTTCCTTTTTTCCCTTCCCAACAATCTTCTTAATCTAGATCTCACTTCCAGCCTCAGTAAAACCAAGACTCTCAGTCCTCCAGGATTCAAACAACTTCCAAGGGCGTTGGACATAAGGCAATGCTTTAAGTTTTCTAGTCGGACAGGCAAATTCCTAAAAAGGAGCTCCTGTGGTTGGAGAAAACGTAAACTTCTCTTCAATAAGATACTGTAATGACATTGTGTATTTGTCAAAACCCACAGGATGGGGAACACGAAGAGTAAGCCTGAATAGAAGCCATGGACTTAAGTTAATAATTGTTATTAATTATAACAATTGCACACAGGAATGCAAGATGTTAGTAATAGAAATAGTGTACACAGGGAGAGGAAGCATATGGGAACTCTCTGTACTTTCTGCTCAATTTTTCTCTAAAATTAAAACTGCTCTAAAAAATCTTTTAATATGCCAAAAAAAAGTTTAATGTACTGTTGTACACAGTTCTCAACAGATCTTAACTTCAACCACTCAACCTCCACCATTCCCCTCTCCCCACTGCCCCAAAGGCACTCAATTCCTGGCTGCCATTTGGTTTGTGAATGAGTCTGGTTGTCTGTCAGCATTGAGATGGAATCTTCCACCTGCAAGCTAACGTCCACCCTCCTCAGATGAGCTACGTTGGAAACCTCCTTCTGAAAGGAAATGAACCCTAATTCCGCAGGAACACTCTCCCTGATTCCCTAGACCAGGTCAGTCCCGCCTGTTCTTGTTCTGCTTAGCCCACTGGACGTCCTCTCAATCGCATCTATCACATTGTCATGAAAAAAAATCCACTTTGTATAAAAACAATGGAAAACTTCTGCCATCAGAATATCAGCCACTAGGAGTACTGACTTCACCTGCCTAGTTCCCTGCTGTATCCTTACACAGGGCCTTGGAGGTGGCTTGCGCTCAGTGCATATTTCTTGAATAGACAGAAAAATAAAACATGATAAACAAACAAATAAAACCACTGAGTCTTCATTGAGCACTTCTTATATGCCAGTTATTATTCCAAGAGCTTTCAGGTATTCTTTTCATGTAAGCCTCATGACGATGCTACGGGGTAGGTGATTGCTCCATTGACGTGGTGGCGGTGTCTGCCCTCCTCTAACCTCATTGCCATAGATTCAGTGCTGATTCACAGCGAAGAGCCTGTGGGTTTGGGAAACTGTAACTGCTTAGGAGAGTAGGAAGTCCGGTCTTTCTCCCTCACAGCTGTTAGTAGTTTTGGACTGGCGACCCACCGTGTGAATCACAGTGTTAACCACGACACCACCGGGGTCCTATCAGGATAGCCTCTTCTAAATCATGCCTGCAGGCCCACCTATCTCCTGACCTTGACTCAGCTTTTCTTCCACATGGCCCCTGGGCCTAAATCCAACTCTGAAAGTTGGACTTGGAAACCCAAGTCCTTTCTAGCTCTGCTAATAAATGCTAAGTGGTTCTCAACTCCACTAGTAGTAAGTCTCCCCTCCCACCCAGCCCCCCACCATGGACCTGCAAGGCATGTATGTACCTCTGTGAGTTGGCAAACCTAGCTCCGCTTCCAGTTACCAGTGCTTATTAGAGTCAACCCACTCCACAAGCAAGGCTCCTTCATCCTTTCTCTGTGGGCCAGAAACCCCATCTTTCAGTCTCGTGCTGATCTTCTGCCTCTATTGTTTCTATTGCCGATACTTCTCTGCAGCTGCTTCTCACCATCTCACTGTCTCTGTTGTTACGGCACTGTCTCTTGAATGGAAGAGGCTCAGTACAAGGAGCATTAAGTCCAAAGGATGTGCTCCACTCCTTTCTTGGTGATAGTGAGATCCCTTTTTCTGTCTTGAGGATGGCTTAGCTAGGATAGCAAGACTGACCAGTCCCCATGTCAGGGTTCCATACACCTTATTTGCATGATCCCTTTCCCAGAAAGGTGTCGAGTTCCTTGTATTATTAGCAAGCTGCTCAATCCCCTAAGTGGGCCAAAACATCTCACATTTGTATCGTCCTACCAGGTCATTTGTTGGGAGTTACTAAGAGTAGAGGTACAAGGGCTGCAATCAAATGATGTACTGTACTGCTGGTCTTTAAAAATCACTCTTTTACCTAGGAGGAAACTGATGCAAAAAGATGAAAAACTTATCTAAATTTGCACAATTAGTCAGCCAGCATGTGAAACTAGGCAGTTCAACTTACCCACTTGCAAGTTGGATAATTTATAAACAATTGTTAAAGACAGACTAGGGTTCAACCAGGGAAACCAGAACTGCTGAGCCCGCTGGGAGATGGGCCTAATTAAAAATGCCATTAATCTCAAGATTTTGTAATTGTCTGATTATTTCTTTTTCATTAGTTCAGAATGACTGTGAGTCCCTTTGGGGAAGGATAAACCCAAACCAAACTCACTGCCATCCAGTTGGTGCCAGCTCATAGTGGCCTTATAGGATTGGGTAGAACTGCCCTGACTGGTTCCCAAGTCTGTAACGCTTTCTGAGGGTAGAAAGCCTCATTTTTCTCTGGTAGAGTCATTGGTGGTTTCAAACTTCTGACCTTGCAGATGGCAGGGTCTTTCCTTACCTTCAATGGATTTTAGGTCTGTGAAGTGGCTCAATAAAGAAATGTGTTTGTGGTGATCCCTGTCATATTTTAATTGAGTAATCCTAGAGATTCTCTGCCCATAGGAATCAATTAAGAAGGTACAAGTTTGCCCACCTATGCTAGCTCTGTGAACACTATGAATATTTATCCAGCACCAGTGAGCTCTGTTTATTGAAACATTCTGATGATTCATATTATCACTTGACCCCAGGCATTTCCATGGTTTAGGCAACAAACTTAGTGATGTGACACGGTAACCATTTTATTGTCTTCTCGGGTTCTGTGGGCCAGGGCTACGGAAAGGGAACGTCATGGGTAGGTGGCACTGGCTGTGTCACACCAGGGGCCTCAGCTGGGGTAAGCCCAAACTCTGGGTTACCCCACAGCAAGTAACCAGAGTCATCTGAAGGTTCTTTCATGCTGAGGATGGTGGTAAATGCTGGCTATTAAGTGAGACCTCATCCGCACTTCATGTCATCCTACGACCTGGGCTTCCTCCCCCAAATGGGGGTCGTGGGGGAAATCAGAACACGTGATGGTGGTTCAGGGATTCAAGACAGGCATTCTGAGGACAGGGGACAGAAGATATATCACCTTTTAGAGACTTCCTTCAGGAGTCACAGAGCTCGCAAGTTTGCCCCAGTGCAGAGACCCAATAGAAAAAGTGCTGCAATTTGTAGAATTGCATTTGGTTGAATTCAAGAAGATTTATTCCCCCTTGCAGGGAGCCAATTTTGATGGCAGCATGTTGCACTGCCAGTCTGATCTACAGAAAACGGTCACTCAAGAACACATTGGAGCGAGTGGCTCTCCCCTCATGAATGCATTTCTTGAAGACTCAGTGTAGGAAGTATCTAATGGACTGTCCCAGGAGACTAGGTTACCTGATGGATCTACCCCAGAATTCTGAGCTCCTTACATCTTTAGGTGTCTGCAGCCCACAGATTGACTATTTTATGAATAATTTTCCTGGAATGTAGCTACATCCATTCATCAACTGATTGCCCAGGGCTGCTTTTAGACTGAAATGTCAAAGTGGTAAAACAGAGTGCTTGAAAGAAGTACTAGAAAAGATTGGCCAGCAAGCTTCTGCTATTACCATGAAGACATTCTGCTGTCTAAATTCAGAGTAACTCACCTGCAGGCCTCGTCTTCAGAAAACCAGCCAAACAACCAGTTAAAGCCCCACATTTCTGCTCAAGCTAGCATATCAAATCCATAATCCCTGCTTCGTGTGCATATCTGAGTAAGGCATGCCCATTTCACCTTATAGTTCTTCAATGCCATCCAACATTTTCAGGATCCAATCTTATACATACTCACCAAGTTTCTGTCAATTAGAATTTATCAAAATATTGTCATTATTTTTTGTGTTTGTAAGACACCTTCTCTTTGACCCTACACTGTAATTAACTCCCTGGAGCCATTTCAGAATTGAAAAGGTTTCCAAGTGAGAGGAGGTGGGAGTAGATACCGAAGAACACCAGTAGTGCCCTGAAAGGCTGTGAGTTTTTATAATTAATCCATTGCTTTGATTACCAGAGGAAATTATGTGGGATTTTTTGTATTCAAAGTCCCCTGCTTTATCAGAATCTGCTCATAGCCCTCCTTCCTAATTTTTCAGGCCTCTCACTTTCCTAAGCAACGCTGTAAGAAACCCAGAGAAGTGAGTTTTACTTGCCTGAGAATTCAGCCACAAGATTGCATTTCAGATTTAGTTTTTAGATAGCTCTATTCTCTGCCTCATGGAGAAAAAGATACTTTCATGATCATTAAAAAAAATTATGACCCCCTATTTTTTTTACCAAGGCCTTGAGTTAGGAATTCAAAGTTTCGATCTCATTGTTTTGGTTTTTCAAGTTTTCTAATGCACTTAGAAATAGCCAAACAAATGCAAGGTGGTTTTATTCTTATTTCCACCGACTAGTTCGATGGAAACAGCTATGTGGACACACAAGGTCTTTTATTTTATAGTTTACCCTTGGCAACAGGTGGCAAGGTGATACTATAACTAGTGGTCTTCCTACTACTTGTTGTGCACTGTCATTGCCCCATTTGCCCTGAAAAAGAGTCATTACTATTTCTCAATCTAACCAGATTAGAATCAACTCCCTATCCTTAATAAGATGATTTGTTAATTTGGAATTACTTTGTTGTTGGTAGGTGCTGCTGAGTGGGCTCTGACTCAGAGCAGGCTCTGTAGACCAGAACTGACGTTAGATACTCATAATTGCCACCATGCACATTATGGGAATATCAGGCTTATTAAGAGATTTTTTTTTGCACAATTGTGGCAGGAGTTAGAGGGGTAATGGTGCAGGAGAGCAACTGGAGGATCAGAGAAAGAAATGCTAACCAGGTGGACTGAATCTCTGTAGCAGGTGGACACGTTGTAGCCTGCAGAGAAATGATGAAGCCAAGTACATCTACTTGCCATTGTGGGACCGTGCAAGTGCTCTATGAGTCAGCAACCATGCAGCTGTGGTGACCCTGGGTAACTGATGGTTAGTCAGTCAGCCTTGATGATTGATGGTTAGTTGGAAGGATGACCTGGATATGATGTGGGAGAGAGGGAGCATGAACTGGAGAAGTGAATGCGCACCAGGGACGTTTAGGGATTTATAGTCAATCTAACCTTCCCAGTTTCACCAATTTCTATTGTCATCATGGAAACGTTATTAATCTTGTTAACTTCCATTCAAATCTACATAAAATATGTCCCTCCAGAGGTTGCCTGCATGCCCCCTGACTTCTTTTGAAGACTATATACTCTCATGTCTATTTTTAAGTTGATAGTGAAAATTTTTCATTGCAAGTTAATGTTTTTATAAAACATGGGATTACTGGTATGTTATAATTATTGGTATTTGATAATAAAATTGTAATAGCAATCTTAACAGTGTATCTATAAAATATAATTTAAGTATCATAGTGACATTAGGTCTATCTTCATCAATTTAAAAAATACATGAATAAGCTCTTCTTTAACAAGCAGAAATTTTATACTGTTCCATTTTCTCCTTGAACTCATATTTCCATTCCATTTCTCTCATGGATTTTTATCCTAACATAATATATTTTTATGCTTGAAAGTCTTTTATTGATCACATTTTATGTCTTTCTGCAATAAAATATGTATATAAATTAAAATTAATTTTTTTATATTACCTGTGACCAAAATCTAAGTTTTCATTTTCTTTCATCTGGTTTAAGTTTTTATCATTGCAATTATTATTGGCACATTATTGTTAGTAGTCTTAAGCACATTTCAGAATTATAAACAAACCTAAAAAGTAAAGTTTAATTTGAAATTCACATGTTAAGATGTACATAAGGCACACAGTACATCTTGTGACACAGTGTTCTTGTGACACAGTGGTTAAACACTAGGATGCCAAATGAAAGACTGATGGTTGGAACCCATCCAATAATTCTGCCCTGTAATATGGGGTGTTATGAGTCAGAAAAGGGTCAATGATGTCAAAAACCAACAAAATTGTGTATTCATATTGTGTTAGGCAGGGTTGACTAGAGACACAAATCCAGAGACACTTATATATGTATAAGAAAGAGCTTTATATCAAGAAGTAATTATATATACAAGAAAGCATCCCAGCCTAGTCCAACTCAACTTGGTCTAGCCCATACTAGTCCATAAGGCCAATACTAGTCCCTAAGTTCCCCTTGAGAGTCGCATATCCACATGCAATGATGCAGAATGCAGGAGATCACAGGCCAGTGGGTGCAAAGTCATGTGGATCCAGTGGCAGTAGTAGCATCACAGGGCTCTGGTAGCAATTAGGGTCTGCCAACAGGAAAGTGGAGACAGAGGCAGAGTGGGGTGGGGAGGATGTGGGGCGGAGAAGTTCTCCAGTGCCACAAGGAGTTACCATCAGGCTGTGACCTGATTGATAGGCTAAACTCCATTCCTGCACTTTTATATATCTTCAAGTTGACATGAAATTACATAACTACCAGAGACCACCCCTTGTCAATTTGACACCTTTATACAACTCTTTTGCGATACATAATTTTTAAGACAAAGATGATAATGAAATATATTTGTGCCTAACAGGATAAAGCACAGCTGAAAATATGCCAGCCCCATTTAAACATAATATTCTATAAACAGAGAAAACAAAAAATATTCTATGCCTACAAATTGCAGTTAGGTGAACACCTACACCATAATCCTATCAACATATTCCTCCCACCCGTGAAAGTTTGTAAGTCTGCCACTTTATGTCTTTATCCCCTTCCTCCCCCAGATTTTGGGTATTAAAATTCTTTGATGCCCATTTATATCAACCCAGTGCTCTGAGAGACAAGCATGTTCTTTGATGTGAAGAATCTTCATTCTAGTTGCAATCTTGTGAGTCTGCATCCATAAGCAAAGTCAAATCAGGACAGGCCACCCATAAAGTCAGCAGCAATATGCACCAATTCAAAGGCTCCAAAATCTTATCTTCTTCAGGTTGGGTTCTGGTCAGCTCAATGTGGGCTACCTCACTTAGGCTTACCAGGATGCCCATTGGCTGTCTCCCCTTTTGACCATGGGCCACATAGAAAATTCTCAACAACCCTAACCCCCTTTGGGTTAGGTCATGCCATAGGCTCAGGTTCGGCACAACTCTCTCAACATCAGATCAACCAACCCACTCTCTTCTCTCCCCAATTCCTGTGAACCAGGTCCCGAGGTGTCAGTGGCCAGACTCAATTGCTCTCTATTGCTGCCTTTCTCCCACTTGCATACAAGTGGATCCAGGTAATCCCCTAGTGAGAATTTAAGGCTGCCTGCAGGCTCCCTTTAAGATTCAGTCCTGGAAAGGATAGTTCCTTCATGGCTCCAAATTTTTCCAGCTTCAGGAGCAAACCTCCAGTTCAAATTTCAAAAAGGCCCAGTGGCTCCATTTTTGTCTTTCTGTCTGCCAACAGCTTGCTAGGCAAGTCTTTTCAAATGCAAATGTACTGAGCACTCAAGGAACTGGGTGGGGCTTACTTTCCTCAGCATTCTTTGCTGGCATTTCCTATGCCCATTTAACAGAACAATTTAATCAATGAAGACAGTGGGATTCCAAGCTTCTGTTCATACTTCTCAATAATCATTTCTACCACATTTTATATCAATAGCAATAAGTAGAAGAAATCAGTATAATCCTAGCACATCCAAATCCTAAACAATTTCTTAAAGCAATCAAATTCCATCTTTTCTTATTTAAACTGTCCCATTCATATACAATATGGCCTTAGGCCTGTGGCTGCATCCAGCCAGGACCTGGCTTTTGGTCAGCCGTTTTCACTAAGCCCCATGGCCTCAGTGAGGCTCAAGGGGGCGCTTTCACCCCCTGAGTGCAAAATTTATATTTATCACATTATTTTTCACCTCTTCGGTTAGGAATAACCAAAGACAATTTCTAGGAATCAAAACCTTCACTTCCCATGTCTTTTCCAGAAAACAACCCAGTAAACTGGCTATATCTGCCACCTGGCACTCAAAGAAGAAAAATTACCATGAGGCAGAAGTCGGACGACCATCCACTCTCCAACTTCATGATTGGTTTCTCCAGTACCCACTCCTCAGGTGCCGTAATGTGTTAGGCTGGGTTGACTCGAGACACGAATCCAGTGACACAAATGTGTTAGAAAGAGCTTTATATCAAGATGTACTTGTACATAATGAAAACATCTCAGCCTGGTCCAACTTAAGCCCATATGTCCAAAACTAGTCCCTAAGCCATATGCATACATGTCATTTCACTCTCAGATCCACCCCTCCTAGATATAACTGACCTATGATCAGTACCACTACTATTGCTCCATGTATATAGCGTCTTGCATAGTGACCTGGTGTAAGGAGTCCCTGTGTGTTGCGTTGGTCACCTTGCTTAGGCTCTAATGCGTGGTGTGGGGTTTACATCCTTGCTATATGCTTCTTGTTGTTTTTGCTTTACTCTGGCTCACAGCATTTCCTCTACATTAATAAGAACAAAAGGAAGGGACAGAGAGAAGAAGGATGTGTTGGACCAGGTTGACTATAGAAGCAAATCCAGACACACTCATGTGTATGTGTAAGAGAGAGCTTTATGTCAAAGGACGATTACATATTGAGAAAACATCCAACCCAGCCCAGATGAAGTCCATATTAGCCCATATATCTGATACTAGTCCGTAAATTCCTTTTCAGACTCAAGAAGCACATGCAATAATGCTGAATGCAGGAAGATCACAGGCCAATGGATGATAAGTCTTGTGGATCTAATGGCAGTGGTAGCATCTCAGTGCTGGTGTGATGCTCCACATGGCTCCTCCAGCTCTCTAATTATGTCTTTTCAACAGAAAGGTAAAACAGAGAGAGAGTGTGGCCCACCTCCAAGAAGAAAGAGAGGAAGCTCCCAGAATCCTCCTGAGAAAGCCATGCTCACAAGGAGGCATCATCAGGCTGATTAACAGGCTAAACTCCACCCCTTTACTTTTAACACCCTCAAGTTCACACAAGATTATGTAACTACCGCAAAGGAAGTAAGAGAGGGGAAAGCATGCTTAAAACTTTGTTGTGCTCTTCTAATCCCCAGAAAGAAAGAGACAGACAGAGACACATAGTTAGATATATAAATTAGACAAAGCGATGCATAGATAAGGCTCAGAGCTTTCCCTGAGTTTTTCATTTGGGTGAAATTACTGCAATGTCCTTCAGTATTTACTGCCCACACAGGATGCTCTCTTTTTCTCAAAAATCAATGAATTCTTTAGAAAGAATGAAAAAGTTAAAGAAAATATGTCGCTGAAAGAAAATGGTCACTTCTCTAATTTCACTCTACAAATATATCTAAATTTGGAATAATTGAACACAGGAAAAATACCCATTTTTTTATATCTCACAGCCTAGAAGAGAGAACTGTATATGAAAGGGAACAACACAAGTTTTATCACAGATTACGGTAACTTAATGAAAGAGGCTTCATCCATTTGAGTAAGAGTCTCTAAAAGCTAACACAACCTTTTCCTTGTAATATAACCAAGTTTGGTTATGTGATTGGGAGATAAGCAAGGAAAACCAATCAAAGTGTTGACATAGGCCTTTTCTCAGGTAGCTCAATGTTAGTAAAAAGTAGAAGTGAGGAATATGACAATGTATTTTCAAAATTCTAGGGCAATTTTTTTGATTTCTCACAGGCACATGTGTACAGTTTATAATAATTAGTGTAGGTACTAATTAGGTTTTGTGCCAACTTGCCTGGGGCAGGGATCTTCGCAGTTTAGCAGTAAACCCCCCATGATATGATCTAATACAATGTAATCAACTCCATGATGGAATCTAATACAACATAACCAACTCTGTGAGCATCCCGCCCTTGTAGCGGAGTGGCTCACCATGGATCAGGTCACTGCCTTGATGCAATTTTAAGAAGCACTCCCAAGTATGTCGTGTGCTCCTTTTTAAGCCGACTCTGTGGGAAACCACCACTTTCCTGTCAGTTGGTCAGACTGTGGTGACTTGTGTGTTGCTGTGGGTCTGGAAACGGTGTCATTGTTATTTCAAATGCCAGCAGGGTTATCCAAAGTGAACAGGTTTCAGTGGGGCTTTCGGACTAAGAACAGACAACAAAGAAGAACCCAGCTGCCCACTCAGGAGGAAGTAGTTGCTAAAAAGCCTATTTTGTCAGATACTGAAGGCCTAATGAAGGGAAGCAAAACATTGTTGGAGATATTGCTCATGTCAGAAGGTATTTGAAATGTGACTAAAGAGGAGCTACTTTCTTAGAGTGCACTTGACCCTGGTGATATGAATGGGTTAACACCTGTGGGAGAGGAGACTTTGGGATCTTCATTTGGTCATGGGACTCAACTCCAGGTAAGAAGAAACATCTGCAGAAATTAGCTAATGATCTGCATTTGCAATGTCTGAAGTATGAGTCTAGGAAAATTAGAAGTTGTCAAAAATTAAAGGGAATACATAAAGATCGGTATCCTGGTCATTAGTGAGCTGAAATTGACTGCTATTGGCCATATTGAATGAGAAAATCATATGACTTATTATGCTGGGAATAACACAATGAAGAGGAATGGCCTGGCATTCATTGTCAAAAAGGACACTTCACCATCAATCTTGAAGTGCAATGCTATCTGTGATAGGATTATGTCTATCTGCCTTCAAGGACATCCAATCAATACAACTATTCAAATGTATGCACCAACGAAAAAAGCTAGGGATGAAGGAATTGCAGAATTTTACCAATGTCTTATATCTGAAATTGATTAAACATGCAATCAAGATGCACTGATAATTATTGGTGATTGGAATGCAAAAGTTATAAACAGAAAGGAGGTAAGAGTAGCTGGAAAATATAGACTTGGTGATAGACATGAAGCTGGAAATTGCATGACAGAATTTTGCAGGACCAAAAACTCGTTCATCCAAATACAAATAGTCACAAAAGGTGACTATACACATGGGCTTCCTCAAATAAAATACATAGAAATTAAATTGACTACATCTGTGAGAAGAGACGAGGGAGAAGCTCATTTTCAGCAGCTAAATCCAGGCCCGGAGCTGACTAGGAAACAGACCATCAATTGTTCATATGTAAGTTCAGGATGAAGTTGAAGAAAATAAAACAAGTCCACAAGAGCCAAAATATAACTGTTGAGTCTATATTACCTGATTTTGAGAACATCTCAAGAACAGATTCGATGCATTGAACACAGTTCCACCATAAATACAAGAATGGTTTAGACATTGGGCTGCTAACTGCAAGGTGGGTGGTTCAAATCTTGTTTGGATCCACAATCACTGCTCATGGAAGCAGCAGTCTAGAGATCGAAAGGCATGTTACATTAGGTAAGTCTGCCGCACAAGACCTCTGTAGAGTATTGAAAAAGCAAAGATGTTTTTATGAGGAATAAGGTGTGCCTGACTCAATCCATCATATTTTCAATTGTCTCATATGTGTGTGAAAATTGAATATTGAATAAGGAAAACCTAAAAGAACAAATGCATTTGAATTGCATTGCCAGAGAAGAATATTGAAAGTACCATGGCCTGCTAAAAGGACAACCCAATCTGTCTTGGCCAGAGTACTGGCCAGACAGTACTGGCCAGAGTACTGGCCAGAGTACTCCTTAGAGGCAAGGATGAGAAGGCTTTGTCTTACATTCCTTGGACTGTGGTCAGAAAAGACCAACCCCTGAAGAAGGAATGATGCTTGGTAATTTGGCGAGGCAGAGAAAAAGAGGAAGACTCTCAAGGACATGGATTGACACCATGGCTGCAAGAGTGGGGTCAGACATATGACCAATTATGAGGATGGCTCAGAACCAGACAATGTATTGTTCTGTTGTGCATAGGGTCGCTAGGAGTCAGAACCTACTGGATGGCACCTAACAACTGCTGGAAACCTTATCACTTCGCCTGGGTCTGGATCATGCATCTGGCTCAACAACCTTCTACCATATTGCCAAATGATCCCAGGAGCCATCAGCAGATTACCGATCTTGGATTAATTCAGTGTTGCTTCTACCAGCCTTTGGTATTCCTGCTTCCTCTTTCTGCTTCCTGGTTCATCAGCCCCCACAGCCATAAGAGTCAGGAGAAGCCTCTAGTTAACATTTGACCTATCAATTTGAAGTACTTACCCACTTCTATAATTGTATGAGCTATACTTTGATAGACATTTCTTTCTATATACATACTTATATAAACATCCCTGGTTTTACATATCTAGCTAAACCAACCTACCAGTTTACTCAAAAAAATTAAAAGCAATAAATGTTAGTCAATTGGCTCACCCAAAATCAAATGCACTGCTACTGAGTTGACTTTGACTCACAATGATCCTCTAGGAGACAGTAAAATTGCTCCCTAAGGTTTACAAAGCTGTAAATCTTTATGGCAGCAGACTGCTAGAATTATTGTGTCACCAGGGCTGGATTTATATGCCTGTGCCTGTGCCTGGTGTTTGACTGCAATTGGTTATTTGTTGTCAGATGCCGTCTAGTTGGTTCCGACTCATACCCACCCTCTGCACAACAAAACAAAACACCACCCGCCTGGGGGTCAGGTAGTAAAGTTGGGGGTGGGTCGGGGGAGGGCGGGAACAACAACAACAAAAAACACCACCCGGTCCAGTGCCATCCTCACAATTGTTCTGATGCTTGAGCCCATTATGCTAATACATCTAATCAAGGCTCTGCCTGTCGGTCATTTCCCTTCTAATTTACCAAACATGATGTCCTTTTCCAGGGACTTGTCCCATCTGATAATGTGTCCAGAGTAGTGAGATGAAGTCTCACCATCCTGGCTTCTAAGGACTATTCTGATCAAATTTCTTCCAAGAGAGATTTGTGTGTACTTTTGGTTACCCATGGTACTTTCAATAGTCTTTGCCAGCACCATAATTTAAATGCATTGATGCTTCTCCAGACTTCCTCATTCAGTGTACAATTTCACATGCATAGGAAGAAAGTGAGAATACCATGGCTTAGGTCAGACCCCCCTTAGTGCTTAACTTGAAGTCTTTGCTCCTCAACACTTTAACGAGATCTCGTGAAACAGATTGAACCAATGCAGCACGTCTGTGGTCTCTTGACTGCTGCTTCCATGAGCACTGATTGTGAACCCAAGCAAGGTGAAATCTTGGACAACTACAATGTTTAATGCTGTTATCTATTTATCCAGTAGTGATGATTTTGGACTTCTTTACATTGAGTTGTAATCCATACAAAAGGCTGCACTCTGTGATTTTCACCAGCATGTGCTTCAAGTCTTCATCACTTTCAGCAAGCAAAGTTGTGTCATCTGCATATCATAGATTGTTAAGAGGCCTTTCTCCAATTCTGATATCACATTCTTCTTTATATAGTCCAGTTTCTCTGATTATTTGCTCAGCATACAGATTGAATTAGTGTGGTGACAGGTACACCCCTGATACAGTCTTGGCTGACTTTAAACCAGACAGTGTTCCCTGTTGTTTGTAGGCCTGCCTCTTGGTCCATGTACAGGCTCTCCATGAGCACACAGTGAAGGGTTCTGGAATTACTGTTGTTCTCAATGCCGTTCATAGTCAGTTATTATCCACACAGTCAAATGCCTTTGAATAATTCATAAAACACAAGCAATTGGCAGTTCCACCATAAAAACAAGAATGGTTTAGACATTGGGCTGCTAACTGCAAGGTGGGTGGTTCGAATCCACCATGTTTTACATGGGAGCAAGATTAGGCTGTCTGCTCAGATAACCATTTATAATACTCTGTAGGGTTCCTTTCAGTCAAAATCAACTTAATGGCCATGGGCTTAGTTTGATCAACTGTAAAAAGAGTTATATTAGATGAAAGAGAGAAATTGCATTGTGGGTAGGAATATACCCTCCAATCCCCTGTCATTTCTTATTCTGTACAGGGCTGTAATCATTGTATCCCCTGTTCTGCATTCCCATCCCTCTACCTTTCCCTCTACTTCTCTCCCTATAACTATATATATACTTAATCTTATCAATGTAAAATTTGTTTAGAAGCAGTATTATAATGTTTTGTAACTGTAAGAATTGAAATACTGCTATGAGATTTTTCAATTTGTAAACATTATTTTTCAGTATATGATGGTCAGAGTATTACTACCAGGGCTCCAGCTCATGTACGTACAGGCTTATTCCAAACAAACACTATTAAACTTGCACCTGCAATCACAGGATGACTGCAGACAAATTCTCTGAGCATCACAATTGTCTTACTCTCCCTGTGGTCCCTTCTTGAAAGGGTCCAGTGAGAACAGCTTCCAAGGGCCTCTGCTGGGCCAGCTTAACCCCCTACAGAGAGGTCAGCTCAGGATGTCATGACTGCTTTGCTTTTTCAAAACTGAACTTTTGGATGCCCAAGGAGTAATTGTGATAGTTTTTCTCAAAGGAAACACGACAGTCTTGGGGGATTGTTATGAAGAATTTTTTTTAATGGAAAACTGCATAGCAGAGGGAAAGGCCCAGAAAATAGCATGCAGGAAAGTTTTTCCATTATGACAATGCACCGATTTATTCTTGAAGGTTAGCAAAGGTCATCATAGGATAAATTTGTTGCAAAACATTACTCCACTTACCCTATCTCCTTAATTTTGCCATTTCAAACTCCGTTTTGTTCACCAAGTGCTTGCATGCTGCCAGGACTGCCCGTTTGATGTGGCTTAAATGGAAAAGTATGAAATTCTTTGGATAAAGAATTGGTGGGATAGAAACACTTCCATGAAAGAAATAGGTCTTGATTGATAGTTTAGTTTGGATAGGATAGTTTGACTTTAAGAAAATCATTTTATTGGGGACTTGTACAACTCATCACAATCCATCCATCCATCGTGTCAAGCACATTTGTACATATGTTG
>NW_022103896.1:75617264-75624272 GCF_000313985.2 Echinops telfairi | reverse complement strand
TTTGCTTTTCTGTTTGATGCATATAAATTCTATTTTCTTTGTAAAGTATATCTTATAGACAATCAGCTCAATAATCAATCATAGCCTACAATTCAGAGCATCTTCCCATGTGCCATGTTATTGTTTAGAGGGTAATAGATGGGAACTCCACCATGTAAAGGAGGAGGTGTGGTTTAAAGCAATTAGTCAGAGCCAGCTGAGATACTAGTTTCCCTTTACTCTATGGACAAGCAATGTTTCTGATTTTGATGCCATTTAAAATGTTTCTGGTTTAAGGTTTGGGGCTATTGTTGGGGTTATAACTCTTCCAGTATTCCTGGATGCTCAGTATCCACTGACCTTTAATTTTAATTTGTGTCTATATACAGCATCACATCATCTGTGAGCATGCCACCTGTGAGATATTTTTTATTGTTCTTTTTCAGTTTGGATGATTTTACTTCTTTTCTTGTCTAATTATTATGGCTAAAACCTATCCATTACAATGTTGAATAGTAATAGTGACAGTGTGTATCCTTGTGTTATTCTTGACGATAGGGGGAAAGCAGAGGGTTTTTCATAATCCATTTGAATTGTGGATGTCCCTTACTGTGTAATGTGGGTTGACTAGAGAAACAAATTTAGTAACACATATATGTGTAAGAAATAGTGCATATCAAGAAGTAATTGTATATTAGGAAAACATATTAGCCTAGTCCAGATCAAGTCCATAAGTTTGATACTAGTCCATAAATCCCTCTTCAGAATCACACCACAACAAGCAATAATACCAAATGCAGGGCAATCAAAGGCCAGTGGGTGAATCCAATGGCGATGGATGAATCTCCAGGGGGCCTGTGCAGCCTCAGCGCAGACCTGAGCGGTTCATGGGCCTGAAGGTGAAGGCAGAGAGAGAGAGGAAGTTCCTAGGATCCTCCTTATGAGAAGACCACACCCACAAGGAGGCATAATCAGGTGTGACCGGATTGACAGGCTAGACTCCACCCCTTCACTTTATCAGCTGACACACAATTATGTCACTACCACACTTACTGTTCCTAATTTTCTGAATATTTATAATAGGAACAAGTGTTTGATTTTGTGATATATGATTATTTTTCTGAAAAATCTTTGCATTCTTGTATATGATCCAACTTGCTCAAAGTGTAAAAAGGTTTTATTGTACTGTTGGATCTGGTTTGCTAATATGTTCATGAAGACTTTCCCACCCATATTTATGAGTTATTGATCTGTAATTTTTATTTCTTACAATGTCTTTTCTGAAGTTGGACTCAGAGTAAACTGACCTCATGAGGTAAGTGGTGTTCCCACTATTTGGGGTAGAGTGGGCGGAGCAGTATGAGTTCATTTGAAATGTATGATATTACTCAGTGCAGCAACCCGAAGCCTAGCTTTTCTTTGTTAGGTGGTTCTGATGATTGATTCAATTGGGAGATGTTAGAGTCTTGCTTCATTTTCAATTTTTTTCCTGAGTCAAATTTCATAGTAAGTTCTAGAAGTTTGTCTGTTTCATCTAGGTTAGCTAATATGCCGGCATACAATTTTTATAGTATTCTCATAATCTTTCCAATTCAATTTCTGATTTTAATTATTTATGTTCTCTCTGAATAGCTGGTTGTCTAGTTAAGTCATTGTAAATTTTGTTGATATTTTCAAAGAATCAACTTTTGACTTCATTGATTCTCTCTATTGCTTTCTTTTTCTCTATTTCATTTAACCATATTCTAAAAACTATAACTTCTTCCACTTTTATAACTTGAGTTAGTTTGCTCTTCTTTCTCTTGTTTCTTAACAAGTAAAATGTGGATTATTCATTTGAGATCTTTTTTTTATGTAGGCACTTATTGATATGAATTTATCTCTAAGGACAACCTTTATAGCATCCCATAAGTTTTGATATGGTGTGTGGTTTTTGTTTGTTTAATTTATTACTTAATATTTTCTATTGTGTGTGTGCATAATTTCTTCTTTGACCTATTGATTGTTTAAGAGTATGTTGTCAATTTTGTGAATTTTTTAGTTTTCAGTTATTCATCCCTAATTTCATTCTTTATCGGAGGAGAAGAAACTTTGTAGTATTATTATCTCTTTAAATTTATTTAGAATTGTAACATAAGAATTATATCTAACATATAGTATACCTTTAAAATGTACCATGTATACTTGAGAAGAATATCCATTCTGCTATGATTGGCAAGAGTGTTTTTTACTATATGTTAGGTCTAGTTGTTTCTATCAATATTTATCATTAATGAGAAATTTCAGACATCAAATTAATATAACATTTCTTAGCTTAAGGGGTGGGGGTGGGGGGATTTGTCAGTATTGAAACACACCACAACATGTGTGAGTACAAGCTAGTGGTACTTGGTTCAGGAGGGTGCTGGGAAGTCTTCTCTGAGCTCAGTTTGTTCAAATTTTTTTTGTCAAAAACTATACTCAATGATAGAAGAATGTTTCAGAAAGCAAGTTGAAGTAGATTGCCAACAGTGTATGCCCCAAATTCTGGACACAGCAGAGCCAGACCAATTTACAACAAAGAGGGATTTGTCGATGAAGAATGGCCCAGGGTTTGCATTAGTATATTCTATTACAGCTCAGTCCACATTTAATGACTTACAAAGCCCGAGAGAACAGATTTTATGGGTTAAGGACACAGAAGATGTTCCAGTGATTTTGGTTGGCAATCAATGTGATTGGGAAGATAAGCGAATGGTTGGCAAAGAACAGGGTCAGAATTTAGCAAGACAGTAGTGTAACTGTGCCTTCTTAGAATCTTCTGCAAAGTGAAAGAACAATGTTAACAAGATATTGAATGATCTGAGAAGACAGATAAACAGAAACACACTAGTGGAAAGCCTAAAAAGAAACCATGCCTGCCACCCCCAGTAAGCAGCCAGGCTACAGGGATGAAGATCTGTTGCCTAGTTGGGAAGTGCCAGCTTTCTCCACTTCAAAAAACAAATCTGAAGAGGCTTCTTCTCTTTTCCATATTATGTAAAGAATGTAGATCTTATATTGGCTTGCACATGTTTGCTGGAGGAAAAAAATGCTCTATGTATATCTCTTGTAAAATAAGACAATAGTATTTCTTCTTTGCAATAGCAGTTATAACACATGCGAAAGTAAATATACTTGACTCTAATATGATTATACAAAAAAAAGTGGGGATGCATTTCAAATGTCAGATATTGCTACTATAATCAACTGATTTCATATTGACCTTTTTATTATGATTCCTCCCTCACAAGCAATAAAAAGTTGAACTCTGTAACTGTATCTATGTATCTCTGTATGTGTATACTTTATGTCTGTAATGATATAGATTATGAAATTTCCCCTCAAACTCATTGCAGCAGATAGCTTTTTTGTCATTGACTTCATTTTATATTTAAAAAAATTATGAAATATCATTCTGTCATTATATGCCAATTAAAATTGTGCATCAAAGAAACATTATTTGTTTCCTCTGTCCATCTAGATATATAGGTATACCTCTCCTTGTTTGACTGGCAGCCAAGTTGGACTTTTAACTCCTTATTGCAATGTGTCCTGATTTGCAGACACATGGCCATTTGGTCATGATGCATCAGACTCTGCTCTTCAGAAGAGGCTTGCCCCTCAGTAACAGGTCATTTCTCACCTTGTCCACCAGTCTCAGTTGTCCTTGATGGAACACGAGACTCTCCAATTGTCCTCAAAAGGTTATCATTCAGAATTCTCCTTGTTTTTGAATTTAAGATGATGCAAAACTTGCTAATCTTTGGACTTATCGTTTTTTTCTGGTATAACTTCTCATGGTTGTGTCCCAAAGAAGATTGAACTCAATCACATTAGAAAGCAAACAGCCATTTTGATCTTCTTCATTCAAAATATTAAGCATTATAAAAATGTGTAGTGGGTTGTACTGTGGTCCTTTTGTCTTAGTTCTTTGGAAAAATAGTTTGAGAGATCCCTATCCCTTCTGCCCCTAACCCATGCAGAATGACTTTTGTCCCAACTTCCTACCTTAAAGGAGTCTTTACATTTCCTATGCAAACTGTAAAGAACTTGGTTTGATATTTTTTGTCTTGTCCTGGTCTGCAGCAAGTCCTGTGATATTGATCTTACAGGAATTAATCAATATGCTATGCAAATACAGTTACTATACCCTACTATGAAAATGATGTGTCTGTGGCCTACTGAGAGGGATTGATCATGTAGCTCCCTGGTGAAGACACGTGTCTTGAAAATGATGAATTGCTTGAGTATATGTAGTCAACCTTGCAGACGTTTTTTAAACAGGAAACATAAGCAGGAGGAAGAAAGGATAGAAGAAAAGGGACACAGAGAGGAGACAAGTACCCTCGTAAAAGAGCTACATCAGGGCTGCAGGCAACACATGAAATGCAGAGATAGGCCTAATAGTGGTTTGGTGGTAAAGCTAAAGGTGACAAGTCTTTCTGAAAGGGACCTTGCATCAGAGTCTGCGATGACAAATGGTAGGGACTCAGAGAAGCCTGTCCAGAGGGATGAAGAGAAGGCAGACTTGGCCAGAGCAGGCAGGCATGGTCAAGAGAAGGGCTCCTTGCTTGCATGGCTGAGAGTGCTGTGTTGCACTGAAGAAAGGAGAGATGTGCTCTTCCCTTTATGGGAGCCTTCTAGATTTTGTCGGCCTGCTTCCTGAACCTGATGCTGAGTTGTACCCAGTTGCTTTCTTACATCATAGCAAAAGACTCTACTTAGCCTTTCAAATGAGATTAAGGACATTTATTCAGGGAGTAAAAGCAAAGGGTATTTTTAAATGCTGGGAGATGGCAGCCCACATACGTGAGAATTGATCTCTCTAGTGAAAAACTTCTGACAAAGACAACTATCATTGAGGGAATAAGGAATTGTAATACTTGATTGGTTGGTGTTTGGCTGAGATCACAAGGTCTGTGAGTTAGGGGTGGGGAATTAGCTTCCCTTGAATAACTGGGTGCAGTGCCTTCCAGTGATTGATTTCAGAAACTAATGACAGAAATTTTCAATCACAGTTAAATATCTTTCAGGTGGGATCATAAAAACATCACTGATCAATGTTTGAAGAACTTTAAATGGATGTCTTAGGAACTTTTAAAAACTCCGTTGGTACAAGGGCTTCATTTTCTCCAACTAGCTTGTTAAATTTTTAAAAATCCTTTAATTTGTCTGGAGAACTTTAGATAAAACTTTTCCTACTTGAAAACTATTTTAGTCAATGTTTCTTTTATCACATTCTTGTCATGAAGAAATATTTCTTGGGCCCATTTTCTACAAAAGACAGCTATACTAAGTCTCCTTTTCTTAATGCAAGAACACTTTGTTCTAATAACCTGGCATTCTGTGATGCTCACCTTTCCGACATGATCGCTGAAGATGAAATGGGTGCATAAGCAAATGTGAAGAAGAAAGCTGATGGTGCCTGGCTATTACAAGATATAGTGTCTGGGGTCTTAAAGGCTTGAAGTTGAACAAGTGGGGAAGCAACAAAGCCCACATGGAAGAAGCACACCAACCCATGTGATTGTGAGGTGTCGGCAGGATTAGATTGTAGGCATTAGAAGACCCCAAACAAGCAATCATATCACCACATACATGAGGGTTGGAGTGGAGACCCAAAGTCTATCTGTAGACAATTGGACATTGTCTCACAGAAGGGTCACAAGGAAGGGATGAGTCAGCTGGGGTGCAGTATAACACTGACGAAACACACAACACTCCTTTAGTTGTTTAATGCTTCCTACCCCTACTATTATGATCTCAGTTCTACCTTACTAATCTGGCTAGGCTGAAGGCATGTACACTGGTACAGATAAGAGCTCTCGACACATAGAATCCAAGACAGAAATACCCCTCAGGACCGGTAATAGGAGTAGCAATACCATGAGGGTAGGGAGGAAGGTAAGGGGCAAAGTGAGAGAAAGGAGGAACCGATTGCAATGATTGACATATAGGCCACCCCACATGCAGGGGGACAAAAAACAGAAACATGGGTGAAGGGAGACAGAGGATGGTCTAATATATGAAAATAATAACAATTTCTAATTTATCAAGGGTTCACAAGGGTGGGAGGTGGGAAGAGGAGCTGATACCAAGGGCTCAAGTAGAAAGAAAGTGTCTTGAAAATGATATGGCAACATATGCACAAATGTTCTTGATACAATTGATGTATGGATTGTTATAAGAGCTGTAAGAGCTCCCGATAAAATGATTTACAAAAATAAGTAAATAAATAAACATTTTTAAAGTGTATATTTCTTTCAAGTCTTGGGGACCACAGAGAAGTTACCTTTCAGTTTTTACGGCTTCTAAAAATTAACATGGCCAGATAGCAGGAGGTTGTAAGAGGTCTGTATTGGCATAGTCCCATAAGTGTTGTACTGTTACCCACAAAGGTAGAAGTTCAAACCAGCCAGCTCCTTTGCGAAAGAAAGATGAGGCTAAATCCTGCTTCAAAACTCTTCCATAGGGTCATTATAAGTTGGAATGGACTCAATAGTAAAAGTATAATCCAGCAAGAAATGCATGTAACTCAGTAATTTAACTTTGGTCAGAATAGAAGTTAAGATTTTCTTCTTTCCACTTACTAAGACACTTAATTATAAATATGGGCTGTGCATTTTGCATGACTATTGCATTAAGTTATCGAACCCAGAGGAGTGGCAGATTGTTTTGGGGGAGGGGCATCTGGTGTCAGTATTGGTAACAAGATGGAGAGTGGAGGTACATCTGACCTCCACGTAATGGGAATCAGCTTTGTGCTGATGGTACTTCTCAATGACCCTCACCAAGTGAGGCGGGCTCTGATGCACTTACTGCTCCTGCCATCTTACAAGCACATATTGTCTATCTTTCATACCAGACGATCCCATGCACCCTCTCCAGTTTTGATTTTTAAAAGTTATTAACTTTTTTCATAGGCTATGGTTTAAAATGGACAAACAGAAAGTTTATTATCTTACACTGATGATAGAGAACATAAAAGTTTCAAGTTGTTTTCTTTTT
>NW_022103896.1:75601973-75616429 GCF_000313985.2 Echinops telfairi | reverse complement strand
AATATTTACATATTCTAGTTGACTTATGAACTTCTGTTTTAAAGAATTAATGACAATTTCAATTTATACTTCCACTTTTAAGATGAATTAACAAAGTAAGTCATAATGAATGTGACTATGGATTTTTGTTTGTTATCAAGGATTTCATAAGCCTTCTTGATTGACCTCACCTTATCTCCTTTTATGTGAGTCTTATCATCTTACCACCTTTTATGTGAGTCTTTGAGGAAATTTACCCAAATGCTGTTTAGAGAAAAGTCACCAGCCATGCCCTAAGGTCCTGGAGGGTGCAAATGGTTTGTGCTCAACTCTTGACCTAAAGGTTGGCAGCTTAAACCCATCCAGAGGTTCTTCAATCAAGCAGTGCTCTGAGTCCACATGGAGAAAGCACACCAACCTGCTTGCTTCAAGGACTGTGAAGAATAAAATCCAAATCCGAAGGAGGGAATACTATTAGAGCTTAAATTCTGAGCATAAAGTTTGCAGAAGGCTATGGATGACAGTGGAAGCCTAAAGTGCATTTACAGGGTCTACACCTAGATTTAACCTCCAGTGACTGCCTCTGACCACAACCCAGGGGTGTTGTTACACAGAACACATTGTAAAGTCCGTGATAGCAGATGTAGATCTATCCTATCATTTGATCTCTCTTTTGACACATTTGTAGTGGTTTCAGTGTTTATTTCTGCTTTCTTTTTGATTGAAAGTATCCTCTGTGTTGTTTTGTCATTGTGTTTATTTTGTCTTTTGTATGATTTTATGCATATGACATCCAGGATAGGTAAATATATAGAGACAGTAACTGGAACCATAATTACCTAAGGGCATGCCAGGGGAGGTTGACAGGAAATGGGGAGCTAACAACAATGAGTATAAGAAAGATGAAAAATTTCTGAGATTGACTGTGGTAATGATTGTACAACTTTACTTAATATGACTGAATGACTAAATTCTATGATATGTGAATTATATGCCAATAGAACTAATACTAGTAAAATAAGTATATCAGGAAATGGATACCAATATGGATCTCTTCCAGTCAGCTGGTCAAGTAGCTATTTTTCATGTTTCCTGCCATGAGTGAGTGAGTACTTCCAGTGCTTTATCAACTTATTGCAACATTTTGATTGGTATTTTGTCAATTACTGTAGTCTTGTTTGGGGCTGGTGCCTTCAGTGCAGTTGGGACGTCTTCCTTCAGTACCATTGGTTCTTGATTGTACGCTACCTCTAGAAATGGTTGAATGACCAACTAATTGTTTTTTGGTAGAGTGTATATTCTTTCCATCTTTTCTTAATGCTGCCTGTGTCATTCAATACTTTGTCCAAAAAAATGCTTCAATATTGCAACTCTAGACTTGAGATTTTTTTTTCTTTAGTTTTTTCTTTTTTTTTTTCCAGTTAAAGATATGCTGAGCGTGTTCTTTCATTTTGGCTTTCCAACTCTTGGTCTTGGGACATTTCATCATAATACTTTTCTTTGTCTTATCCAGTTGTCTTTTGAAACTTTCTGCTTATCTTTCTCTTAAAACAAACACACACAAAAACCCTGTGAATGGAAGACTGTGCCTACTGAAGGGGCTGCTTTGTTATAGAATTCCTGGTGGAATGTAGTCGGGCCTTTTGTTCTTGTAATGGCATGCCTTCCACCCTCGGTTGATTTCCCACAAGTTGTCTCTTATTGGTTAGTTTTCTGTTGGATGCCTCTTCTTTCCAGGTTTGGGCACCTCTACACTCCAGTGGTTTAGGCAGCAATCTGCCTAAATCAATTGCTCTGCAATTTCTCCCAGAGCACTAATCCCTAATGGAAAGAAATCAGTGGCCCTGCTCTTTTGGACACTCTGTGGGTTGTGCTTAAGAAAATGCACAAGGGGTTGTGGAATCAGCAACAGATATAGTAAATATGACATATCCCAGAGTATAAATCCCTGCCCAGTTATTTTTATCTTTTTTAAAAATTTATTTAACATTTGTCTTACCATATAAGTATAAGCTTGAGTATAAGCTGACCGGAATATCAGCTGCAGCACCTAATTTTACCACAAAAACTGCACAAAAAATTTGCTGAAAAACTTGTCTTATACATGAGTATATATGGTAACTACTCTATGATTTAGAGAAAGTTTCAGTATCTCTTCTAGCAGCCATTTTGATCTTTTTCTTTCTTTCCTGTCTTTTTAATGACCCTTTTTGCTTTCTTCACGTATGATGTTCTTGATGTCATCCCACAGCGGCCCAGGCCTTCTGTCATTACTGTTCAGTGCATCAAATCTGCTATTGTGATGTTCTAGAAGTGCACGTGAGATATACTTAACGTCATATTTTGGCTCTCATGGAGTTGTGTTAATTTCCTTCAGCTCCAACCTGAAGTTTCGTATGAACAATCTATGACCTGGTCCGTAGTCAGACTGGTTTTAGCTGCTGATATCGAGTTTTTCCATCATCTCTACCCACTGCAAACCAAACTCACTGCCATCTTGTCCATTCTGACTCCTAACGGCTCTAGACATCAGGGAACAATAGTCTCTGCGGCTTTCAGAGACGGGCTCTTACAGGAGTAGAAAGCCTTGTCTTTCACCTACAGAGTAGTTGGTGGTTGAACTGATAACCTTGTGCTTAGCAGCTCAATGAGTAGTAATACACTATTCATCAGGGCTCCTTGTCTCCCCACAGATGCAGTCAATCTTATTGCTGTGTATCCCATCTACAGATTTTACGATGAAGAGGTGGTTGTTCTTGCAAAATTCTACCATGTGATCTCCAGCTCCATTTCTATCACTAAGGCCATAGTTTCCAGCTATGGTTCTTTCTTCTTGGTTTCTAACCTTTGCATTCCAATCACCAATAATCATCAATGTATCTTGAGCTCACTTGTGATCAATTTCAGACTAAAGACGTGGGTGAATTTCTTCAATTTCTGAACCACTAGTCTTCAGTAGTTGGTTTGTAAATTGGAATAATAGTTGGATTGACTAGTGTGGTAATAAAATTTTAAGAATTAATTCCAGACTAATGGTTTTGCCTTTGGCTGCTAACTGCGAAGTCAGCAGTTTGAAATCACCAGCAGCTTTGAGGGGTACAGACAGGTTATTCTACTCCTACGAAGAGTTGCAGTCTTGGAAATTCACAGGGTGGCTCTGCTCTGTCTTTTGGGGTTTCTGTGAGTTGACATCGACCCAGATGGCAGTGAATTTGGTTCTGGAGGTTGAATCCCAGGGAGTTTGAGATTGATGATGTTCCGAATGCCCAATTCTTCCAAGATGTTCCTCTGCTCCATTCATCCCCGACTCTTCCTTGGAGTATATTCCTACATTTCCCTGGGTTCTGGGAATCGCTGTAATATCCCACAGATACTCTTGAAATTTAGAGGAAATGTGTCACATGGCAGGGGTGGGTGGGGGTACAGTTCAGTCCAAATTTGAAGGTTAGCCAGTGATGAACCAAAAGCAGGGTCCAGAGTCAGAGGTCAAAATTGTCTTAAGGCCACAGCAGATCTTCTTGCTTTTATCAAAGCTCGGTAAGGAAACAGAAGTCTGATTCTCCAGAGGAGACTATATGTGCTAGGACCAGCATTTATTCCCCATAAAAGACGATGTCTTAAGGCACACATTCTACCAAGGTAAAGTTAGAGATTGCCCCAAGAAAGCAAGCAGTGTGGCTCAGGCCACACCCTCCACCAAGGTCAGTGTCAGCCTCACCGCTACTCCTGCCATCAGCACAGTGGTTCATGCCCTCCAAGATGGGATCATAGCCACAGACTTATACAATCTGGAAACATAATGTACCATATATGAACCATGGCTATAGGGCCATATTAATTGATTAAAACTCAACTCAATTTCCTTCTATGTGGATAGATATTATCCTTTCACAGTTAGCATTGTGCTTCAAGATAGATCTTGATATGTCCTTTCTTTTTTTTTATGTCCAAGATGTAATGAAAAATATATCATCAGTTAAAAATATGACCAAGTCCAGAGAGGATACACAGACACACCACACAAAACAAACAAAATACGACAAGCCTATGGAACAGGGTAGAACTGCCTTTGTGAGTTTCTGAGACTAAATCTTCTGGGGCAGAAAATGCTGCCTTTCTCCCATCAAAGCTAACAAGGGACAAAATATTTCAATCAATTCAGAGACTTGATGATGTGGGGACTTCAAGAAGTTCATGGCAAATGGAATGAATGGATAATAAGGATTTTCCATGAACCTATTTGAAGCCACCTTGTATAAAATCTGATCAAGAGATTGACTCCCAATTAAGACAAGTTCTCACTCGATTTTAATAAAAATGTCACAAAAAATTATTTTCAACTTGGCATGGTGATTAAAATTTTCACCTCAAAGAATTCAAGTATATTTTAACATCTGTGGATATGTCCTTTCTGATGAGGAATGTGATGCCGTTCCTCCTGAATCTGTCATTCCTGGAATAGTATAGCAGATGATTTTCTGACTCAAGATGGCCAATAGCAGTCCGCTTCAGCTCACTAGCACCTAGGATATTGATCTCTATGCAGTCCATTTCATTTTGATGACTTCTAATTTTCTAGAGTGATAGTCTGTACATTCTAGGCTCCGGTGAAGAATACGCATTTTGAGTTGTGGCCCCTTAGCAAATGAAGGTCTTGCAGGCTTTCCTCCCTCCACATCATTTTGGTCAGCTCCTCCTTGAGACGGTAGCTCTGCTTCAGTCATATTTTGGGTGCTTTCTGACCCGAAGACCTCATCTTCTTGCAGTATAGCTGACAATACTTTCTTGCTGGTTTTCATGAGGTTGTCAGTTTCTGAAAATGTTTCACAGCTATCCGTACGTCTTCAGTGGCTAATTCCTCCGAAGCGGACAGTCCATTTCTTCTTAACAGCCCACTCTTAGTCTGGAAATGCTGCTGAAACATGTTCCCTTTGGGTGACCCTACTGGTATTTGAAAAAACAAACAAAAATTAAACAACGACATGCTCCGGGATGGCAGCTACATTCAAGCCAAAATAGTGCTGGAGGGTGCAGCGAGTTCATGTTAATGAAAGAACAATTTGGAGAAGGAAGGTAAAAATAGTTGCCCAACTTGAGGAATGTATGAGGTGGTACCCCCCAAAATACCAGAACTTTTTTCAAAGCTACATATTAAAATTTTTTTTTCAAAACAACATTATCATCTTCAAAGTACTCTCCATTACATTTAATACATTTTTAAAATCTGTGATTCCATTCTTGGAAACACATTTTTTTCTTCTTCTACATCATCAAATTGCTGTGCTTTCAAGTTCCTCTTCATTAGTGGAAACAAAAAAAAGTCACATGGAGGGAGGTCAGGTGAGTCAAGGGCACGGGGCAAGAGAGGTATGCTGTTTTTCATGAAAAACTGGTGTACTGAGATGGCTATGCTAGCAGGTGCATTATTGTGGTGGCAAAACCAGTCCCCATCTGCCACAAATCACGCCTTTTTGTCACACACTGTTATGCAATCTTTTCAGAACCTCTAAATAGAAAGTTTGATTAATATTCTGACCTGGTGGAACGAACTCCAAATGCACTATCCCCTGACATCGAAAAAACAAAAACAACTGAGCATGGTCTTGGTCTTTGATTTTACTTGAGCTTTTTTTTTTTTTTTTTTCAGAGGGGGTGGTGGTGCAGTGAGCTTTTGACGTCTTCCACTGGCTTAATTGATGTCTGTGTTCAGCGTTTCAAGAATAGCATCATGTCTTTTCACCAGCAATGACCTTTGAAAAAAAGTCTGGGTTGCTTTAGAGCTGTTCTTTCAAAGCATGGTATGTTTCCGTTCAATGTTCTTCTTCCTGGTCAGTCAGAACTGAGGCACAATTTTGCAGACTCTTCTCATTCCCCAGTCTTCTGTTAATATTTGTTGAAGCTCCGAGATAGTCCAGATAACTTCCCCATCTCTTCAATGGTTTGTCATTGGTCTTCAAGCACAGTGCACACATTTGGTGGACATTTTCTTCTAAGAAGTTGATGGACATCCAGAATGAAGTTTGTCATCAATTGCCCTTTCACCTTTTTGTGAAACGAGGAAACCACTCTTACACTTGAGTTTCTCCTGCAGCGCTGTCCTTGTAATCCATGTTCAACATCACAACAGTTTCTGCGGCACTTTTCCTGAGTAGGAAACAATATTTCACAGCTGCCACTGTTCTTTTAAATTGGCATCACAAAAACGAGGTTTGATGGAAACTGCTTTTATGAAAAATGCACTGTGACCAGAGAGACGCCACTTCCCAGGTGATGGCACTCAAAGCAAGTTGCTCAATGCTCGCCTAGTGGGAAAAATGTGGACTATGCATGCTCTGCCCAGGGGAGCTTTATTCATTTTGTTTTGTTTTGTTTGGGGGGGCTTACCCCCTCGTAATCAATATTACTGATTTTTATATGACAAATGAACTTGATGTATGTATTGACATAGATATACTTTCAACACTAAAAAAGAATTTATAAAAGAATTTTATCTAAGAAAGGTGAAGTTTGATATGCCTATCCAGCAATTAAATGAAAATAGTGAGTAGACCTTTTATTGGGTAGAACCAAATAATAGAAAGATATAAAAAGTGGAAATTCACACAAGGGAGGTACACACTTCTTAGAATAACAACCATTTGAAATCCAAAGGGCAGCATTTATCCAAGGACAAATCAGATGGCTGGAAGGGTTAGGAAAAAAGATAACACGGAAATGGAAAACACAATGCGGAAATGGTATAAATAACGTTACATTGTGAAGATGGCAATCAATATATGAAACAACATTTGTATGAATTGTTGCATGGAAAACATATTCTCTGTCAATCTTGATTCATTTTATAATAAAATGTTAACATAATATTTTAAAAGCAACTAAATTAGTGAATTCATGTTTCAAAAGTCAATATTTGATATCGGGTTAACAGTTTCACTTAACTCATATGAGTTAAAGAGCTCTTAAATGTTTCAGGAATTGGCATATTCAGAGTAAAAAAAGCTAGAAGAAAATGTACCAAAATGTTACCAGTGGGTGGTGAGAATTAAGGTGGTTAAAATAATTTTTATACTTGTTCATATTTTACAAACTTTCGGTTGTTAGAAAGCATTGCATTTATAGCTAAGGAAATAGATTCCTAAGGACATCTCTGAGAACTATCTGCATTATTAGATGCTATGGTGTTACTTAGATGAAGCATTTAGTTGCTAACCAGTTGGAACCCACCAGATGCCTCCCAGGAGAAAAGATCTAGTTTTCTACTCCCATAAAGTTTACAGCCTGGGATATCCTATAGGGTGGCTATGTCCTGTACCATTGGCTGCCCATGAGCCAGAATCAACTCAAGGGTACACAGCAAAAGCCCCTGCATCATTAGTTCTTCGTTCTGCTTTTGTCAGCCCTTTACCTCCTTTCTTTGCGTCACAGAAACAAAGAGTTTGGAACGTGTTGCTTGAAACCATATTTCTATGCTTTTAAAAATTGCAGACAAATGTTAGCATCACAGAAAGCACTTGAACCACTCATGCCGAGGAAAGAGCTTGCCAGTCTGCATATTCATCTCAGTGCTTCACCCACTCTTTCACACACGCACCCCCAAAATATTCTCCCATGAAAGTCTAAGATTTTTGCTTTTGTCAGAACACTTAAGACAGATTAGGTCATGAAGAACAACTACAGGGGTGTGGTACTGAAAGAGTGTGGTCATCGAGGATTCTGAGACATCCTTAAAAACAAACGAACAATCCCAGTCAAACCTCGAAGCCATCAAGTTGATTCTAACTTGTAGTTGCCATATAGGCTGGAGTAGAATTGCCTCTGTATGTTGCTAAAACTGTAAACTTCAAGGGGGCAGAAAGTCTCATCTTTTTCTTGCTAAAACATTGTAAACCAAAAAACAAAATAAAACAACAATAATAAACCTCATTACCATTGAATCAATTCCGATAGGACAGAGTCGAACTCCCCTGTGAGTTTCTGAGACTATAGCTTTTTCCCTTTCTGGGAAGAGAAAGAATTGTCTTTCTCTGGCAGAAGGACTGGTGGTTTCAAACTGCTGACTTTATGGTTAGCAGCCAAACCTGTAACCACCACACCACCAGGGAACCTGAAACAATTCCAAAAACCAACCAAATTCACTGCCATCAAGTCAATGCTGACTCGTAGTCAACCCTATAGAATAGGGTAGAACTACCTTTATAGGAGTTCTTCCTGGGAGCAACTGATGATTTTGAACTGCTGACCTTTAAGTTAGCAGCCCAATACATAAATACTAAGCTATGAGGGCTCCCCTTGAAACATCCTGAGATAAGACAAATCTGAATAGATCCCTGCAGTGGAAGAAAATTAGGTCACCATCCAACTGTGCCACAGAATATAAAATTCTCATATACAAGTTCAATCTGAAGCTGAATGAAATTAGAACAAGTTTATGAGGCAAAAATGAAACCTTAAACATATCTCAAATAAAACCTTAAACATATCTCTGAATTTTGAGACCCTATCAATGTTACTCAAGGTGACTACATCTATGTGAAGAGATGATGAAGTTCAATATCAGCAACTAAAATGAGGCCAGGGGTTGTTTGTGGAACTGACCATGAATTGCTCATATGTAAGTTCAGGTTGATGGAGCTCTAGTGACATAGTGATTATGTGTTTGACTGCTAACCACAAGGGCCACAGTTCAAAACCCTCAGCCACTCCTTGGAATTCTACAATGGGCTTTCTACTTCCATAAAGAATTACAATCTCAGAAACCCACAGGGGTAGTTCTACCCAGTCCTGCAGGCTCACTATGACTTTGGACTGTCGCCTTGATGGCAATGAGTTTGGTTTTGACTGAAAAGTTCAGGTTGAAACTGAAGAAAAAAACAGTCCATGAGAGACAAAATACGACCTTAAGTCTATCCCACCTGACTTTCAAGAACATCTCAAGAACAATTGCTGCATTGAACGCTAATGACAGAAGACCTGATCATGTTCTTGAACATCATCAAGAACATCATTCATAAAGAAACCAAAGGTCGTTTAAGACTGGAAAGAAAAGATAAAGTGGATGTCAGAAGAGACTCTGAAACTTGCTCTTAATTGTAGAGTAGCTAAGGCACATGGAAAAAATGATGAAGTGAAAGAACTGAATAGAAACTTTCAAAGGGCAGCTCAAGTTGTTAATGTCAAATATTCTAATACAACGGGCAAAGGCCTAAAGTTAGAAAATATAAAAGATAAACATGCTCAGAATATCTTAAACTGAAGAAAAATCCAGGCCTTGAGTTGCAATCTTGCAATAGTCCATAGGCAAAATATTGAGTGATGCGGAAGCATTTAGAGGGGATGGAGAGAATGCATAGTCACCGTACCAAAAAGAACTCGTCGACATTCAACCGTTTCAAGAGACAGCATCTGAGCAAGAACAATGGTGCTGAAGGAAGAAGTTCAAGCTGCACTAGAAACAAGGTTTCAGGAATTGATGGAATTTCGACTGAAATGTTTCAACAGCTGATGAAGCGCCAGAAGTACTCACTTACCTATGCCAGGAAATTTGAAAGACAGCTACTTGGTCAACTGACTGGAAGAGATCCATATTTGACCACATTCTAAAGAAAGTTACCCAGCCGAATATGCAAATTATAGACCAATATCCTTAATATCACATGAAAGTAAAATTTTGCTGAAGATCACCTAGCCACAGAGACAACAGTACATTGACATGCAGCTGCTAGAGCTTCAGGCCAGATTCAGAAGAGTTTGTGGAAGAAGGGATATCATTGCCGACATCTGATGGATCTTGGCTGAAAGCAGAGAATACCAGAAAGATATTTACTTAAGTTTTATTGACTATGGCAAGGCATTTAACCGTATGGACCATAACAAACTAGGTGTGTGTCAGGGTTGTATCCATTCACTATACTTACTAAATCTGTGTAATCATCAAGTAATCTGAGAAGCTAGACTGCCTGAAAAAGGTCAAGTCAGAGTTATAGGAAAGCTCCTTTACAACCTTAGATAGGCAAGCAACATGAAAGTGTAGAGGACTTGAGGCAACTGTTGATAAAAATCAAAGACTGTAGCTTTCAATATGGATTACAATACAATATTGTGGGGTACCAACCCCCACAATCAAATGGGTGCAAGGGGTGGTTGTGTAATTGAGGAGTAAAATTAAAGAGACATCAGACAATATAAGGCATGCAATAGCTCACCTCCCGGACAGCCATGATCTCAGCAGCCAGGTCTGCACAGAGAGAGAGAATATATTTCCAATTATGGCATATATACCCTTTTGGGGATGTGCAACCTCCCTGAGTACATCATAATGGGAAGGGGTTGCAAAATCAGCATACATTCATCAATCAGAGGGGGACAAGGTAGGAGTGTACATGCAATCGGAAGGGGCAGCACTAAGGGTACACCTGTGACAAGATGAGTGGACCCTAGATTCAAGATGGCAGTCTAACCTTAGTCCTCAACTTGACTTGACCTTGCTCTTGGCTCTCCTTCAGGGAAACAATCCACTATCCTTATCAGAAGGGAGTGGGTCCTACTTAGGTTGGGACAAACTACAGAGCCTGATTGCTCTAGATGGCTGATAACCCTCATGGAGATAATTTCTAAGCAGCTGACCTCCGAGTGTACAGTCATTGAATATGTGTTGCATGCAGCACCTTAGGTTTGGCACATATCTGGGGGACAACTTGGGGAAAAACCCTTCTGCATCCCACACAGTATAAAGAAAACAAAAATTTTCACAACTGGACCAGTAAACACCATTATGATAAAAGGAGAAAAGATTTAAGCTGTCATAGATTTTACTTTCCTTGTACACACATCAATGCTCATGGAAGACGTCAGAAGATATAGTACATTGGGCAAATCTGGCTGCACAAATATCTCTTTAAAGTGTTAAAGCAAAAAAAGCACTTTACGGACTAAGGTGTTCCTGACCCAAGCCATGGCATTTTCAATTGCCTCATATGCTTGTGATAACTGGATAATATTCCAGGAGACTAGTGAAGATACAACTAATACTATCACTCAAATCTTCTAAATTCTTACATTAGTCTGTATGATAGCATTTATAGATAAAATTCCATTGAATCGAGTTCACTTATAATTAAGATAATATAGACCACTTTGTATCTTACAAATCGAACAAGAGAGTATGAACTGCCAGGAGAAAGCTTATATGCAAAAGGGATAGCCACACGTTGCAGTTCAGGGGTCCCTGCAGTATAGACACCCCAGGGCTTCTAATTTTCCTAGAGGCAGGCTTAAATACTTTACGTGCACATGGCCTGCAACTTGTGCCAGGATTACACAATGGAAGAGTTCACAATTCTTTGAAGGTTTACAAAGACGCATTAACACATCAGTCAAGGTATTCATGAAGGTCGGGGCGGGTAAGGTTGGGAACATGAAGTAATTGATAAATTTGCAGACTGCTGTCTTCTGCAGCTTTAGTCAGGGACAAGAGGCAAGGTTATCTCATGTGAGAGACAGGTCAGCCATTACTTCATCAGCACCCCTGGTTGAGCCATCAGCTTTCTCCTGCGGGCCATGAACTATGGAACGTGGTGGTCCTGTTCCTTTTGCCTAAGGAACAAACAACTTTACCCTCACAATTACATGAAGTACATGTAGAAGCCCCAGGCATAGGCTCAATAGTCTTTGCTGCTCTCCTGCCACAACTAGGTATATGGTGCAGTATACTACTGGATGTGTCACTTGACCCATTGACACATTTTATCGCATAACATGTCATGATACTTTCCCCTGACATAATTGTAGCTATCTCTATGTGCTTGCAACAGGTAGTTTTAATATCTTTTATTGCACACTCTTCTGTTAGCCATATAGTCTTATTTATTGTGGCTATTTTGATACAAACACCCTGAAATTTCATAGGAACCACCACTCTTATAATTGCTTCTTCATACTATTCGACCTTATCATTACCGTACTACAAATGTATCCTCAGCTGAAGTGTAATCCTAGCACGAGGTCTTCAAACCCTTCTACCTTTAATAGCAGCTTGATGAATTTTAGTAAGCTTAAGAAATATGGCCCTTTCTCCCACAATAACTTAATCAGATAACTTTTCATAATTCTACATTCATTTTCATGATCTAATTTTACCATACCATTTATAGATTTAAATATATTAATTACTGCTTTTCAATCTTTGTATATACTTATTATAATGCAATAAGGACATTTTTTTCATATCATATTGATACAATTACTCTTTCTTTTACATGAGAATACTCTAATTGCTATACATGTAATTCTCTTTCTCCTTTTATCTCTTAACCCCCAAATCATTTTAGGAATTATGTACTATAAGTATACTTCAAACAAAATGCTAGATTGTGGAGTTAGTGGTAGAAGATGGCCCTTCTTGTATACCAAGAGAGATGCAAGAATTGCTAAGTCTTCATATCAATACCTAAAGCTATGACTCTCTTTTTTAAAAAGATAGTAATCATTATGAGCCAACAAAATGGCTGCAACTCCAAATGAAAGCAATCAATATATTATCTGCCTTCACGCTTATTCTCATTTTAATTCCAACTTTACTTATTTTCACATAACTAAAGATATCCACAAATCTCACTACTTTACATCTACCCTAGGTATGATCCTAATTTTGTCAGATAAAGAAGCTATCATCTCTACTGAAATTGATTTACTATTAAAACTTTTAAATTACCTCTTTGTTTTCAATTAGATTACTTCACGTTGATATTTTTTTATACTAGTAGCACTATTTGTTGCATGTTCCATTATAGAATTCTCCACTATAGGAACATTCAGTGCAAGGGGAATCCTGCCCCTAGTACATCATCATGGATCCAGTAGGTGCAATTGTACAACGATAATAAGTAAAGATTATAGTAAAGTCATAAAGAGCATGAGAGATAGAAGAGAGATAGAAATAATGGATTCAGACACATTTCATGGTAGCAATGCTCACCTCAGCCTCACTTGGTGGTCCACGTGGAGAGAGAGAGATATTTAATGCTCACTAAGGCTTTTATATTCTCTGGGAATATGCAAGTCCCCTAATTACAGGTGAAGACCTATGTCACAGGAAAGAGTTGTGCTATAGGTAATACAGTACTGGAAGAAGGTGGACTAGGGGTATGCACATAATAGGAAGAGGAGGGATTGGGGACATACATGTGGCAAGATGGGTGGATCCTAGATTCAGGATGGCAGCCTAAGTTGGATGTCACTGAGCCGGTTTGACCTGTTCCCTGGCTCAAACAACTGATAGAGACCATTATCAGTAGGGTGTGAACTCCACCTACAGGAACCAAATTGATCACTGTAGGCCTTTAGAGAGAAGTAGCCCATTGTCCTTTACAACAGGGAGCAGGGCCTACCATAGTCTGGTGACTGACTCTCTCCAGGGAGGATGTCTGTAAGCATCTGACCTCCCCCCATATGCTAGCAAAAAGTCCCTAATGTTTGGCATGTATTTGGGGGAGACAAAGCTGGAGAAAAGTCTCTTTATAATCCTACAACTCCCCCTTTTGTTTTATATATAAAATTCAAAAGCCACATGGGCAACATGGCTATTTTCTGTACATTAAAAGCTGTGAAGGCAAAACAATGATCCAATTAATATAGCCAAAAATTCAGGCTTATGGTAAACATTTTGAATCCAGATGCTGGGGATAAAGTCCCCCTATGCCCACCTGCTATTGGAGGAAGGTGTGAGAGGGATTGGATGCTGTGGTGGAAAGAAATAGAGCCAAATAGGAATGTCTGCTTCTATAGGGAGATTGAATCAACCATTTGCTCACTTTAAGGCAGCACAGTTTTAAGGGAGAAAACTGTGGAAATGATAGAGTACCGCAGGAAAATGTACTTGGACTATGTCTCCAACTACCAGAGTGGTGGTCTTCCCGCCATGGAATACTAGTCTTCCAGATTCCCTCCATACCAGTCAGGTAATAAGTCCAAGTTTTATTTCCCTCAGTGCTAGTATCCCACATTTCCCCTTTTCGCATTTTGTTTAAGATTTAATAGTGTCACAGAGGCAACATGGTCTCTCTTCATATCTCTTAGCTTCCTATAGAAGCATCTGACCTCCCAGATATGCTAGCAAATAGCCCCTAATGTTTGCCATGTCTTTGGGGGAGACAAAGCTGGGGAAAAATCTCCTTATAATCCCACACATTCAGATCGGTTCCATAACCCATTTTTCAAATATCTTCTTTTTCTAATCACTATAATAATTCTAGGTACTGCCAGCAACTCATTCCATCTATTTATCAGATGAGAAGGTGTTGGCATTATATCATTCTTACCAATTGGCTGATGATACGCTCGAGCAGATGTTAACACAGCAGCCATACAAGCCATCCTCTACAACTGTAGTGGTCACGTTGGTTTTGTAATACCATAGCATGATTCCTCATATATTTGAACTCATGAGAACCTCAACAATTCTTTATGATAAATTCAAATTC
>NW_022103896.1:75591955-75601005 GCF_000313985.2 Echinops telfairi | reverse complement strand
ATTTTTTTAAATCATTTTATTGGGGCTCATACAACTCATCACAATCCATACATACATCAATTGTGTAAAGCACACTTATACATTTGTTGCCGTCATCATTCTCAAAATTCGCTTTCCTCTTGGGTTAACAATTGGTATTAATTAACGCCATTAACCTTCCCCTATATTTGTATTCAGACATTCTTCAAAGCATATTTTTTATCTTCTCTGGATTTATTATATTCACAGCTTTAATGATGAACAAGATATATGTAAAATATGTGGCTTTTACAAGCCATTTCCCTTTTTGACATCAGTGCTGACATTTGGAAGTCTAGCACTAACAGGTGCACCTTTCTTACAGTTTTTTTTTTCCCAAAAGATCTTATTATCAAATCTGCTGGTATGTTTTATGCCAATGCCTGAGCTCTCCTGTTAATTTTAATGGCAGCCTCTCTAATAGCCCTTTATAGTACTTGAATTCTTTCCTTTGCCCTTCTAATTCAAACCTGATTTCCTCTCCTAATCTTAATCAATGAAAATAATCCCTACCTTAATGTATACTATCAAATGCCTTGCACTCAGCATTTGAACTATGGTTTTGGCAACGAATATTGAAGGTGTCATGCACTTCCCAAAGAATGCACAAATCTCCAAGGTACAGCCAGAATCCTCCTCGAAACGGAAGATGCTGAGACATCCTTTCATGTACTTTAGGTATGTTATCAGGATAGACCAGTCTCTGAAAAGGATACCGTGATCGGTAAGGTCGAAGACCAGCACAAATGGGAAGATTCTCAATGAGATGGACTGACACAGGGGCTGCAACGATGGCCTCCAACAAAGCAAAGGCTGCGAAGATGCCACAAGATGAGCAGTGGTTCCTCCGTTGTGCTCAGAGTGCCTATGGTAGGATGCAATTCATGGCGCCTAACAACAACCACACATGTTTTGCTTGGATATATTGGTCACATTTTTCAAATTGTTTAATATTCTCATTTATTTCTTAATGTTTAATTCTTGCTAATCTGGTTTCCCCTCCCTAATTGGCCAATTTTTATATTTGATATTTGAGTAGCGCAAGATTCTACTTTTATATTTGAGTAGCGTAAGACTCTATAAGTGATTAAAACCCTTTCTAGGAATTTTAAAGGACCCCTGGTGGCATGGTGGTTACACATTGGACTCCTAACTGCAAGGTCAACAGTTTGAAACCATCAGCCACTTTATAGGAGAAACATGGGGCTTTCTACTCCTATAAAGAGTTATACTCTTGGAAAGTTACAGAGGCAGTTCGACCCTATCCTATCGGGTTGCTCTAGGGCATAGATCATTCAATGGCATTGAAGAGTGAGGCATTTTTGGATTTCAGTCATTCTATGATAGATTTTGTAAAATATATTCTTTTTACCTGCCTTTTCCTATTGGATCTTTGAATGGCTCATACAAGTAGCTTAAACATAATTTGTGCATTTGTTGATAAAATTTGTCCCATGAGCATCTATAGGTAGTTATTTTTACCCAATAACTGAAGGATGGTCATTTTTTAGTAAGCAGTAGCTACATTGAAGTGAGAGGAGAGGACAATATGATTTACATATTTCACTTGCCTTGGGGCACGAGGGATGTGATAGATCTTGGCAGATTAATGACAATACATGTTTGAAATTTTGAATAAAAAATTAGCAAAGAAAAATAAAAATGGTCAGATTACTGATTTAATAAGAGAATTGATTCCATATCAATATAAGCAAACAGAAACTTGACTTAGCATTCGAAGGTCTCATTTAAAAACTGAGTTGCATCTGACAGATGTGTAGTTGTATTCATTTTAATCTCAGCTATATGGAGACAGAAGCCTTACCAAAACAGTGCTGTTTCAAGCACTGATAACTCTAATATCTGTGAATATGCATCTGAAATAAAGGGTCTCCTTCAAAGCTGAGAATTAAAATAGATTATGAGTGTGGCCCTATGAGTCTGTATGCAAGAATTCTTGTTTTCCACATGAGAGACTTGGGTTTGAATCTGGCCATTGCATGTTGGATACAACCAACACCTATGTGTCAATATGCTTAACAGGTTTGAGTGGGACTTCCTGAGAAGATGGTATAGGGAGAAAGGTCTGGACACTTAGTTCTGATAATCAAGCAATAAAAGCCCCTCGAATCTCTATGGTTCGACCTGCATCCTGTCATGAAGATTAGACTGGGCAGTATTTAATTAAGTTGTGTGGAGTCTCCAAGAGTCAGAGGTCAACTTGACCAAGTTATCAAGGACAATAAAAAGCTAAAAAATTATCCTATAATTTTTTTTTAATATATAGAATCTGGAAGGCAACATGAGGTTCTTGAATCAGCTGACTTCATTAGTCCACAGCACAGCAAGCAGCACAGCTTCATGTTAATCCCAACGTTCCTTGATTCTTCAGTCTCTCAGGGCAATCACGGAGAGGTCCAGATGGATGCTACACAATTGGTGAGTTTCTGTTGCAGGTGAGGAACTGTGTTTAGGAAATCTATTTATTTAATAGTAAGCTGGCTCTGTGTGCTGGCGGATGACTCAACTTTAGGTTGCTCATTGCAAACAAAACAGCAAGAAGTGTCCTGAGTGAGAAGCATACAAGGCCTTGGGTCCTTAGCGTTACCTGACAACAATGTACAGGTGTTTTCAGGTAGATTGCCTAGAGGATGACAGGGAGAGGTAGTCAAACTCTGGTTTATTTTATAGGTAAAGCTGACGATTATCTGAGGGCTTTGATCTATGAGAAGTTGTTCTATAGGATCAGTCTTTTATTAATTTTATTTCATAGAGGACATGTTATCTATTAGTTTGGGGAGCACCCGTGGTGCTGTTGCATTAGCATTGGACTGTTAACCTAAAAGTTGGCTGTTCAAATATATCAGCTGAACCATGGACGAAAGATGAGTCTGTCTGCTCTCATAAAGATTTACAGCCTCAGAAACCCTATATAGGGTGTTTAGGAGTCAGAAATGACTCCCTGGCGGTGGGTTTAATTTTTGTGTTGCTGATATTCATGCCCAGTAGATCGAATATTTGTCAGGCCTGGTGTAGTATTTATTCAGTTTCAATCTGCAAAGTAAGGTGCTTCTCAGGACATAGAGTTACAGTCTCAGAAATTTACAAGGGCAGTTCCACCCTATTTTATTGGATTTCTGTGAGTTGTAATGGAGTTGATGGCAATGAGAGGGTCAGTGAGTGAGTGAGTGTGAGTGAATAAGGTGGTGTGTCAGTCTGGGTACTTTAGAGAAACAAATCCACAGCAACTCATGTATAAGAGAGAGTTTTATATAAAGGTTAAGTGCACATCAAGAAAACATCCCAACCCAGTGCTGCCCAAGCCCACAAGTCCAACATTAACCCATATGTCTGACACCAATCCACAAAGTCCTCCTCCATCTCACAAAACAGACACAATGATGCGGACTGCAGGAGGAAAGCCGAATCAATGACTGTGTAAGCATCTCAGCACTGGCAGGAGTCTCCATACAGTTGCTCCAGCACCCGGGGCTGCATCGGGGTAGGTCCCTGTGGCTTCTCCTCAGGGATGTCTTGCAGGAAGTGAGCCTTGCCAGCTAAAACAGGGAACTAGCTAAGGCAGCTGCACCCTGGTCCGACCATCACAAAGCAAGAGACCCGAGAACTAGAAAGGCGAGGCTCACTGAGCCATTTATCCCTCTGCCCTTCAATTAACCCCACTTGTGTTTATTGACCAGGTTGGCACAATAAACTAACTGACTGGGGGAGAGGGCAGATTAGGGTCAGGGATTTGTTCCCAATTCTCCTTTATTCCTAACTCTCCCTTGGGAGAGGTACCTGAAGGGAATGAGGTAGCTTCCATTGGGAATTAAAGGTAGGTAGGGAACAGTAGTAGCCTTGTCTCTTTCAAGGCACAGCCATTTGGTGTAAAAGTGTTGCCAGCTCTCAACTGGCTTGTCTCGATCTTCTAGGACATGGAGGACTGGAAGGGGTCCTCCTCCCCATTTGCTCCCTTCCTCCTTTTCTCCAGCCCAACTTGGGTTTGGAGAGGGAGTGTGCGACTAGGGGCCCCAATCCTAGCTCTTACCCCTTTCTTCCACCCTTACCACTTGTCTAGATGTAGTGCCCTTTTCCTAGGGGAGCAGGGAGTGGAAGGCACAGGGGGAAAACCCAGGGTCTTCCTTTTAATTCCTTCTGAACCCTCCTTTCAATCCTCAACCCCAAAGGTAAGGACTTCCCCTGCCATCTCCAAGCCTAGATTGTTCGTAACTCGGATCTTACACCTTTGATAACAGATGCTATTTGTATGAAGGGAAAATCGTAAACAACACTTGTTCTTTTAATAAAAGAATGTTTTCTAAAAAATTGAAAAGCAAAATAAATCTAGTCAGTAGTCCTAGAAATTCTGGTTCTCTTGGTTTAGAAGGAATCTAGGCATTAGAATTTAAAAACCAATAAACAAACAGGGAACTCATGCCGTGCAACGGTTAAGAGTAGAAGTGCCTTATATAGTTTCTAGTCTGGAAACTTACCAAGTCTTTTCTTCCTCTGGAATTACTTGTAGGTTATAACCACCAACCTTTTGCTTAGCAGTGGAATCGTCTAACCACTTTGCTAGGGTAGTTACCATTTGGAAATGGCCAGTTGCTCTTCAACATGCATTTTATATTCTTTCTTTTTAGTGATTCACCAGTCTTCCTACCCCCAAAGAATGCTTTTGTCTGGAAAGACACCTCTTTTCCTAAAAAAATTATTCTGAAGCTGCTGGTGCCCGGCTATCAAAAGATATAGTGTCAGGGGTCTTAAAGGCTTGAAGTTAAACAAGCGGTCATTTAGCTGAGAAGCAACAAAGCCCACATGGAAGAAGCACACCAGCCTATGTGATCATGAGGTGTCGAAGGGATCAGGTATCAGGCATTAGAAGACTCCCAAACAGACAAATAAACAAACAAACGAAACATATTGTTGAGGATGAGGGGGATTGGAGCAGAGACCCCAAACCCATCTGTAGACAATGGGACATCCACTCACAGAAGGGTCACAAGGAAGAATGAGACAACCAGGAGGTTCCCTGAGGCTTCCTTACCTGTCCAGCCTTTCAGTCTTTCACTTCGGGCTAGACCGGAGCATGTACAGTTAGGAGCTCTTGACACATGGAATCCAGGTCATATAAACCCTCCAGGAACAGAAATGGGAGTAGTGATACCAGGAAGGTAGGGGGAAGGTGGGGAGGGGAAGAGAGCAACAGGGAACCAATTGCAATGATCAGCACATAAACCAACTCACCCCCCACCCCAGGGGGATGAACAACAGAAACTGTGGGGGAAGGGAGACAGTGGTTGGTGTAAAATATGAAAATAATAATAATTTATAGTTTATAATTTATCAGGGGTCATGAGGGTGGGAGGGGAGAGGGAGGGAAAAATGAGGAGCTGATACCAAAGGCTCAAATACAAAGTAAATATTTAGAAAATGATGATGGCAACATATGTTCAAATATGCTTGATACAATGGATGTATGGATTATTACAGGAGACATAGGAGCCCCCAATAAAATGATTTTTTAAAAATAGCTATTATTATCATAACAATTATTTGTAAAGAATAACAAGCTTTTTAAAGACTTGTTTAAAATATTAAGTAAGGAAATGTCTCCATCTGCAGAAAAAAGAGAACAAAATTATGATGACAGTTGTTATAATATAAATCATGCAAAGAAATTTGACTAAGAATTAGTACCTACTCTTTCTTTATATATAACAATCAGTTATTTTCTTTACTCTAAAATATTTTGCCAGCATGAATCTTATTTTCTATCTAAAAATAACTTGTAGAATTTGAAAATAAGAGTATTAAGTGGCCAAAAAACCCTAAATATGACTGCATAAATGAATTATAATTCTTCAGCATTTCCTTTTTATTTTAAGATAAAATAAAAATACCGGTAGCTTGAATTTAAGATATTTTAAAAATGCTGATTTCTGTAAGGTAATGTATCATGGCCCCATCAAATAAGGTACATTGAATCTATTTATTCAAAACTTCCTAGAGCACTTGCTTTTAGTGCAGAAACTCAAAAGGCAGAAGATGAGTGAGACAATTTTACGGTAGAAAATGGAAAGCCTTCAGGTATGCTCTGTTGGGAGGCTGCTAGCATGAACAAGGTAGAGTTTGGAGCAACCCAGGTGGTGGTTTGCTATTGTTAGGTGCTGTTGAGTCTGGTCTGGCTCACAGAGACTTTACATGCAACAAAGCATCGCTCAGTGCTGTGCCATCCTCCCAATTATTGCTATGTTGGGCTTCACGGTTGTAGCCAATTCGTTAATCCATCTGGTTGAAGATTTCCTCTTCACTGACCATCTACTTTTCTTCCAAGCTTGATGTCCTTTATCCTTTGGCAAGTTTGATGTCTCTCCTGGTAACGTGTCCACAGTGTGAGACAAAGTCCTGTCATCCTCACTTCTAGGGGGCATGCTGGCTGTCCTGCTTTTCCCTTCTGGCAGTCCATGGCACTTTCGGTATGTTTCACCAGCACCGTCATTCAAATGCACCAGTTCACCTTCAGTCTTCCCTTTTCATTGTGGTTTATTTTTATGTAAGGCACATCACCGCTTTCTTATTGTTATGATCCCTTGACAGAAGAAAAGAAGACTTATTGACAAGGTCAACCATCTCCTTGTTTTACTTCAATCGAGAACATGCATATTGAATTGTTCAGATTTTTCAGTGCCCTATGCATGCCTAGGAGTGACTGTGAAACCATATGATTATTGAGTTTAGAATGACAAATAAATTCCAACAGCTAGGTAGATTCTTAAATATGGATTCCACAAGTGATAATCTACTTTATTAAATGGTCCCAAAATTATGTCCTCATAGGCTCCAGTGAGAATGAAGACATTGTATTGGAGCTTATATTCTGAGCACAGGTTTGCAATCAACGACAGATAACAGAGAAAGCCCAAAATCCATTTGCAGAGTTCCCAATTGGATTAAGCCTCCAACGAATTTCTTCTTATCGTGAATCAGAATGTGAACAGCCTTGCCCTCAAACAGAGTGTATTAGAAAGTGGATTGCTTCCACCTCCTGAGCCAGCCCTAACAAAGTATGGACAGTCTTGAGAAGACCCTGAACAAGAACCAAGAGGCAGTTGTGGGAGCAGAACAAGGGAATGCTGAATGGTTTAAAATCAAGGTGCACATCAGGGTTGTACCCTCTCAACCACACTTATTCAATTTTATGCTGAGAAAATCATCAAAGGAGCTGAGTCAAGTGATCCAATGAAACATTGCATTTGGTAAATCTTCTGTACAAGATCTCTTTTAAGTGTTGAAAAGCCAGGAGCTTGCTCTGTGGACGAAGGTGCGCCTGACCATGGTATTTTCAATCGCCTCATATGCATGTGAAAGTTGGACAATGAGTAAGGAATACAGAAGAAAATTTGATGTATTTGAATGATGGTGTTGGCTAAGATTTTTGAAAGTACTATGGACTGCCAAAATGACAAACATATCACTCTTGGAAGAGGTACAGCCAGAATGCTCCTTAGAGGCAAGAATGGTGAGACATCATCTGACATACATTATCAGGAGAGAGCACTCCTTAGAAGATAGCATACTTGCTATAGTGGAGGAATAGCTTAAAAGAGGAAGGTCCTTAATGAGAAGGCTTGAAATAGTGGCTGCAGCATTGGACTAAAACACAAGAACAATTGTGAGGCTGGTGAGGGACAATTGGTACTGTCGCACGGGCACCTAAAAACCACCACCAGCCCAGGGAAGGCAATCTTCCTCAGGGGTTTCCCTGGGCGTCCCCTTGATGGAGGTTGAAGCCCAGGAGCCATAGTCATGAATGCCTTGGTCAGAAGGTCCTGGGCCAATTGAACACACTCCTCAGCCTAGCTTACTGTATGTGTCCCAATCCTAGTTCCATTCCCACTTCTAAGGTCCCACCTTCAATGGGGATGTTTTGTTCTGCCTCCAGGCAGGCTTCCTTTCATGTTCTACTTAAGTCTCTGATTCTCTGTAAACCCTTGGACACCATTATGCCCTCATACGAACGGTCTCCCTAATGGAGGTGATCTGTCTTTGTCTTTTACTGCATAAGACTTAAAAAATGTTTTCCTAAAATTGTCTTTGAAATTTAGGGGGTCTCTTTTGTACCCTAAAACAACATAAGCTGTCATGAGGGTTACAACGCAGTTTTAATATCTGAAGAAAAGTGTATTGTTATTTCACAGTATTTGACTTCGCCAAACAGGAAAAGAGATAGCAGATGAGGAGATGGGTCAACTTCTAAGGAAGACCTTTGATGATGGGCAACTGTAGTCCTCTAAACTTCACTGCTTGCAATCATCAGATACAATAATGGTTGGAGTTTAATAAGTCCTCAGACGTATAGCCAGCCCTTTATTTAAAACCAGTTCCAACATTCAGCTTCTGCATGCTGCATTTCATGTGGCACACAGTAATTGTCTTTATTTTGCAGGAAATCATTAACTTCTACTGCACTGCCACATTTTACTATGCATTAAGCATCTGGTATCAACAGACTAAACAACATAGAAAGCAGGATTATGCTGTCAGGCTTAATAATTCAGAAATATTAACCAGCTCTCATAATTATCAGTAGTTTTTCACGTGTAATTGGCCCTTGATGTACATTTTGTACTTATGCGTAACTCTCTGCATACCAGTGTAAGATAATGGTGCCTAATCTTTCATGTAACTAACAGAGTTAATTTGGCTAAATGAAATCAATTCATCAGTGATAGTAGTTCCTTGCCACACATATGTACAAATTAGCAAAGCACACATATACACATTCTCTCTTTCACACACACACTACACAGGCTACCAGGCAGCTATTTTAAATTATCCCACATACTTTCTGTTATGTACAGTGACAGGTAAGAAAAGCTACTTAGCCTTCAACACACTTGAGAAAGGTAGAAAGTGAACCGTGTTCAAGAAGACTTTGCCTTGAAGTTAATGTCTGTAGCTTAGTTCTCTGTAAGCTTCAACATGAGATCATTTGCTCCCCTTTTTAATTAAAACATATTTCTCATCTG
>NW_022103896.1:75539395-75587094 GCF_000313985.2 Echinops telfairi | reverse complement strand
AAATGATGAGGGCAACAGATGTACAAATGTGCTTGACACAATGGATGTGTGTATGGATTGTGATAAGAGTTGTATGAGCCCCCAATAAAATGATTTAAAAAGAAAGAGTAAAAGAAACTCTGGTGGCACAATAATTAAGCACTCAGGTGCAGACAAAAGGCTGATGGGTGTTTGAACAACTCCACTGGTGAAACGTCTGGTTACCTGCTCCCCAAAACATGACAGCTAGACAGTCTCCTGGGCCAGTCCTCCTCTGTCACGTGTGGCCACAATACTTCAACATCAACTCAACAGCATCAACAATAACAAAACCTCGTGAAGAGTGATGGCTCTGAGTGGGAAAGGGAGGTTTCCTCAGGAAGAGCAGCAATGTGGATGAGCTACAGAGCTCTTCCTGGTGATGTTCCCAAACTGTCCAAAGGAGCTTTGATTGCTTTTGCTTTCTTAATTGTGCTCCAAATAGATAAGGTTTCTTAATATTTGAATTTTAGGTATACTAGAATATGAGATGTAATATTTCTAGCAAAGAAAGATTTTTCACAAAGCTAAAACAACTCTCTAAAAGTGAAATTTAGAAATCAAGTCCATTCATAACACCTATGGGGGAAAATAGAATCCATTAGGAGTACATTTAACGAAAGAGGTGCAAAATTTATACTGTCAAAATCTAGATAAATGAAAAAAAATCTCATGTTTGGATTGGAAGATTTAATATTGCCCACATGTTAAATCCAAACTGGTCAACAGATTTAGAATCAGTCTTATCAGAATCTGAACTGACTTATTTGTACAACTTAACAAACTTATTCCAAAATTCAAGGAACCTAAAATAACCGAAACAATCCTAAAAGAGAAGGACACAGTAAGATGACTGGGGAGATTCCTTTATTTGTCAATTAATTAACCATAGAGCTATGATAAAGCCCAACCATTCAATCCTTAGGTAGATATATCCTAAGGAAATAAAAAGTTATACTGTACTCACACTGAAATTTGTTTATGGTATTGACCACAACAGTATGGGATTGGAGTAAGGACAGACATGCAGATGTATTAGTACTTAAATTCTAGCTACTAGTTTTACCCAAAGCTATAGTTTACAGTGGGAGCCCTAAAATGTGTTTGAGTCTCCACATAAATTCAGCTCTACCTAGTTCTTATTGATGTTTGTCTCGCTTTTCCGCCTTTAGGCAATGTGAGGTTGCTTTCACAACATTTTCCGGTTCTGAGAAGGACAATCTCACCCCAATAATTTGCCTGGATATTCCCTTGATGGAAATTGGGGTCCTAGGACCACATGGTCATGGATGCACACTAACCAAGGTGGTCAGAGGGCACTGAACCAATTTTGTACACTTGCCAAATATATAATAATATCCAGGCATTAATCATAGTTCTTCCCCTGCTTCTCCAGCCCCACCTGCAACTGTGTTCAACTCATCTGTCGATCATGATTTTGTGACATTTTCCTTTGTTCTCCATATCTTCTTTAACCAGCTGCTACTGTGAATCCTTGGACACCATGAAGACCTCATTCTGATGGTATCTTTCCTCATCTGGAAGATTTGTCTTTGACCTATTTAAGACTTCATAAATGTGTCTCTATAAATTATATTTGAACTTGTGGTATCTTTTTTGCTGTAGACCACAGATCAATCGAATAGCCTTGAGAATCCAGAAATAAACCTGTACACCAAGAGCCAATATGCTTTTTTAACAAGCATTCCAAGGTCATTCAATAAAAAACAACAGTTTCTTCAACAAACAGTGTTGAGACAATTGGATTTCCATATGCCAAAAATTATATTGGATCTCACAATGGATTGAAGTTCTGAAGGTGGATTATCGATTTAAATGTATGATCTAAAATGATGAAACTATTAGAAGAAAACATTCGGGATAAAACATCATGATCTTGGATTTGACAAAGGATTCTTAGATATGACGTCAAAAGGAATAGAAACAAAAGGAAAAGCAACTAGATAATTGAATGTCACCAAAATTAAAACCTTTTTAGTTTCATAGGAAACCATAAGGAAAATAAAGGCACGCTGTCGAACAGAAGAAAAGATTTGCGAAGCATGTGCATGATAAGGGTTTTACATCTAGGGCATACAAAGAACATTTAAAATAATGATAAAAAGACTAACAACCCCATTTGAAAATGGGTGAAGATGCCACACTGACGCTTGAGCACACCCTCTAAAAAACCAAACATGTGCATTAGGAACCAGTTAGAGCATCTCTCTCCTCTCTCTGTTTCTGTTTCTCTCTCTCTCTCACACACACATGCACACACACATGTGCTCATCCATTAAGAACCCACCAGCACACAAGCACACCCTCCAAATGGATGTGAGAGGAGACCAGTAGGGGAGAAGAGATATGAAGGACCAAGAGTTTTACCCCCAGGTGCCTCTCCACACTTTCAGTAGATGACTCATTCTTGTCTGGAGAACATACTGTCAAAACTTTGCTTACAACTACCTGTGCCCTTGGATTTAGGAGTGAAAAACTCTGATGGGAGAGCAAGCAAAGGAAGGCCACCCCAAGCCTGTAGAAATGGTGGTCGTTGGATCTTAGGTGGGGGCCCTGGTTTAGTGGGTGTTCATTGAAAGGTGACCCAGAACCACCATATATTTAGTATCTCAATGCTCCCCCTGTGTTAATACGACAGGTTTTAATCTGAGAGGCAAAGATCTGCCCTTGTAAGAAAGGATATAGGAAATTTTCCCCTAGCATCAACCCCGTGCTCAATGTACACAGAGCTCAATCAATTAAGAAAGCAATCTGTACCAAGCAACAACTTAGGGATTGCAGCTCGCAGTTGGAATATACATGAGTAAACTTCTCATATCAGCAATATTTTAATTATTGATGTTATGATAAAGTATCGATGTTATTCATATAATCACCTTGTATCACAGGGGGGTGTTTGACAATATTTTTCTTTCTTTTTTTCTGTTTCTGTTTTGTTGTTGTTTGTTTTTTTGATCTACTTGGTTTTGTTTTTTGTTATAATATGAAGGCCAAAGTAAACAAGGGTCATTCATAACCTATGGACAAGCAGATGGATTCTATGCTTCTACTTAATTCTAGCCCCAATCCAAAACCAGCTATTTAAAAATATATATATATGAATATTATATCAAGAAAACAACTAAAAATAAAATTAAAAGGAAAAGAAACTTGGTCAGTGGTAGCAATGGGTGAACAGAAGAGTTTTTACTTAGGGGACATTGAGCTTATGTTAATGGTGGAGGAAGAATTTGGGAAAAAATATCGATAATGGTGATACACCAAAAAGAGTATAATAAATGGCACTGAATTCTACATGTAGAAATTGTTGAATTGGGGAATGTTGTTGCGTATAATTTTTCCACAATTGAAAAAATTAATACTTATAACTAACAATGAGTACAAGGAAGAAGAAAATGCCCCAAAATTGATTGAGGTGATGATTGTATGACTCTTCTCTATAAGATTGAACTATTGGCTCGTGTATGTGGCAGAAGTGCCGATAAAACTGTTAAAAAACAAAGTGAATAGATTCATTCAGAAAACCCTTTTCTTTTACTTATAAAAGCTCACTTTCACTTACAGAAAATAAAAGCATCTCAATAGACAATTCTCTGAAGAAGTTATGCAAATGCACAATGAACACATGATGCTTGACATCATTAGTCATCAGAGCAATGCAAATCAAAGTCACGTTCACTAGGATAGCTCGAATGAAAATGTCAGATAATAATAAGTGTTGGCAAATATATGAAGAAATAAGAACCCTCAAATACTACTAGTGGGAGTGTAAAATTGTGCGCTCATTTTGGAAGACAGTCGGAAGTTGCCTCAATTAATTACACATCCAGTTACAGTAAAACCCAATCATCCAATCCCTAGGTACATTTATCTAAGAGAAATAAAAACTTATCCCCACACTGAAGCTTGTTGATAGCAGGATTATTCATAGTAGCCAAAAGGACAACACAAGTTCAATGTTCATTAGTTGATGAATGCTTAAGCAAAATGTAAATATTTATACAATACACTATTATTCAACCATAAAAAACCACAAAGCACTTAAAAAAACCTTGAAATTATTATGCTAAACTGAATGAAAGGTGTTCACAAAATACCACACAATATTCTTTGCCAGCACCGCAAGTCAAATGCATAAATTCTTCTTTGGTCTACCCTTTTCAATGCCCAACTTCTGCATTCATATGAGGAGATAGAAAATGTCATAGATTGGGTCAGGTGCACCTTAGTCCTCAAAGTAACATCTTCGTTTTCCAACACATTCTTAAATGCTTTTACGATAAAGTGTAACATGTCCTTTGATCTCTTGAATGCTACTCCCACGAGTATTGATTGTGGACCCAACCACAATGAAATCCTTGACAACTTCAAACTTTTATCCATGGGGGCGCTACCTGTTGGTCCAGTTGTGACAACATTGACTTTCTTTACATTGAGTTGTAATCCGTATTGAAGCCTGCACACCCTCAGTCTTCATCAGCAAGTCCTTCCAGTCCTCACTGTCACCAAGCAAGCTTGTGTCATCGGCATATCGCAGGTTAACGATAAGCATTCCTCCAATCCCGATACTGATTCCTTCTTCATATCGTTCACCTTCTCTGCTTATTTGCTTAACTTACAGATCAAGCATGGTAAGAGAATACAACCCCGGGACACCTTTCCTGATTTTGACCCACGCACTATTCACTTGTTCTGTTAAAACAACTGCCTCTTAATCCCAGGTTCTTCAGGAGGACAGTTGTCGGGCGCCATCAAATTGGCTCTGACCCATAGCAGCCTAATGCATCTTCACAATTGTTCCTGTGCCTGAACACATTGATGCAGCCACCGTGTCAATCCATCTCACAGAGGGCCTTCCTCTTTTCAGCCACCCCATCCACTTTACGAACATGATGTCCTTCTCTAGGGACAAGTTTCTCCTAACAACACGTCCAAAGTAAGAGGAAGTTTTGCCATCCTTGCCTCTAAGGAACACACTGGCCTTGCTGATTCCAATAGAGATTGATTTGTCCTTTTAGTCCATGGTACTTTCAATATTTTTCTCCAGCATCACAATTCAAATGCATCTATTCTTCTTCAATTTTCCTTATTCAACGCCTAACTTGCACATGCAGATGAGGCAATGAAGAATACCATGGTTTGGGACAGGCACACCTTAGTCCTCAAAGTAACATCTTTGCTCTTCAATACTTTAAAGAGGTCTTGTGCAGAAGATTTGCATAATGCAATGTCTTTTGATCTTGTCTGCTGCTTCCATAGAGCACAGAGTCCAGAATTCCCATTCTTTTCAAGCTTATCCATAGTTTGTTATGATTCATACAGTTTCATGCCTTGCATAGTTAATAAAACACAAGTAAGTATCTTTCTGATATTCTCTGCTCTCAACCCAGATCACCTGACATCAACAATAATATCCCTTGATCCACATCCTCTTCAGAATCCAGCCTGTTTCTGGAAGCTCCCTGTTGTAATGCTGCAACCATTGTTGAAGGACCTTCAGCAAAATTGTACTTGCATATGATATCATTGTTAGGGTTCTTTCAATAATTTCCACATTCTGCTGGGTCAACTTTCTTTGGAATGAGTACAAATATGGATCTCTTCAGGTTGTTTGGCCAGGTAGCTGTCTTTCAAATTTCTTGGCATAGGTGAATGAGTGCTTTCAGTGCTTGTTGAAACATTTCAGTTGACATTCTGTCAATTCCTGTGTAGCTTAGATTTATTCCTTCAGTACCATTGGTTTTTAATGTGGTTGAATGTCAATTCATTCTTTTTGGTACAGTGACTGTGTAAATCCTTAAATTTTCCTGTCTCTTTCAATATTTTGCTCAAAGAATAAACTCACATCCCAACTCATGGCTTGATTTCTTTTTCCTTTAGTTATTTCAGTTTAAGATACATTGTGCATGCTCTTCCTTTTTGATTTTCTAATTCTAGATCTTTGCACATAGAATATACTTCCATTTGAATGGAAGTTCAGGATAGGTAACTAATGATTTCTTAAGGCTGCTGGGGAGGGAGTGAGGTGGTATGGCTAATAGCTATCCAGTTTCTTTCCGGGAAAATAAAAATATTCTAAAATTGCATGTGGTGATGTTTGCATATGCCTGTGAACATAGTAAAAGCCATTGATTTGTACACTTTAGTTCTTTATAAAACTTTATTGTGCTTTAGATGACCATTTACAGAACAAATCTGAATTTTACCTTCAACAATTTATATACGTTTTGTTTCAACTCATCCGCTACAATCCCTTCAAGCTATTGGTACAAGCAATTTACCATCACTTCCCCGATTTCCTCCTAGTGTTTTCTCTTTCTGTTTTCCTTGGGTAAATGCTGCCCTTTGATCTGAACTTGGTGATTTTCCTAACCCTGGGCTGGGTTCAGTTTCAGGTCTGAAGGATGAGTAAGGGGCCATAGTCTCAGGAGCCCCACCACTGTCTATCCGACCAGTAATCCTGGTACCTTCCAATGTTGAGCATCTGCAGGTACCTGGTACCTGCACAATTTTCACTCACTCTATCCAGGACCTTTTAATGAGATCTTTTTCAGAGCACTTGGTAGTGATAGCCACATACCACCTAGCTCTGGTCTCAGGGTTGTGGAGACTGATGCTTTTGTGGTCCTTTAGTCCACTGGAATAGTTGTTTCCATCTGTCTTTCAATTTTCATCACCCTTCTTTCCTCCAGATGGAGAGAGACCAATATTTGCACCTTAGATGGCTGCTCAACAGCTTCTAAGACTGAATTTACTATTCACTGATGTAGGACGCAGAACAGGCTTTGAGAACTGTTATGTCAATGGAAAGTACTATCTCCTGAAACTAGGGCCTCCAGGCCACAACTCATTTCCCCAGGATGTTGGGTTATGTTTAAGAAATTTTTGTAACTTTCCACCGTATGTTCCACTACATCCACGGGCATATTGTGACTATACTTCCATTCACTCTTTCCCATCAGTTTGATTTATATGCTTTAAATGGGTGGATTCTTGATATGCAAATTTTGGCTTAATGAATCAGTTAAAAACGAAATAGATTTCATGTGTTGAAGAAAAGGTTAAATGAATGCATTTCTCAAGAGTGATAGTTTCAGTGACTGACACTAAGAGTTCTAACATGATAGGGAATTTCTCTGTCATTTAAGAAGGTAGAGGAAGAGGCAAACTTCATAATAAACGCTATTTCCTTATCAGATTTCTTAATAGTTGTCTAAATTACCTTTTTTCTTCTATAGATCAGCACGCCTTATGGAAAAAAAAGGGAAGGTTTTAGATCGAAATGTGTATGGTTTCAAAAGAATGAGAAAGTAGAAGATACATGTGAACAAAAGTCTATTTGTTTTGGAAAATCTAGATCCAAAAAACAAAGTGGAGTAGTGTTTCATATACTCATTGAGACCCAGTTTCCTCATTTGCAAAATTAGAACAGTGGCATTCAAATAACAGAGGTTTTCTGAGGATTGAATGAGAAAGAGGTATAAAAATCACTTGGTATGATACATGAAGAATGTTTTGTAAATTATATTTAAAGATTTCTATTTTCCTGGAATCTTTAAACATTATTTTAAAAATTAAATTAGATTCAATAGTTTTTTATACTAACTTCATATGAATCACTACCTAATATTAAATATAGTAAACCTACATTTCACCAGACTAATTTTTCTTTAAACAAAGATGAATTTTATTTTCAGTCTCATCGAAAACTACTTGATGGTATTTTAGAGCAAATTTTTTTTCTCAAATAATTTTATCAATAGAGATATATTAAGGGCTGTTTTAGAAAAGTAATTTCAGAAATATATGTTGTAAAATTATATCAATGGTTTTTTAAAATCATTTTATTGGGGGCTCTTACATCTCTTATCACAATCCATACATTCATCCAGTGTGCCAAGCACATTTGCACACATGCGCCATCATCGTTTCCAAAGCATTTTCTTCCCACTTGGGCCCTGATATCAGCTCCCCATTTCTTCCCCTCCCTCCCCTGCCCGTACTCCCTCACAAACCCTTGATAAGTTATAGATGATTATTTCCATCTCTTAAATCATCCTCCATCACACCTTACCCAATTTTCTGTTATTCAGCCCCATAAGAGGGGGTTCTAGGTTGATCCTTGTGATTGATTCCCCTTTTGTCCCCCCACCCTCCCCTAATCCTCCTGGTATCTCTACTCTTATTGTTGGCCCTGAGGGGTTTATATATCCTGGATTCCCTGTGATGTGGGCTCTTATCTGTAGCAGTATGCAGGTTCTGGTCTAATATGCTTTGTAAGGTAGAATTGAAGTCATGATATTGGGGTGAAGGAAGCACCAAAGAACTAGAAGAAATTTGTGTGTTTCATCGGTCCTATACTGCACCCTGACTGGCTCATCACTCATCGCTTCCCTGTGACCCCTCTGTGAGGGGATGCCCAATTGTCTACAGATGGGCATTGAGTCTCCACTCCATGCCCACCCACTGCCCAACCCCTTTCACCTTGGGTATGGTTTTGTTCTGAGTCTTAGATACCTGATACCTGATCACACAGGCTGGTGTGCTTCTTCCATGTGGGCTTTGTTGCTTCTGAGCTAAATGGCCACTTGTTTAGCTTCAAGCCTTTAAGACCCCAGATGCTATATCTTTGGCTAGCCAGGCACCATCAGCTTTCTTCAACATATTTGCTAATGCACCTATTTTGTCTTCAGTGATCATGTTGGGAAGGTGAGCATCACAGAATGCTGGATTGTTAGAACAAAGTGTTCTTGTGTTATGGGAGTATGTAAGTTGAGGCCCAATGTCCATCTGCAACCTTAATACTTAACATATAGATACGAGTACATAGTTCTATTCCCCCCCTCATTATATATACATTTATATATGTACATGCCTGCATTTAGGCATCTTTAGATGTCCTTTGTTTCCTGGTTCTTTCTTATAATTCCTTTTACTTTCCTCTTGTCCCACCATCATGTTCAGTCTTCATTTGGATTTAGTAATTCCTTGCAGCTAAATTGCCCTTGATTAAGCCCCACTAAGCATCCTATGCCCTTCCTTCCATTGATTTTAGTTCACTCATTGTTCCCTTGTCCCTGGGTTGGTTCCAGCCCCACCTTCCCCTTCCTTTCTCCCACCTCCCCATCTCCATATCCCCCCGGAACCATTGGTTCCATTCTTTTCACCTCTGAATTATTTATCCTGCCTATGTTATCTAGATAGACATGCAGATACATTAATAAGTGCAAAAACCAGAAAAAGCCAAACAAACCAACAAAAGAAATAAAAAACGAACAAAACAAAAACAAACACACAAAAAACAAAAACAAAATAGCAATAGCAAAGAGCCACTTACAAAAATGGAAAGGCCTATTAATAGTTCAGAGTCTGTTTGTTGGCATTTACAAGTGTTTTCCAGTTGAGTCTGATGGGGTGGCACACTGTCACCCAAGTCTACTTTTGGTATTTCCTGGGGATTTCATCACTGCTCGCCCTGCTGCTCTGCTGCATGCCCTCAGTGCCTCACCCCAGGGTGATGGGGCCAGACCGTGCAGTATTCCCCACATGATGTCTCCAGTGCTGTCCCCCCAGCACCATGGTTAAGGGAAGGATGCCATGTCCCGTGGTGGGGCCAGCCTTACGGTCCTCTCTGTGCATTGTCTGCTCTGAGCTAGAACATCATCCTCTGGGCTTCGTGGACCAGGATGTCCCATCCTCCCTGTCCATCCCTTTTTGTTTCTCCCATGTGCTCTAATCCTACGCACCCCTCTCCCCATACTGTAGCCCCAAGTGTTGCCCTCTGAAGTGCATTCTTCTGAAAGGGTGGGGGATGTCCACATAGTTTGGACCTCTCTATTGATTCCCTGGTACATGCCTGTATGTTGTATTCATGTCTTGGCACACCGGGTGGAAGCCTGGTCTCTCTCTCCCTCTCCTGTGGAGATATAAATAATACCCTCCCCTTGGGTGGGTTAGTGCCCTGCCCCCCCCCCTCCCCCAACGATGTCTTTTTGTTTTCTCTTTCTTTCCCCCTCTTATTTACTTGGCTGATCTATGTATACCTGGATTGGGTTTGGTCCCTGCCATAGTTGCTGGACCTCATCCCAGGGATGTATGTATATAGTAGCCTTTCCCCTTTGCCCCGTTTTTTTTTTAAGCTTACCTCAGTGGACTCATGTTGTGCTTGTGCTTTTGTACTTGACTTACTGTACTTAGCATGATTTCCTCCAGTTCTTCCCATGCGGCAATATGCTTCATGAGTTCATTGATGCTTTTTAGGGATGAGTACTACTCCATTGTATGTATGTACCACAGTTTTTTGATCCATTCATCTGTTGATGGAAATTTGGGTTATTTCTAACTCCTTGCAATTGTGAACTGTGCCGCAATAAACATTGGAGGACAGATGTCTGGCCATGGTTTGTTTCTTGCCTCTTCTGGGTATATGCCCAGTAGGGGGATTGCTGGTTTGTATGGTAGCTCAATCTCCATCTGTTTTAGATATTGCTAAATCGATTTACATAATGGCTGTACATACCTACAGGTCCACCAGCAGTGGATAAGAGTTCCTATCTACACACAGCCCCTCCAACACTTGTTGCTTTCTGATTTTTTGAATTGGGCTATCTTTGAGGGTATTAGGTGGTAACTCATAGTTGTTTTAATTTGCGTTTCTCTTATGACTAATGATTGGGAACAGTTTCTCATATGTTTCTTGGTCATTCAGAATTCTGCCTTTGTGAAACTTCTGTTCAGGTCCTTTGCCCACCTCCTAAGTGGGCAATTAGTTGTTTTCTTTTTGGAAGCTAGCAGAGTATTGCAGATTATAGTGGTAAGGCCTTTGTCTGATGTGTCATTCCTAAAGGTGTTTTTCCAGTCAGTGGGCTCTATTAATACTCTCTTGGTGAATTATTTCGATATACACAGGTGATTTATCTTCATTATCCCACTTGTCAATTTGTGACTCCTCAGTATTTGTGTCCTTCCCTATTTCTGATAGCCGCTGTATTCCCTGTACCAAGGTTCTCAGGTTTGCCCCAATTCCCTCACTAATGTCCCTAATAATTTGGAGTTTTACCTCAAGATCCGTGATCCACCTTGAGCTTATTCTTGTGCATGAAGTGAAGTAAGGGTCTTGCTACATTTTTCTGCAGGTAGATATTCATTTTTTCCATCACCTTTTATTGAAGAGGGAATCTGCTTCCCATTTGATATTTTTTGAGACCCTTATAAAAAATTAGTTGCCTGTATGCTAATGTTTTCATTTCTGGGTCTTCAGCTCTTTCCACTGGTCTAATATCTGTCATTATACCAGTATCACACTGTTTTGATCACGGTGGCTATATAATATGTGCTAATGTCAGGTATAGCAAGCCCTCCCACGGTGTCCTTATTCTTGAGTTCTCGGCCAATTCTGGGCTTCTTCCCTCTCCATATGAAGTTGGTAATCAGTTTTTCCATTTATTTGAAGAAAGATGAGAGTAATTACATCGGATTGCAATAAACTTATATAGTGTATTGGGCAGAACTGAAATCTTGACTATATTGAGTCTTCCAATCCATGAGCATGGGATATTCTTCCATTTGTTGAGGTCACTCTTGGTTTCTTGTAATAGTGTTCTGTAGATTTCCTCATATAGATCTTTTATTCTTTTAGTCAGGTTTCTCCTAGATATTCCAATTTGTGCTTGGCCATTGTGAAGGGAACCACCTTTTTTATCTCCTCTTCTGTGGTCTTATCTGATGTGTCCGATAGACTTTTGCTTGTTGATCTTGTATCCTGCCACTCTGCCATATTCCTATATTGCTTCCAGTACTCCCCTTGTAGAGCTTTTGAGAATTTCCATATATAAAATCCTATCATCTGCAAATAATGAAAATTTCACCTCTTCCTTTCCCTTTGTGTGCTCTCAATTCTTGTGGGATCTTTGCCCACTTTAGTTATCAGGGTTATACTAGCTTCATAGAAAGATTTTTGGGAGTTTTCCATCTTTTTGTATGTTCTGGAAGAGTTTGTGTAGGATTGGTGACAGTTCTTCCCTGAATGCTTGGTAGAATTCTCCTGTGAAGTCATCTGGCCTGGAGGATTTTTTGTTGGTAATCCCTTTATAACCTTGTCTATTTCTTCTATTGTTATGGGTCTGTTCGGGTTCTTGATGTCCATCTCTATGGAGGGAAAGTTATTCCAAGTATTTTTCTATGTCTTCCAAGTTGTGAATTCATTAGAGTACAGGCCTAAATACGTCTGTGTAATTATCCTTTTGATTTCATTAGGGTCCATTGTAATGTTCCCTGTTTCATCCTTCATCCTTACTATTGAAATTTGTTCCTTCCTTTCTTTGATTAGGTTTGCCAGCAGTCTATCAATTCTATTAATCCTTTCAAAGAACCAACTTTTAGTTACATTAATTTTTCCATAGTTTTCTCACTTTCCCTTTCTTGTATCTCAGCTCTGATTCTTATTATTTCTTTCTTTTTCTATTGGTAGGATTGTTCTGTTGACTCTTCTCTGATTGCTGTAGGTTTCGTGCCAGCATATCACCAGAAGTCTCTCTTTCTTTTACTTGTGTGTATGTATTGCTCTCAGCCTTCCTCTGATAAATGTCTTTGCTGTGTCCCAAAGCTTATTATACATCATATTTTGATTCTCATTGCTTTCTAGAAACTTCCTGATTTCATTTCTGATCTGGGCCCATACCCACTCCTTTTGCAATAGAGAATTATTCATCCTCCAATTGTTTGCCCTTGTTTTCTTCATTGTCCCTTTGTAGGTTCCAGCCTTATGGCATAGTGGTCAGAGAGTGACATCTGCATAATCTCGATGTGCTTGAATTAACTCAGGTTCTACTTGAATCCCAGTATGTGGTCTATCTTTGAGCATGTGTCATATGGACTTGAAAAAATGTGATTATTTTTGTATTTGTATGGATAGCTCTGAAAATATCCATCAGGTCAAGTCTTCCAATTTTATTGTTTAGATCTGTAGCCTCCTTGTTAAATTTCTTTCCTTTTGATCTGTCTTTTTAGAGAGTGGTGTATTAAAGTCACCTATTATACTTGTAGAGCCTGTGATTTCTTTTTTCATCTTTTGGAGTGTTTTATTTACAAATTTCACGGGTCTCTTGGTGGGTGCATATATATTTATTATGCACACCGGTTATTGGTCTACTGTTCCCTTGAGTGTTATATAGTGGCTCTCCTTGTCTCTTGTTATGCCTTTTACCTTGAGATCAATTTTGTCAGGGATTAGGATTGCTACCCCTGCTGTTTTTGCATTGCCATTTGCTTGGTATATTTTTCTCCAGCCTTTAATTCTCAACCAGTTTGTGTCTGCAAGCTTGAGATGTGTCTCCTGTAGACAGCAGATCATTGGGCTATGTTCTCTGAGCCAGTCTGTTAGCCTGTGTCTTTTAATGCCTGAATTCCATCCATTGCTACTCATTGTTATTAAATCCAACTGTGGACTCTGTGATGTCATCTTTTACCATTTTTGTTGGGTGTTTTCCTACCCCTACCTACCTATCTTGTCAGTTTGTGTATGGGTGCATTTCATTCTTGTCTTCTTTCCACTATTGAGCTAATGCTATCTAGGGTGCTGTTTTCTCTTTGTCGCCCTCTGGGTGAGGTTGTTCTGTGTGATGGTTTCTTATTTGTGCTTGGTGAGTCTTGCTTTTCTGCCCATACTGTGTCGGTAAGGATCTTTTGTAGGGCTGGGTTCCTTTCTATGTATGCATTCTTTGAGTTTTTCCTTGTCTGGTAAGACTGTTACTTCTCTATCTATCTTAATTGATAAGTTGGTCAGGTCTAGTATTCTTGGGTTTGCATTATTTTCCTTTAATTTATGGAATTTGTTACTTCATTCCCTCCTTTTCTTCATCATGTCCTCTGATAGGTCTGAACATATCTTATTTGGGTACCTTAATAAGTGGCTATTTGTTTTTGCCTAGCTGCTCTTATGATTTTCTCTTTTTCCTCATAGTTGGATAATTTAACTATTATGTGTCTTGGTGACTTCTTCTTGGGATTTAGTCTGGCTGGTGTCCTTTCAGCATCCTGAATGGTTGCCTTATTTTCATTTATTAAGCTGTGGAAGCTTTCCTCTAAGAATTCCCTTGCTACTTTTGCTGTTTACTTCTTTGTTGTGTATTCTTCCGGTAGTCCAATTATTCTAATTTTGTTCCTCTTCATAGCATCAAACATGGCTCTCAGGTTTTCTTCGGCTTCTCTGGATTGTCTTATTTGACTGCTTTCCCCATTTGTTGAGATCTGCTTGGTTATCCTCTAGGTCATTGGTGTGGTTCTCTGCCTCCTCAATTCTGTTTTTAATTTCTGTTAATTTGATACTGGATTTTGTTATTTCATCCCTTAGGTTTTGTATTTCCCTTTTATGTGTTGCCTTTATGTTCTCCATCATTTAATCCTTTTTCTTTATTTCTTCCCTCATATCCTGTATGACTTCAGTCAGCATGTCTGCTTCTTTTATGTACGTTGTTAGGTTCATGATGTCTTTTGGCATTGTCTTCTGCTTCTCCTCCTTTTTTGTTGATTGCTGTTTATGTGCTTTTTTAGAGGAGACTAGTGCCATCTTCCAGAGTCGAAGAGCATTGGGCTCTCTCTTGGGGGACTCATATGAATACTTCTATGAACTACCTTCAGGTAGTTGCACTGGGAACTCAAGCCACCACTGTATCTGCCTGTGGTTTCACTATTACCCCAGCCAACCAGTATTCTGTTATTTGAAATGTGAGTTGGATAGTCCTCTCACAGGACGCTGGTTGGGTGGTTGTGGGCCCACGAGGATGGCGTTTCAATGGCTGATCTCCAAGTAAGCTGTAGTGGTGTCTCACAGGGCTTGGAGAACCTCAGGTGGCATGTGGTGTTTCCCTCTGGAACTGGAGTGCCATGGAGGGCACCAGCTTGGTGTAGAGCACCGAGGATGGCAGGCGGAATTTTTATAGTCGGAGACATTGCTGTGGAGGTGGGCAGATGTTCCTGCAGCAGCATAAAGCACCACAGGCGGTGGGCAAGTGTTATTCCAGTTACCAGTAGGGCTTTGGGGTGTAGGTGGGTGTTCCCCCACCTGTTTGAAAGGGAGATTGCAGACCTGCTTTGTGTATGGTGGAGGATAGGCGTAACTTCCCCAGTGGTGTGTAAAGCCAACAATTGCGGGCAGGAGGTCTGCCGACTGGCCCGTCAGAGTTGCCCTAGGTGGAACGAAGTGTCCTGGAGGCTGTTAGTGGATTGTGAAAGGAAAGAGAAGGAGAAGACAGAAAAAAGAAGGAAAGGAGAAAACAGAGACAAAAGCAAAAATAAAAATCAAACTAACACACAAACAAAATGCAAAGACAAAACAAAAGTAAAAACCCAGAGTCAAACAAAAAAGAAGTAACTGAGACTGTCACGAGAAAGAGGGAAGACATAGAAGAAGAGGGGGGAAAAGAAGAAAAAGCGAAAGAAGAAGAAAAGAAAGAAAAAAGAGAAGAAAATATAGATAAAGAGATAACTGAGCCCCCTGCCATGCTATGTGTAGCACTGCCACGTGACATGTGTAGCACTGTCACAGGGGGCAAGATTGAGTTCTTCCCATGTGGTGGGAAAATTTTCTGTAGGCAGAGGTTAGAGGGCTGGAATCCAGCAGTGGCATGTGGAAGGAAAGAGAGGGAAAGGAGAGAAACAGAAAGGAATATAAAAAGGAGAGAAAAGAAAGAAAGAAAGAAAAAGAAAGGAATGCAAAAGAAGGGGAAAAACACAACTGTGCTCACTAGGATTGACTGTGGTGGAAAAGAGAAGAAAGAAAGATTAAAGAGATAGCTGATCCCTGATCTCCTGAATGTGGGGCCAGAGGCGTTTAAACCCTGCCCCAAAGTGGCAGGTTGGTGTGCCCTTTTAGTGCAGGGTCCCAACAGTGCTGAGTGGAATTGCCCTAGTTTGCAAGATCACCTTAGAAGCTAGACTGAGGTTTCCTCAGCAGCATGGAGCACTGTAGAGGGCTGTAACAGCTGCTCTGTGAAGTGTGCAGTGGTCCCACTGAGGGAAGGCTGGAGCTCTCCCTGCTGTTTGGGTGAAGTTGTTCTAGGTGGTGGGTAGTGGCCCAAAAGCCAGCAGTGGCATATGAAAGGAAAGAGAGGGAGAGAAGAGAAAAAAGAGAGAAAAAGAACAAAAAAGAAAGACAAAACAAAAATGGGCCCATTGAGACTGACTGTGGCAAGAAAGAGAACAGAGAGAGAAGAAAGAGAGAAGAAAAAGAATAATAAGTAAGGTGATAACTGAGGCTTGATCGCCTGACTGTGGGGCTGGAGGAGTTCCAACCCTGCCTCAAGTTAGCAAGGTGTAGGGTCCCTATTTTGTGTAGAGTCTCACAGGTGCTGGGTAGAATTACCCTCAAAGGCAAGATAACAGCAGAGGCCAGGCAGCAGTCCCCACAGCGGTGGAGACAGTAGTTCCCCTGTTGGGCTTGCTGAGTGATCCTAGCATGCCCAAGACTGTTGATGCCCTAATAGCTCAGAGGGTTTTTTGTTTTGTTTTTACCCTGGCCAGCTGAAAATGCATTAATTATGCTGAAACTGAGGGTTGCTCCAGGGGTGTCTTTGTTATGTTGAAAGCCTCTGGGCTCTGTAGCTAACTTCTGGCATTCCTTAACTTGGGCTCCCTTATTAAGCTAATGTATGTTAAAGGACTCGTGCTACCAGTTGTCTTGGAGTTGAACAATGAGCCTGGGATTTGCAGTTTTTACCGAGTAAATGTTTTCCTCTCTTTTTTATGCTGGGCTTATGAGGTGCCCTGATTTGGGGGCTGTAGTGCTGACTCCCCTCCTCCCAAGGAGGAGATATAGCTTATCAGAGAGGTTGTTTTCTTCTCGGCCAACTGGAACTGAATCCCCACCCTGGACTATGACTTCCCACTTATTTTCTGCCACACCCCGATCTGATCTGACTCAGGTACACTTCCTTACTTCTTTTCAACAGCTCCAAATCTATGGCTACCCACTGACCCGACCCCCAGGCTATGAGCTCAAGGCAACTATCAGTGAGGGGAGCCCTGGTCTGAGGTCCCATGACTAGCTTTCAGAGGTTCTCTTCGGATCTGTGATTATGTCCCTTTTTGGGCATCAGCCTGTGGAAATCGCTATTGGCTGCCGAACTATGGCACTGGTAGCTGCTCAGCTGGAGCCCACAAGCCCAGCATGCTGAACCTAGAGTGATTTAGTGCGTTCTTGGTTTGCTCTTTGAAGAAAAAAAAAAGTGGGGTTGAGGACAGACCCTAGTATCCTGATTCTAATTTCAGGACTCCTCCTCCCAGTCTCCTTCACCTTATGTCCCAGTTTTCTGGTCTTACAACAGGAGCTCCGGAGTAAATCTAACTGGACGCTATCTTCTTCCATCTATATCAATGGTTCTCAATGCATAATTTACAGCAGAATTCTAAATAAAAAGGAAAATCAGAATAATTCAATTTAAATATATGTAATTTTCTTTCTGTAGCTTAAACGTTGTACATATACACTGATCTCTTTGTATATGTTAAGGGACAGGAAGTACAAATAAGACTGAAAAAGAGAAGTGACAGACATCACAAGACCTATTTATAAAGGTAATCTAAATGCAGTGATAGAAACACACATACCCTTGTATAACATGAACCATGAATTCAACCATGAAGTAGGCAGTAAAGGATCAGGATAGGCTTCCTAAAGAAGGAATCTAACAAAAGTAGGCAAATATAGTTGAAAGACACTATGAAGAGCAGAAGCATAGAGTGTGAAGCAGTAGGAGTGAGCAAGGAACTACACAGTTGAGGTGTGAGCTGCTTTATGGTACCAAAGAGACCCCAAAGGGAAAATGCATCCAGAATTATGTTCCTAACTGGGAACTTTTAATCAAGTCCCCAACCAACCCCTGTTGCCCCAGGCAACATGCTACAGCCAGCTCATGCATTAGACCCTGTCCTTCTAAAGTATACAAAACCCTTCATAGACCACACCAGAAGGACTTGAACTGGAAACCCCAATAAGCATTTGGACTTCACCTTAAACTCCCTTACAATGGAACCTAAAAATAGAAATATTCCCTGGAACTTTAAGCTGAAATACACTAGTGGAAGAAGAAGCAGATGATCAATATCCTAAGATTATGGCATTGGTGGTTGTTGAACTTTGGCTGAGTTCAGAATGGATTATACCTCAGTATAAAAGAAACAAAAACCTTACAATAGGGTCATTAATCAACATCACGATAGAGGAAAAATGAAGTGGTCTAGGGTTTCACTTTCCTTGGTTCCACAATCAATGGTCATAAAAGCAGCAGACAAGATATCAAATGACATATTACATTGGGTCAGTCAGCTGCTAAAGATCCCTTGAAAGGTGTTAAAGAGAAAATATGATATTTAGGAGACTAAGAGATGCCTGACCCAAGCTTTGGTATTTTATTTATTTGTTTATTTATTGGTCTGTTCTAGCACTTTTTTTTAAAAGTTGGGATTCAATATATATAATATACCATTCCACATTTCAATCACATCAAGTAGAATTGTACAATTGTTACCACAATCAGTTTGAAACCATTCTTTTTCTACATAGGCTCCTTGATATCATCTCGCTTTTACCCCACTACTACCACTGTAACTCCCTCCCCCTGAACCCCATATTCTACTTGCTGTCCCTACAGGCTCATCAGTCCTGGGTTTCATATTCTGAAAAACAGAAAGATATATAACACAGCTTCAAGAGGGTGACCGCCATGGATAAAACATTTCTGAGATACTCTCTACTGTGAATGAACAAAAACCGAACAAAACCATACAAACCAAAAAATACAGAAAATTTTGGAAACCAGATCAGCTTTGGTATTTTCAATCACCTCAAATGCACATGAAAGCTGAAGAATGATAAGGAAGACTGCAGAAGAGCAGATGCACTTGAATTATGGTGGAGGTGGGAATATTGAACATATTCTGGACTTTTAGAAGATCAAACAAATCTGTATTGGAAGATGTGTAGCCGAAATATGAGACGTTCTCTCACGTGCTTTGGACATGTTATCAGAAGTAACTAGTCTCTACAGAAGGATATCAGGTTTGATGAAGTAGAGGGTCAGAGAAAAAGAGGAAAAGACTCAATTACATGAATTGACACAATGACTGCAACACTGGGCTCACATCACAATTCTGAGGATGGTCCAGGACTGATTGTGGCTCTGTTCTGTTGTACATAGAATTGCTCTCAGTCGAAATGAACTTGTAGATACTTAACACAAACAACAGCAGCGGCCACTTTGAAATAATGGGGAATAATTCTATTCCTGACACCAATTAAAATATAAAATATTTAGAATTGAGTTAGCCCTAAATTATTTTGAATTAGGAAAGATAGAGAGTTGAATGAAATAGTAAAATCCAAAGTTTCTGAATTAGAAGATTTGCTATGTTTTATATGTGAATTCTACCCCAAATTTATCATAAACTCATCACAGTCCTAGTAAAATATCAATGGGAATATTTTTAGGGTTTGACATAACTTGTAAAATTTTGGGTAAGCAAAATCATCAAGAAAATTTTAAAAATAAGGATCAATAAGTGCACTTGTAATAACAGATAGTAGTATTTACTATAAAGTAGTAAGAACTCTATATTTTTTGCTATTGTGACTAAGAACTAAAATGTATAACTCATGCTCACAAAAAAATCACAAACCGAGACAAATCAATTTAACAGAATAGAGCTGTATTTCCTTCCAGGACTATGATTTTAATCAGAATAAATAAGATCTGTGGGCAAATTAGTAGCCTAATGGCATAGTCAGTAGTTTGAAACCACTAGTCACCCTGAAGAAGAAAGATGAGGCTTTCTACTCCCATAATGATTTACAGGTCTCAGCAACCCACAGGGTCAGTTACTCTGTTCCTACAGGGTTGCTATGAGTCAGAATCAAATCCAAAACAATGAGCTTGACTTTTTGGTTTGATATGCAAATTAATTTGGTCAATATTGAGAACAATAAATATATTTCTTTAGTACTCAGAATCTTTAATGGATTCATATGCATTGTATATTTCCAAGCATAGAATTTTATACAATACCTTTCAGATTTGACCTTAGAATTCTTTAAAAATTTATCTGACAAGATAAATATTTTTCTTACCAATTTATGAAAAGTTGCTTGAGAATTAGGCACACATTTATAAAGCAGTGCTTTAAAAAGGAGTACCTTAATTATAGACTCAGTAAGTGAAATGTTAGACAACTGGGGAATTTTGGAAATAAATATCAGATGTATTGAGGATGAAGTTTAAAAATTAAAACCCAAAAGTAGTAGAAGACACAAAGCTGGATATAAACTGCCTAGATAGATATCAGAGTCCATAATAACTCAACTCCCCTGGGACCAGAACTAAAGTGTATTTTAAAAATTTATTGAGAGAATAAGAGAAAAGATTGTGAATACATGTTTAGCCTCATTAAATTATGTAAACTAAACTGAGAAACTATTGCGTTTAGCCAATTTGAAAATATATATCCAGTATTCATATATTTACAAAAACAGAGCACAAACTGAGTACACATTTCTTTCTTTCTTATACCAAAATTCATATGACAAGAGCTCCTATCTTATTTAACTAAAAATAATTCAGTCTTCCACTAGAGTTCTTTTCACATGTCTCTCTGAGAATACTCAAGGAACATTAAAAGGCTTGAAGGGCTGGCTCTAGCGGTTAGTCTTGGTCGGGACCACTGCTACGCCTCTAAAGCCGTTGCTCTCCTTAAGCCACTTCATCACAAGTGAGGAACAGTCCACTCTTAACTCTTCGTGACTTGTGTGATAACAAACTATGAACTAGATCCACTAAACACTGGAAAATAACAGGCAAGTATTACAATACAGGAAATACGCAGACATTCCTAGTAGATAGGAGTCCACAAGAGAGTAGACGCCTAATCTCTCTCCTAGGGGCAGCCTCAGTATCTTTTCTCCTCCATCTTGGGTTTGCAACCATGTTTCCAGGGGTTGAGGTTTTTGCTATCCAGTGCCTGGGACCGTGTTCCTTATCTAAAGATAGGGAGAATTGAATATTTTCTTTATATTTGCCTAATCAAAAGGCTAATTAAATTTATTCTTAAACCAAAGAACACCAGGGTTCAATTATCAGTTGGTGCCATATTTCAGTTGACTTGTCTATGATCATATCTACACATTTATGGGAGGAAATTCAGTGTGGTGGCTGAGAACACAAATCTGAATACCGACTTTGGTTTTTATGACTGAAATCACCTTTAGGAAAATACATAGTTCATCTGAATTTGCATTTTTCTTTCTGTAAAGTATGATTAATACCATTTGCCTCTTGAGCTGGAAAACAGGAGATACAGGTCCAATTCAGATATAGTGCCAAGACTAGTTATTTAGTTTACATTCTTAGACATGTAGAATTGTTTTACAATGGGATTTATTTAATTATGTAAAAATGCCCTCTGATACAATCTGCCCTCTGTTATTTGGGATATTGATTTATGATTTTTTTTCATACATAAAATAACAACACTAATTCAGAAACCAAGATTACTTTTCCCAAACACATTTATTGCCTTGAATTTGTATATTGACTTAATACATACTTTTAATGAAAACATTACTTTTAGGATACTTTTTCAACATTAAATTGAGTGGATTTTCTTTTTCTTATTTTATTTCAGAGTCTGGTTGATTCCAACCAATGTTTAATTGTGTGTTTTACCTAAATATGGTTAAATAATTTCCAGAAAAATATAATACAATCTATATAAGGGTAAGTATAAAAAAGCATTGCTTTAAAATAATATGAATATTTATTGAACATCAAAATATGAAGATATTAATTCATGTTTTCCATCTAGCTCTACAGATTTCTGAAGGCAGTGGTTCCATTTCTTTAATTCTTTACCAAAGAATTCTTCACTCTTTAATGTACAGCAAGTCATGACAACTGTTTTGGTACTATTACGGGATCTCACGGTCATGTTCCATTTAGATGTTCTTTGCTTTGGGGAAACAAAAAATGTGTCTGGGTTGGCCATCCAGGATTGTTGATTACCATTTCCCCAGGAAAGCCTCACAGGAAGACCCTTGTCAAAGGATGAGCAGATGCATTGTTGAGATGAGAAAAAAAATCCTTGGCACAACTTTCTTGGCCTTTTTCTTACCAATATAGTTTTAAATTTTCTTAAAACATCTTCATAATAAGCCCCCATCACCATCCTGTGTCTTTCAAGAAATACATCAAGGATCTTCAAAAAGCATCCTCATAATCTTCTGAGCTAATCTCTGCCCCAAATTTAACTGGCCTAGCAGATCCCCTTGGAAGTCACTGTGTGTGTGTGTATGTGTGTGTGTGTGTTTCAAAACCTTTATTGGGAGTTAATACAGATATCATATCATTCCACCATTCAATCACTTCAAGCAGTATTGTACAATTGCTGCCACAATCAGTTTCAAATCATTCTTTTCCTTCTTGAACTCCTTGACATCAGCTCCCTTTTATCCCACCCACGCTGTGCCCCCAGAAACCCTTATTCTCCTTGCTGTCTCTCTAGGCTCATCAGTGCTGGGTTTCATATACTGAAAAGCAGAAATACATATAAAAAAAATTCAAGGTGATCCCAAATGACATAACACATTTGAGATAAACCGCAATTTATATAAACAGAAAAGAAAAAATTACAGAAAATATTGAAAACCTGATCAGGGCTAACATGCATCAGAGGAGGGATCAACTAACAAGGTTCTAACCCTTTAAATCAGTTTTATCCTTTTGATAGAAGTCGCTGTTTTGATTGGACCTTTTGTTTAAAGATACACTAATGTGACTAAGGCATCCTTGATTCTAAGAGAACTTGTCTGCAGCCATCCACATATCTCAAAGACATGTTTAAATATGTTTTGTCTGAAATAAACTTATGTGTCCAATACATGCATATAATGCAATTGAAAATAGCATGACTTGGGTCAACACACCTTAGTGCTCAAAGCAACATCCTTGCTTGCCAATATTCCAAAGAGATTTTATGCAGCAGATTTACTCGATGAGACTGGACTTTTGAGACCTTGACTCCTGCCTCCATGAACATTGATTATGGAGCCTAGTAAGACAAAAAATCCTTGACAACATTAATCATTTATCATCTATTGGTCCTGAAGTGAGGATTTTGGTCTTCTTTTGTATTCCATACAACTCAATGTATGGATTGAATAAGAAAGTCCAAAGAAGAATTGATGAGTTTGAATTGTAGTTCTGGTAAAGAATATTGAAAGTACTGTGGACTGCTAAAAGGACAACCAAATATTTCTTGGAAGAAGTATAGCCAGCACGCTCCTTAGCATTAACGAAGGCGAGGTTTTGTCTCAAATACTTTGGATAGACTGCCAGGAGGGACCAGTGTCCAAAGAAGGACATAATGTTTGGTAAAGCAGAGTGGCAGTGAAAGAGAGGATGGCCCTCAACGAGATGGGTTGACTCGGTGGCTGCAATAATGGACTCAAGCATAAGAACGATTGCAAAAATGATGCAGGATCAGGCAGTGTTCCATTCTGTTTTATATAGGGTCTGTATGGGTGAGAATGGCTCCTAATAAACTCAGTGGCTCCCAATAAACCCAATAAGATATGAACTAGAACACTGGTCATAATATTTCTGGACTTAACCTCATAGGTATGGAATGTAATCTCTTTGTATAGCACAGTTTCATGTAATGAGGGATGTAGGTGTGTCTGACACTCTTTAAAGAGAGTTGGAGTGTTCCTTTTAGTTTACTCATACTGGCTCTCATTACCGATCATTGTACTAGAGTCTAAGTCCATTGCACATCTGGGTGCGAATGGGTGGAATGTGTGACAATTCTAGGACTTTTATATTTTTCCCCTTTATATACCTTTTCCCATTTTTAGGGACCGCACAGATGTAACTGTAAAATCTTTATTCTAATGAGAGAGCCGAGAGCTTGGGAGAACCCACCTGGAAAATCCTCTTATGTTTTTATACCTTTTCTGCTTATTTATAGACAACCAACCAAGCTTACAGGTTAGGGAGAACTTAAATGAAAGTGAAAGAGAACTAAATATGATGAAACGAGGCCAACAACAAATCATTATAGAAATACCAGATGAGCAGAAAGGGTGGCCTCAGAAATGCATTTCTCAGGAACAATTCTTCCCATTGAAAGAATCTGTAATCTATCTTTACAAATAATTTCTTAGGGCAATGTACTTACCCTGTTTAGAACTTTTTGTCTTTGCAATCATCAGGTAGCTAAAAAGGAGTATGACATTCAGAAATAAATGAGAAAAGGTCTGAAAGAGGTTCAGAGAGGTCATGGAAAAGATAGAATTCAGATAATGGAATTTCCCCCCAAACTTTTTGAAGCCCTACATATAGGGAAATCACTCGTTTTCATAATCTGTTGGATAAGGAAGCTGTTATTTTGTGAGATTCTTCTATACATGCATACCCTTTCTTGGCTGTAGAGTGGTGTATATATATTAATTTTTCATAAGTCTTAAATATAGAAAATCTGAGTTACTGTCTCTAGCTAAATTTAAATAAGTACTGAAAAAATACTTAGAGAAAGATAAAATTTTAACTTGGATCCATTAGATTTAAGACATCTGTAAAGTATCCTAATTAATTAATTTTTTCCTTAAGATAGGAGTTAAGAACAAGAGTTCTGATGTAATATTGGGTGTAAATCTTGCTTTATCACTTCCTAGCTCATGCCATGAAGAAATTATGTAACTTCTTTAGCCCCAGTTTCCTCATTTGTAACAGGGGTATAAATTAAAAAAAAAAAAACTGCCTCAAAACATTGTTGTGAGAATTAAATGAACTATTCTTTTTTTCTACCACTCATCTGTCTGTTTGCCATGCTGTGGTGGCTGGAGTGTTGCTGTAATACTAGAAGGTGTGCCACCAGTATTTCAAGTATCAGCAGGGAAAAAAGTTTCAGTGGAGTTTCCAGACTAAGAATGGACAATGAAGAAGGAAGAGAGAGTTCACTTCTAAGGGTTTAGACACTGGAAACCTTATAACAGTGGAACATTACCTTCAAGTCAGAGGAATGCAAAACTGACTGCCTCTTTAAGTAAAGTCAACCTTAAGGAAGTGGATGGAGCAAAGAGTTCAAGACTTCCCCTTACTAGTGGGTTGCAACTCAAAATGAGATGAAACAGCTGAAAGCATCCATAAATTGGTGAAACATGAAATATATGAAATAGGAAGCCAGGAAAACTGGAATTTGTTGAAAATGAAATGAGACACATAAAAATTGATAGCTTAGGTATCAGCGAGCTGAAACGGATGGTTATTGGCCACTTTCAATTAGACAAGCCTATTATTTACTGTGCCTAGAGTGACAGATTCCAAAGGAATGGTATTATGTTCATCATCAAAAAGAGCATTTTAAGATCCATCTCAAATTGCAGTGCTGTATGTAATAGGATGGTATCTGTACATCTCCAAGGAAGACCAGCCAATGAGACTATATCCAAAATTCCCTTCCAACTGCGAAAGCTAGTCATGAACAAATTGAAGAATTCTACCAATTTCTTCAGTATGAATTTGATCAAATATGGTGTAGTCAGGGTGCATTATTAGTGATTGAAATAGAAAATTTGGAAATAAAAAGGAAAGAGCAGTAGTTAGAAAATATGGCCTTGATAGAAATGAAGCTAGAGACCACATCGTAGAATTTTGCAAGACCAACAATTTCTTTATAGCAAATACCATTTTTTGCAACAACATAAATGATATCTCTCCTGGTAGACCGTCCAGATGGAAGACACAGAGATCAAATTGGCTGCATATGTTGAAAGAGATGATGGAGATGCTCAATATCATCAGATGGAGGTGCTCAAACGCACTTCCCCTGTGAGTTTCTGAGACTGTAACTCAGTGGGAGGAAAAAGCGTTGTCTTTCTCCCTCAACGTGCCTGGAGGTTTTGAACTGTGAGCCTTGCAATTAGCAGCCGAAGGAGTAACCACTAAGCCACCAAAGCTCCTTAGTTTTAAATTGATGCTGAAGAAAAATTAAAATTAGTCCACAAGAGCTACAATAGGACCTTGAGTATATCCCACCTGAATTTATAGATCATCGCAAGAACCAATGTGATACATTAAGCTCTAATGATGAAAGACTAGATGACTAGGAGGATGACATAGAGATTATCATATAGAAAAAGAAGAACAGCGCATTAAACAGCCAGGAAAGAAGGAAAAGTCTGTGTGACAAAAGAAACTTCAGTCTTGCTCTTGGGTGAAGAGTAGCTAAATCTAATGAAAGACATGACGAAGTAAGAGAGTTGAGCAGAAAATCTCAGACAGGTCAAGAAGACAAAGGAAAGCATTCTACTAAGATCTGGGGTTAGAACCCAAAAGGGGAGAGCACCTCCTCAGCATATCTCAAGCTGGAAGAACTGAACAAAAAATTCAAGTCTTGAGTGGCAATATTGGAGATGCTATGCACAAAAGTCACACGGACTTCCAAAAGAACAAACAAATCTGTCTTGGAGAAGTACAGCAAGAATATTCCTTCAAAGTGAAGATGGTAAGATTTTATCACACATACTTTGGACATAATCAGGAGAGGTCAGTCCCTGGCAAAGGACATCATGCTTGGTAAAGTAGAAGGGCAGTGAAAAAGAGGAAGTCTGTCAAAGATATGGATTAACAGTGGCTGCAACAATGGACTGAAATATCACAAAAATTATGAGGATAAAGCAGGATCAAGCATTGTTTCATTCTGTTGTGTATAGGGTTGCTATGAGTTGGAACTGACTTGATGGTACCTAACAACAACTAATTGACATTCAACCATTTCAAGAGGTAGCAGAGAGCAAGAATCAATGTACTGAAGAATAAGTCCAAGTTGCATTAAAAGCTTAACTAAAAACAAGGGTCCAGGAATTAATAGAATACCAATAGAAATGTTTGAACAAGGGCCAAAGCACTAGAAGCTCTCAATTGTCTATGGCAAATAATTTGGAAGACAGCTACTTGGCCAAGAAAGGTGACTCAGTAGAATGTGAAAATTATAGAGCAATATCATTGATATCAAGTAGAATCTTGCTGAAGATCATCCAACAATGATTTCAGCAGTACATTGATTGGAAGCTACCAGAAGTTCAGGCAAGATTCAGAAGATGACATGGAACAGGGATATCATCGGTGTTGTGAAATGAATGTTGGTTGAAAGCAGAGGCTACCAGAAAGATGTTTCCTTGTGTTTTATTGACTATGCCAAGGCATTTGACTGTGTGGATCATAGCAAACTATGGATAGCCTTGAGAAGAATGAGAATCTCCTAACACTTGATTGTGCTCATGTAGAACCTGCACATCGATCAATAGACAGTTATAGGAACAAAGCAAGGGAAAAACAGTAGGACTTAAAATCAGAAAGGAGTGCACCAGGGTAGTAGCCTCTCAGCAGACTTATTTAGTCTGGATGTCAGGAAAATAATAAGAAAAGCTGAGAAAGAATGAAGAAGAATGCAGAATTCCATGAAGTTAATGCAGGTTACATGAAGAATACAGAATCAGGATTAGAGGGCAGCTTATTAGCCATTGGTGGTATGCAGATGATACTATCTAGCTTGCTGAAAGTGAAGCAGATGAATATAAAAGATTGCAGCCTTCAATATGGATTATCACTTAATGTAAATAAAAAACAAAACAACAACAACAAAATAACCCAAATCCTCACAACTAGCCCAATAGGTAATAGCATAATGAATGGAAAGAAAGTTGAATCTATCAAGGATTTCATTTTGCTTAGGTGCACAATGAGTGTTCATGGAAACAGCAATCAAGAGATCAAACTATACATTGCATTAGGTAAATCTGCTGCACAAGATCTCCTTAGAGTATTGAACAGAAATGATATTACTTTGAGGAGTAAGATATGTCTGACCCAAGCCATGATATTTTCACCTGCCTCATATGCAGGTGAAAGTTAGATATTAAATAAGGAAGACCAAAGAAAAATCCATGCATTTGAATTATGGTGCTAGTGAAGAATATTGAAAGTACCATGGACTGTCAAAAGAACCAACAGATCTTTCTTGGAAGAAGTACAGCCAGTAGGATCAGGTATCAGGCATCAAAGACTCAGAACAAAAAAAATGATATCATTGTAAATGAGGGGGAGTTCAGAGTGGAGACCCAAAGCCCATTTGTAGGCAACTGGATATCCTCGTACAGAAGGGTTGAGGGGAGGAGATGAGCCAGTCAGGGTGCAGCACAGCACAATGAAACATACAACTTAACCCTAGCTTTTTAATGTTTCCTCCCCACCACTATCATGACCCCAATTCTACCTTACAAATCTGGGTAGACCAGAGCATGTGAATGGGTACAGATAAGAGCTGGAAACACAGGGAATCCAGGACAGATAAACTCCGAAGGACCAATATTGAGATTAGCCATACCAGGAGGGGGAGGGGAAGGTGGAGGGAGAAGGGGGGAACTGATCACAATGATCTACTTATAACCCCCTCCCAGGGGGGTGGACAACAGAAAAGTGGGTGAAGGGAGACATCAGACAGTGTAAGACATGAAAAAAAGTTTATAAATTATCAAGGGTTCATGAGGGAGAGAGGGTGGGGGAGGAAGGGAAAAATGAGGAACTGATACCAAGGGCTCAAGTAGAAAAAAATATTTTTAAAATGATGGTGGCAACAAATGTACAAATGTCCTTGACACAATGGATAGATGGATGGATTTTCATGAGTTGTATGAGCCTCCAGCAAAGTGATTTTTTTAAGTACAGCCAGATTGTTCCTTAGAGACAGAGATAGCAAAACGTCATCTCACTTACTGTGAACATATTATCAGAAGAGAACAGTCCTTGAAGAAGAGCATCATGCTTGTTAAAATGGAGGGCAGCGAAAAAACAGAAGGTCCTGGATGAGGTGGATTGAGCTAAGGGCTGCAACAATGGGCTCTAACGTACATATAATTATGAGGATGGCACAGGACCAGGCAACGTGTTCATATTTTGTATGTAGAGTCATTATGAGTCAGAATCAACTTGATAACATAGAAAAACAACAGCAACAATAACAACATGGAAAAGTGTTGGAGGGTGCATCAAGTATCAAAGGAGGATGGAAGGAATCAACAGAGACACTATAACAAGAAGAACTGGTCGATATTCAAGCATTCGAGAAGCTAGCTTATGGTCAAGAATGAACTTAAGGAAGAGACCCTAGCGAAAATAAGGTTGTGGGAATTGATGGAATACCAATGGAAATGTTTCCAAAACTGTTCTAGTGCTAGAAGCACTCACTAGTCATTCCAAGAAATTTGGAAGACAGCTACCTGGATACTCGACGGTGAGAGAATAATCTTTATGACCATTTCAAATAAAGATGACCAAACAGAATGTGGAAATCATTGGACAATAGCATTAATATGACATGCAAACTAATCTTTACTGATGATTACTTGAAAAACAAAACAAAGACATGTTCACCAGTGCCTTGACAGGGAGCTGCCAGCAATGCAAGCCAAAGTCAGTATGGTGTGGCACTGAGGATATCATTGCTGGTGTCAGATGGATTTGGGCTGATATCAGAGCACACAGAAGGATATTTGTGGTTTATTGACTACGTGAAGGGATTTGGCTATGTGGAGCAAATAACTATGGATATAATTTGGAAGAATGGGAATTCCAGAACACTTAATTGTGCTCTTATAGAATCTGTACACGGAAAAAAGAGGTAGTCATTTGAATAGAATAAGGGAATGCTGCATAGATTAGACAAAGTGTGCATCAGGATTGTGTCCTTTTTTCTATACTTATTCCATCTTTAGGCTGATCAGATAACCTATGGAATGGGACTATATGAGGAAGAATGTGGCATCAGGATTAGAAGAAGGCTCATTAACAACCTGTGTTATGTAAACTGTACATCCTTGTTTACTGAAAGCCAAGATGATTTGAAGCATTCACTGATAAATATCAAAGATTACATCCTTCAGTATAAAATACAACTCATTGTAAAGAAAACAAAAATCCTCACAACGGGACCAATAGACAACATCATGATAACCAGAGAAAAGATTGAATTTGTCAATAATTTAATTTTATTGGGAACCAAAATCTATGCTCATATAAGCAGCAGTCAAGAGATTAAATGACACATAGAATTAGGTGAATTTTGTTCTCAAGACTGATTAAAGCAAAGACATTACTTTGAGAACTAAAGTGTGTCTGACCTAAGCCATGGTATTTTCAATCGCCTCATATACATGTGGAATCTGAGCAATAAAGAGGAATGCCCATAGAAGAATTGATGTTGAATTATGTAAAGATGAAGAAAACAAAAGTAGCATGAACCTACAAACCTTTCTTGGAAGAAGTACAGCCAGAATTCCCCTTGGAAGGGAGTTGACTAGATTTTGTCTCACGGAGTTTGGACATATCAGGAGAGATCAACCTTGGGGAAGGACATTCTTGCTAAAGTAGAGGGTCAGCAAAAAAAAGACAAAGCGCCTCAGTGAGATGGATTGACACAGTGGCTGCAGCAGTAGACTCAAATGTAGCAGTGATGAAGAAGCTGGTGTCGGTTAGGGCAGAGCTTTGCTATGTTGTCCATAGGGTTGTTAGGAGTTCGAGCGAACTGGACTGCATGTAAGAGCAGTCTTTGCTTAGTGGAAGGTCTTGCAATCAGTAAGTGGTTAACTGATGCTTGGAGACAAAAATAAGTGATAGCATTATTGTTGTTATGTGGCATTGATGGCTTTGTGGTGTAATTTTTGCCTCTCATATGAGATTCCTAGGCTCGAATCCTGACCAATGCACTTCATGCACACCCACCAGCCATCTGTCATTGTTGGCTTGTGTACCGCTACAGTGGGAAATAGGAGTCAGTTAATGTTTATACTAAGACAACTAAGACAGAGAGGCTAGGAATGCCTCACTACCTAGTTCTGAAATGTATTCAAGTCATCTCTATAAATAAAAATGACCTAATCCTCAACTGATTATGGAGAAGATGCAGGATCGGGCAGTATTTGATTCCATTGTGCATGGGACTGACTAAAGAACAAACACCATACAACTACAGTTCTTGTTATTACTATTAGCTAATTATTGCTCCTATGAGCTATTGGTAAAAAAAAAAAATTACTAGAACTTCAGATGGAACGTTGAAATAAAACATGACTTGGATAATGCCCTTGCTCAGTTTGAACTTCCTTGGAGTTCTGTGGGTGCCAGGGGTTCTTAATCAAGCGTCCCTAATGGAATGTTGGGCAGTCCTCAGAATCTATATAAAATGTGTAGGAGAATATTTTTCCTGGGGATAACGTTCTAAACTTCATCTGATTATCTTGGGGCTATGATAATAAAGAAATGAACATCCACTAAGAAGTTTCTGGTCTACGCATGGTTTCCATGACAGATTACAAAGTGGTATATGAGTGTCTGTCTATTTCATAGTAAGAAGGATGGAGCAGCGGCAAAGATTAGGGATTTTTTAGGGCTCAGGTACTATTATATTACCAAATACTTTCACTTCCTTATTTGGTTCAGAAAAACCCCATCATGGTTTTATTACGTGTGCATATCTGTATTTATTCATATCTATGACAATGAAAGAAAACTTGTTGCAAATCAATTTAACAGAGTGATATTTTCACTTTTATAAAAAAAGGCTTTTCTAAACCTTTTTCACAGCATCACCAAATGCTTTTCTTATCCTGTAAATTACTTGATAACAGGTTATTCTCCCCTACCAAACATTGAGTTCTCAAAGATCAGGGACTGAGTTTTAGTGTCTTTCATGCCCAGCCTCTACCACAGGGCCCTGCACACAGTAAATCATCAATAAGATAGTCAATTCTTGACTGCCCTTTAATTGAAATATACTAAAGTAATATCAATATGGATATGCATTTCTTATCAAATGTGGTCACTATATAATCTGTTGTCAATTTGAAAAGATTAAGAGTCAAGGGGTGGAGTTTTGCCTGTCAATCAGGTGGCAGCTTGATGGCCTCATTTGGAGGCACTAAGAAGGTAAATAGCTCACTGGTGGCAGGAGGCAGAGCTGACTCCCTGGGAGACATAGCAGCTGACAAGACACATGGAGCTACTCTAGTGCCCTGAGCTGGAGGAGCCAGTGGAGACCCCTGACAGCACTGAGATGCTTACAACGCCACTGGATCCAAAGACTTTTTACCCACTGACCTGTGATCTTCCTGCATTTGGCATCATTGCAAGTGTTTCATGAATCTGAAGAAGACTTTACAGACTGGTCTAATGTCGGACTTATGGATGTGATTAGCACTGGGCTGGAATGTTTTCTTAATGTACAACTACTCTTTATATAAAGGTCTTTCTTATACACATATGTCTATGAATTTGTTTTTCTCATCCTCCTAGACTAACACATGAATGAAACAGACTTCATCTATGATATAGTTTGCTTTCTTTATCGCCAGAACCAAGCCCACTGGAACACACTCAGCTGAAAATGACTAATGAGTTGCCAATGATTTTTTAAGTAAAAATTCTCCAGTTGTCATTTGACTATGAAAATGATATGGTGGCCAACCAAAGGTTGAGTATTGGGCTGATAGGTTAAATACAAAAGAAGGGTTTCAATGTCATTTCAGGGAAAGGAACTGGGGAGGCGGGGGAAAGCAATGATAAAAAGTGAGAAGCTGTTATTTGAGTCATTGCCTCACAGCCCTTAGCTGTGCATCACTGCACGTTTGGCAATTCTCAGGACTTTTGTGGTTTTAGACTATGCACAACACTGGCCTTCTAGTGAAGGCTTGATTCATAGAACTGATTACCGAATACAGTCACAATTAGAGATCATGTCCTGAATGATTTCCTAGCATTCCCTACCAGTCCTAGGCTTCACGGCGAAAGGGAGTTCTAGATATCCCAAGACAGTGCTTCTACTTTATGTTAACCAAATTAACTTGCCTTTTACTACAGAATACAAAAGGTAGAGGTCAGCAAATAAAAGTTAAAACCTCCCTACAAACCGGAACTGTTTGTTGGAGAGGCACTTTGTAGGTACTTTCTCAGGTAGAGAAGAGGCAAGCCAGTTCCTCCTCACGTCAATGAATGCTATGGATGGGGGACAGTAAACATTGCATTGAACATTAATTCACAGGCCAAGCTCCCTGGCCTGATTTATAAACAGATAATTCCTTGGTTTAAGAGGTGTATATCTAAACTGTTGTCCTGTCTAGTCAGAAAGGATGATAAATCAAGGGCGCCGTATGTCACTGATGAACCACATAATTATCTGCTAGTTCTTTACTATTTCCTCCCCTTACTATTAAGGCTTATTTGTTTTACCTTGTTGATCATGTTAGATTTGCGTATGTTCATTTGTATATTTAAGATTGTTCGGTTCATGAAAGTCAAGATAGATAACCCTGCAGAAACAGTAATAAGAGTAATGGTTCCCTGAGGGTATGGGAAGAGGGGGGTGGGTGGGAATGGGCAGCTGATAGCTGATAGATTGATGATTGTATAGCATGACTCAATGGGATTGAACAACACAATTGTATGGAATTGGATTTATTGGATGTAAGATATATCAATAAAACTCATATATATATATGACCTCAGTATGGCATTAGGAAGCTTTCTCATCTTTTTGCCTGATAGATACCCCATAATTAGGTCACTGCCACCTCTTGCCTAGTCAAACTCCAAACTCGCTTCCCTGAGTGGTCTGCTATCTCTTTGTGCTCTCTATCTCCTCCTAGCCCATAAATCCCCCTGTTATAGAAAACTACATTTGTTGTTGCTTGTTATTAAAACACCATTGATTTGTCCCTCTACTTGTGGTGACCCCATCACAGTTACTTTCAGAAGAAGGTCATCGGACCTTTCTTCCTAGATGATCCTCATCTGTAGGCTCCCCCGGAATCTGCTGTCCATAATAGAAATACACAAACTTGCACGGATGGATAGGTGATGCCTATACCTGTGGTACATTTGTTAGGAATAGAAACTGGAATTCTTCTAAGAAAAGCGAGAATTCTACCATCTAGGTATGATGTTAGTCTGGGTTGACTAGAGAAACAAACTTATGGAGACTCATGTGCATGTAGGAAAGAGCTTTATATACAAGAGCAGTTAAATATGGAGAAAACATCCATGCGGGATCCCTGGACCCCATCCAGATCAAGTCAATAAGTCCAATATTAGCCCATATGTCTGATACCAATCTATAAAGTCCTCTTCAGACTCACAAAACACATACATTGATGCCAAATACAGGAAGGTCACAGGCCAGTGGGTACAAAGTCTTGTAGATTCAGCGATGTCGTAAGCATCTCAGTGCTGGCAGGGGTCTCCACATGGCTCCTCCAGTACCCAGGGCATGGGGGGGTCTATCAACGTAGTGCCATGTGTCTTGTCAGTAGAGCATCTCTCAGGGAGTGAGCAGAATGAGAGAGTGTCTCCCACTTCCAAGGGGGAAAAACAGGAATTCCCAGAATCCTCAGGGGAAGGCCATGCTCACACAGAGGCCTCATTCACTATGACCCGATTGATAGACTAGACTCCAACCCTTCACTCTTAATCCCTCAAATTCCAAATTGACACTGGATTATGTAACTACCACAGGTACCACCGCCCTCCAAACTACATTTAACTCTCCTTGATCTCTCTGTCCTCAAGGTCTCTGTACATATGGTTATAACTGTGTAAAACATTCTCCTTCCCCTTCATCTTGTGGTTCGCCTCCTGTAGACATCCCTTCAAATGGTTAATAACTTGTCATTAAGTTCTTGCTTCTGCAGGAAGTTCTCTTCCAAATAGTCCCTCGTGTCTAGATCAGTGCCCTTTGTAGATGTTCCTGTAGCACCATGGAACATCTTTAACACAGCTTTTATGTTACACCCTATGTGCAAATTGTTTCTTCACTAGACAACAGACTCTGCTGAGGCAATGAACCCTGGTTCCTGTTAATCAGCATATCTCGAGTCTCCTGTACAGATCCTGATAAAGTAGGATCTCAGTAATCCTTTAATGAGATGTCATGAATGAATAAAATGGATAAAAAAGGTGTGCTCAAATGTTCTTTGGTGTTCATGGATCAAAATTCTCTTGGCTCTTGGAAATAGAGAAAAAGTGGACCTCATCAGGGCCCATCAATCCCTGGGGACATCATCCCTTCTCAGACCAGCCAGTGCACAAAGAGGACCATAGAGCTGGCCCCCCACAAGACATGATATTCCCTCACTGATCCATTGCGCTGGGAGGGATAGCACTGGAGACGCCGTGCGGAAAGTGTGCCTGGTCTGCCCCACTCACAGCAGGGTGAAACACGGAGGGAGTGCAACTGGGCAGCAAAGTAACAAAATCCCCAAGGATTCCGGAAAACAGACTTCCGACTCAGGGAACAGGGCTTGGCACCTCATCAGCCCCAATTGGGAAACACTCATATGGGTCAGAAGACAGACCTGGAACTATCTACATTGTTTTTGTTTTATTTTGTTTTTTTCCTTTTTCTTTTGCCCTATGTCTATCTATATAAAATAGGCAGGACAAACAACTGTGAGGAGAAAACAATGGGACCCAGCAGGTCTGGGGGTGTGGGTGGGATGGGAGAAGAGGGGGAGGAGTGAGGGAGCAGGGAGTCAACAAACTCAGGGATAAGGGAACAAGAGATCTAAAATTGATGGCTAGGAGGGGTATAATGCCTGGTGGGGTTTGATCAAGTGCAATGTATCCAAGAGGAATTACTGAGAGCCAAATGGAGGGTGAGAATGATAGTGCGACAGAAGAAAGGTAAAAGGAAATAGAGAAACGAAGTAGGAGGCAAAAACTATTTAGGAAGGTATATGTATATATAAGTTTATAATGAAAGGAATAGAGACCTATGTACATATATTCATAAGTTAAGTATTAAGATAGCAGACGTACTTTGGACCTTTACTCAAGGCCTCACTAAACACAAGAACACTTTGTTCTTTGTTCTAATAAACTGAAACTCTTTGATACTCACTTTCCCAACACGATCACTGAAGACAAAATGGGTGCATAAGCAAATATGATGAAGAAAGTGGATAGTGCCCGGCTATCAAAAGATATAGCATCTGGGAACTTAAAGGCTTGAAGTTAAACAAGCAGCCATCTAGCAGGAAAGCAAATAAGTCCACATGAAAGAAGCACATCAGCCTGTGTGGTCATGAGGTGTGGGATCAGGTATGAGGATTTGAAAGATTTGGAAACAAAGAATTATATTGATATGAAAGAGGAGTAGAGACCCAAAGCCCACCTGTAGACAGTTGGACATCCTCCCACAGAAGGGTTACAAGGAAGGGAGAATTCAACCAGTGTGCAGTATAACACAGATGAAGCACACATCATTCTTCTAGTGCCTGAATGCTTCCTCCCCCCAACTACTATGACCCAGTTCCACCTTACAAATCCGGCTAGACCAGAGTACACACATCAGTACAGATAAGAACTTTCCACACATGGAATTCAGGACAGATAAAACCCTTGGGAGCAGTAGTGGGAGTAGCAATACCATGAGGGTAGGAGGATGGTGGAGGAGGGGGTGAAAGGGGGAATCCAACACAAAGTTAGATATATATAGCTCCCCACCCCAGGGAGATGAATAACAGAAATGTGGGTGAAGGGAGACAACAGACAGTGTAAGACATGAAATAATAACAACAATATATAATTGGGCAAGGATTCACGAGGGTAGGAAGGTGGGTGAGAGAGGGGGAAAAAAGAGGAGCTGATACCAAGAGCTTAAGTAGAAAGAAAATGCTTTGGAAATGTTGATGGCAACATATATACAAGTGAGCTTAACACCATTGAATGATGGATTGTTATAAGATTTATAACAGCCCCCACAATAAAATGATTAATAATAATAATAATAAATTTTTTGGCTCTTAAAGACATCTCTTTTACTACAAGTTGTTTTTTGTCCCTAAAATGAGACTAAGAAGAAAACCTTTTAATTTAGTTAAAATAGTATTAAGATGTTCATAAAGCATTTTCTGCAGTTCCAAGAGAGGGAATGCTCAAAAGCTCAAAACAGGGTAGTACTCTATCCTGCTTATACTTGCTCTTTTTCTTATTTGTTTAATTCTTACTTGTATCCTCTTTTATCCTAAAAATGTTCCAAATTTTGACAATAAATTACATGGCTCTCTGATCTGTAAATACCTTGGGGAAAAGAGAACAAAGGGAAGGAGGAAAAGAATCAAGGAAAGAAAATACATTTTTGGAGGTTATTCTGTATCTTGATAAAACATCACATCGAAAGAAATCGAAGTACGTGTCTCAATCCTAGTTGACATCAATTTTGCTCCCTCATGATAAATGATTCAAAATGAAGGAGCTTTGTCTTGGCTTCTTAAGAATTACCACCAGTATTTAACAGCTGACAAAGATAAACATTTTCTTTTTATTTGGATATCATTTTTGATGAGCAGCTAAAGAGTAATGTGTCACAGTTATTTTCAAAAGTACACAAGTGAATCTTGTTATTCTAACTTGCCTTGCATCTTTCACCCCTTAATTTTAAATAAATGATGGTGCTTAAGGAATGTATGATTACTAAATAATGCCTTTGAAAATATTTTTGTGACTCACATTGTAATCTCAATTCTTAGGACACCACATACTTCTCTATAACTGTATGAGTTCAGTAAACTGTGGATATGTAGAAAGATTAGTTTGAGTTTTGCAAACAATGGAAAGGTGGAAAGATTAGTTTAAGTCCAGAATGAAGGGCATCAGTTGTTTTAGAAACAAAGTTTAGTTTTTATGGGACCCGTGGATCCTTTGCAATGTGTTTATTCCTCTCAGATCTTGACATATAAATCCTTAGACCCCATGGATTAACTCTGTCATGCGGATGGGTATGGCCTCCCAGGTCCCATAATGTAAGTCTCTGCCTCTATCTCTCACTGCCTTTTCCTAACCAATAGTTGTGCCACAGTATAAATGATCACATTCACAAGCTACGGGCTGCTTTCTTTGCTAGGATGGCTTATGCTCACTCTTCCTCTATTACCCTGCATTTGAGGAGTAAGCATCAACTGTGATCTTGTGCCTTCATATCTCAGCAATCCAATCCATGGTTTCTTCTGTGGTATTTGTAACAATGGCCGGTGCCTATCTTAGCTCTTCTCATTTTTCTGTAAGCAGAACATGATCCGTCTAACTTTTGAGCAGATCAGAATCAAGGTCAACTCTTTATTCAAACAATAACTTTATTCAAACAAGTTGATGCTGACTCATAGTGATCCTACAGGACAGAATAGAACTGGCCCCGTGAATTTCTGAGACTGTAACTGTTTATGGAAATAGGAAATTCTGTCTCTCTCCCACGAAGTGCCTGGGGGTTTTGAACTGCTGACTTTTTGGATCACAGTCCACCTTGTAACTACTGTGTCACCAGGGCTCCTCAGCAGTGTGTTAGCAGGCATTTGTAACTCTGTGTCCATGCTATAGGGACAAGCTAGGATGAATACTTGTCAACCATGAATTCTCCAATTGAATCAGCCTCACACTCTGTGGTACTTGTCCACACTGGAAGTCTCTCTCAGTTTGTTTGTATTCCAGCTCCATGCCTGGGATTGTCAGCTGAACACCAGTTTGCTGGGTTGAGACTCTGAAACTCTGCCAAGTTCATTCTACTTTCCTCCACAAGGGCATTTGGCTTCTTGTCCCAAGAGATAAGCACCAGACACCCTGATGTGAAATTGAGCAGCGCCCCCGCTTTGAAATGTCTGCTATTACACTCCATTCACAGTTGATAACGTTTTGGATAATGAAACCCTTATGAGGGGTAGTTCTCCGGTCAGTGCAGCTTCAAGAAGGTGGACTTTCCTTGCCCCATGGCTCACAGCTAATGTTCCAGCACTTCCTTCTCCATGAGCTCTTAAATTGGGAGTTCTTCGAGCTCAGTCTAACAGACATTTGTGATTTCTTCCTACATTCAAGCATATTGGAGAGAGGGGTCGGGGACAACTAAAATGGCCTAGACTTTCAAGTATGTATGGACTCTATGCAAGAGAGAAATCTCAAGAGGTGATTTTAATTATGCTGGAAATGAAAAAAGATATTTACTTATTGCTTAAGTTGCATTATGTCTCCTCAAAAGATAAGTTTAAGTACCAACTGCAGTATCTGGGAATATGATCTTACTTTGAACTATATCTTTGCAGATATAATCCTGCTAAGATGAGGTCGCTTTGAGGTCTGTCCTACATCCAATTATGGGTGTCATTCTAAGAAGAGGGAAATTTAGGTATGCATGCACACACACATACACAGGGGATGGAGATGGAAATGGTGCATCTTTAAGTAAGGAAAGTCAAAGATTGCAGCGACCTCCAGAAGTTAAGAAAAAGCAAAGAACGATTCTTTTCTAGTTTGCAAAGGGAGTATGCAGCTTGATTTTGGACTTCTCACCCCCAAAAATGTGGGGGGAAATGTTTCTGTTATTTTAAGCCATCTAGCTCATGATAGTTTGTTAGGATGATAATTTATCAATTTGCCAATTACAGAACAAGCACTTGAGCGATGCTTATGGAGTTGTACTCTCTCTCAGGAACAGTCTTTGCTCCTTCTCTGGGGACCAACCTTGATCCTCCACCCCCCTGGCATCCTTTTCCTAATGGATGTGTACTTCTCCATGTGGACTTCTCTAGCTGCCTGCAATCTGTACCACTGATCTCTCTGCTTTCATAACAACCAAATATAAATAACATAAACATTTCCTGGAGAGGGACAAATTCTTTATTTTTCCATTGATATCTTATAGTACTTTACTATTGGAAGACACCGGAATAACTTGTTATTTGATGATGGCTGTTCTGTTACATAGCTTAAGGTTTTTGTACTTTTGCTCATCAAGGAAGAATTAATTAGGTAGCAATCATTTATCATGTGCTCATCGTGTAGTATGAATACCTCAGAACAATGAAAGAAAAAAGTTCATATTTATAATAATCCTAAAATTTTGACCTCAATTTATTACCTTACTTATTAAGGTTGCATTTCCTAAACCTATTTTCATTATATCCTTCAGCTATTCTTGATATCAATTTTTCATTATGTCTTCCTCTTTAGTGCCAATTGTGATCAATAAATAGTTGTAAACTTTATACTACTTAGAAGCAGTATTTTCCTGCTTTTTCTACCATACTTTCACTTCTATTATTTCTTAAAGAAGCATTTATATGCATTTGGGTTGCTCTTGAGGGAGAAAGATGAAGCGTCAGAAACTCCCAAGGCAGTTCTATTCTGTCCTATAGGGTCTCTATGAATTGGAATCTACTCGATGACAGTGAGTTTGTTTTGTTAATGTAGCTTTTGCTATATGTTGTGCACTGTTCTATAGATTTGCACATTTCAACTCATTTAACCCTCCTGAAAATGGTGAGAAAATGTTAGTCCCCCCAAACCCATCTGTAGACAATGGGTCTATATCGTCAATGTAACATCCCCTCACAACGTGGTCACAAGGAAGGGATGAGTCAACCAGGGCACAGTATAGCACTGATAAAACACAATATTCTTATGGTTCCTTGAGGCTTCTTCACCATCATGACCCCAGCCCTGCCTTTCACTTCGTGCTAGACTGGAGCATGTAGAATGGTACAGATAAGAGCTCATGACACATGGAATCTAGGTGAGATAACCCCCTCTGGAACATACATGGGAGTAGCAATATCATAAGGGTTGAGGGAAGGTAGGGAGAGGAGGGGAGGAAGGGGGAACTGATCACAATGATCAACATATAACCCCCACCCCCCAGGGAGAGGAACAACAGAAACCATGGGAGAAGGGAGACAGTAGTCAGTGTAAGATATGAAAATTATAATTTACAATTTATCAAGGGGTCGTGAGGGGGAGGGGAGGGATGAGTAGCTGATACCAAGTGCTGAAATAGAAAGTAAATGTTTAGAAAATAATGATGACAACATATGTACAAATATGATTGATACAATTGATGTATGGATTGTTATAAGAGCTCCCAATAAAATTATCTTTGAAATAAATAAATTAAATTAAAAGAAAGATGGTGAGGTGCATACAGAATGTGATGGATCCAGGCTCTAAAACCTGGCACTAGGCACCCGACATTCTATGCTCTTAATTACCACACCAAGCTACAATTGACCCCTTCAGGAAAGAGGGTTATAAGAGACACATCTTGAGACACATGCCGGGTCCCCAGCCTAATTTCTGAAAACCATTTACTCCTCACAGCTCTGAATGAGTATCAAGCCTAGTGTCAATGTGATTTCTACATAGGAATGGTCCTTGCTAATCTTGGCTGAATAATTGACTCTACTTGGAGCATTCAGATGCTCTCCCCTTGAACTTGAAATCAGGACATCATCATTAACAGATGCTGAAGCTGTGTAGAGCCAAAGTGGAGGCAACGTTCTGTTCAGTTCATGATCATGTTTGTTAGCATGTTGTTATGGTGCCATGTATACTACTACAGGGAAAAAAAACAGGTTTGCTGAGATACACAGCTTTAAAAAGGACATGGGAGGTCAAAGAAAATTGTCACAGAAACATGGTTGGCAGTGGATCAATACATCCTAGTTACCAGTGGAACTTCTGAAGTGGGAACTGGGTCCATAACTGGGACATATATGTTATGTTAGTCAGAGGAAACTTACAATATTGGCCAGGAGCCAATAGGACCCAAAGCAATCAGTATAGTATGGCGATCTGCATCAAGCATATACCCAGGTAACCCCTAAGGGAGATTGGCTTCCCTGAGCTGGTCAGGGAGTGAAAGTAACCCCTCCCTTTCCAATGCACTCAATTGGAGGCCAAGACTATTCCCCTGCCTGGTAATTGTTGTGAGGTGCCTGTGAGTCAGCTCCAACCTTTGGTGACCTGTGCACGACGGAACAAGATACTGCACAGTACTGCCCCGTCCTCACAATTGGTCCAATGCCTGAACCTGTTGCTGCAACCCCTATCCATCTTGTTGAGGGCCCTCCTCTTTTTCACCACTGCTCCAATATACCAAACATGGTGTCCTTCTCCAGAGACCAGTCTCTCCTGACAACTTGTCCAAAGTATGTAAGATGAAGACTTTCCATCCTTGCCTCTAAGGACCACCCTGGCCTTACTTCTTCCAATACAGATTGGTTTGTCTTTTTAACAGTCTGTGTACTTTCAATGTTCTTCTATGGCTCCACAAGTCAAATGCATCCATTCTTCTATGATCTTCCTTATTCAACATCCAACTTTCATGTGCATTTGATGCAATGGAGAATATTATGGCTTGGGTCAAGTGTACTCTAGGCTTATTAACAACCTGCTGTATGCAGATGACACAACCTTGCTTGCTGGAAGTGAAGAAGAACTGAATACTTGCTGATGAAGATCAAGGATTGTAGCCTTCAGTATAGATTACAACTTCATATAAAGAAGGCGAAAATCCTCACATAAGTGAGCCAATAAGTAACATCATGATTAATTGAGAAAAGGTTGGAATTCTCAAGGATTTTGTCTTCCTTGGATCTCCACTGGAAGCATCAGTGAAGAAATCAAATGGCGTATTGGATTAGGTAAATTTGCCACATAAGACCTCTTTAGAGTATTGAAGAGCAAGGGTGTTACTTTGAGGAGCTAATTGTTCTTAGATATGGGCTAACAATTAAGTGTAAGCTCAAAATCAATCAATATATCTAAGGCTTATATGTATTTTTGGTCCACTTTAGAGGCAGCACCAACAGTTTCTTTTCTTTTTTATTTAATCATTTTATCAGGGCTCATACAATTCATCACAATACATAGATCAATTGTGTAAAGCACACCTATACATTTGTTGCCCTCATCATTCCCAAAATTCGCTTTCCTCTTGGGTTCCCAGAATCAGCTCATTTTCCTTTTTCCCCCTCCCCCTCCCTTCCCACTTCCTCCTCCCCCATGAACCCTTAATAATTTATAAATTATTATTAATCTTATCTTACACTGCCCGGCATCTCCCTTCACCCACCCCTCTGCTGCCCATCCCCCAGAGAGGAGGTTATATGTAGATCCCTGTGATCAATTCCCCCTTTCTACCCCCCCTTCCCTCCTGGTATCGCCACTGTCACCCCTGGTCCTGAGGGGTTCATCTGTCCTAGATTCATCAGTTTCTTGAGAAATAGTACAATTAAACCTTTATGTGATGTTAATAGCATTAATCTAGCCAATGATATAAAATTAGAAGTACTAGTAAGAAAATGAAAATATAAATATAGAGGAAATCTTTTAGATTAAAATACATGGAGTGTTCACTTACTATGTTCATCGATCTAAGACATGTCATAAAAACTAATGAAAATAGCAAGTATTTAATTGTCTTATGTGCCAGTTATTCAGAAACCTTGAAAATAAGAGATCTGAACCAAAGTCCAGACCTTGGGATAGCAGTCCTATGATTCTTCTCACTCTAGGGTGTTTCAATTTTAAGTCCAAAGGTAGGTAATTTATTTTATATCTCCAAGGAATTGACATAAAATACAACCTAAACTTGTAATGCCTCATTAGCATAACTGCCTCTAATCCCGCCTCATTAATATTATAGAAGTGAGGAGTCATGAATCATAAAGTATTTACCCCGGATTAAAACCCGGAGAGTAATTATATAATACTTATATACTTACAGCCTAGGTGTTCATTCATATTTGGGGTGCGGGGTGGCAGCCACTATTCAATCCATGGCAAACACATTCTGCAGGAGTGGAAGGCAGCGTCAGCCGGAATTCTGAAAGATTTGTGTCGTGTGTGATCTTGAACTTCAGTTTCTTCATCTAGGAACTAGAGATGCTAATGAGATTGCTGTTTCAGGCTAAAGTTCATGTATATGGTACATTGTAGGAAAAGTAAGCAGTTTCATCATTGTAGCTTTTTTCCTATCCTCACCAGGCAGGGCTAAATTGACTTAGCTTTTGAAAGAGGCAATTAACTAAAGGAGAAAGTAACCAAAATTAACTTTTTGAAAGATCTACCCATGCTAATCATGCATTTTAGTTCTTTTCAGTCGGGTGATTAATTGACCTGAATGTAATAGTCTTTTATGTAAGTTCACATGGGAAATCAGAACAATATAACTATTAGTTGTGGTCATTACTGGATTTTTAGCATGGCTCTTCCGGTGTTCCTATGAAGTATCAGTTCCCAGAAGGACATATTTCTTCATTTCATGGACAATGGAACCAGAAAACATGAACTATTCCCTAATCTAGGTTCTTTTCATTGTCTGGCCTCTTAATTAACATGTTGAGCCAGGAAATTTTTTCTCTTAGTGTTTGTGAGACTTCCAAAATGATCATTCAGACGAAGAAAGGAAAAATAAACTTTCTGAGTAATCATTCTAATCTCATAGAATCATAACATAGGTACAAACTGGATTAAGTGTCTTCGCTTTTGGAAATGAGGAATTTGGAAACCTAGAAACAGAATTTATAGTTTCATGAACCTGCTTTCAACGTTCTTTACTATTATTTTAAAAAGATTAATTAACCACTTAAAAATTCTAATATAATGCATTGTGGGGCCCCCGATGGCATAGTGCTTATGTGTTGGGCTGTGATCTGCATGTTTAGTAGTTCAAAACTACCAGCAGCTCTGAGTGAGAAAGACTGGGCTTTTTACTCCCTTGTTATAGCCTCAGAAACACACAGAGTTTGCTATGAGTCAGCATTGACTCAATGGCACTGAGCTAATATAATGCATTAGATTATCAGTCTTTGCAGTCCTGGGGAACAAGTGAGGCAACTTTGATATAAATCTGAAGATTGCACTAGCAGTGATATAATTTGAAAACCTGCTTTTTAAAGACTCAGTTCCCTTATAAAATAATCTGAATTTTTATTTCCTTTTAAAAAAGTAGCAAGCTAAGATAAATGGATTAAGAGGAGAATCAAGCAGCAAAAACTTCTTGATAATGTAACAGGATATTTAATATTCGATAATTTTCCCTTATGCCACACATTACTCAGGGACCATAAATCTGACTAGCTTTTGTTCCTGATTAACATTAATTGGCATTTAAATAGGATGCTCTCTTTGCAGAACCATCTATGGCACTACTATCAACATCAGCATCTATCACAAAACACATTTCAATTGTTTTGCAAACAAACTTTCTTCCAATTAATAATTAAACAGAGGAACAGCTTGCAGTATATGCTTGGAACTAATTTTACTATATATATACTTGGAAATGACAGGAACACATGAAGATGTGACTTAAACCTGGTAGCATTTAAATATTCAGCTTTTCCTCTGTTACCTTGACTAGAGTAAAGTTGGTTCCCAAGGTAAAAACTAAGTGGTCTGCCGGCATATGGTATAACCTCCATGTGAGTGCTAAAAGCTGGATACTGTTTTTGTGAAACAGATGTTGTTGAGTGCAGCAATGCACAACTGACTCCAGCTAACAGCTGGGAATCCTTCGTGACCCATATAGCGAGAAATAAACATGGTCCTATGCTTGGCAAAAATGTACGAAAGCAAATTTCCATTTGTTAAGGGCTTATCAAAATGAAGAATAAATGTTTTTTGCCATAAACTGATTTTATTCACCAGAGTAATCTTTCCAGCAGCTTATGTGATGGCCTCATAATATTCCAGGCAGCCTTTGCCAGAGGAAGGCTGCAGTCACACTGACATGCAGTACAGATGGAAAATAAACATCTGCCTCAATCAGAAGAGAAGACCAAGGACAAGGTTGACGAATATTATCTGGCATGCCTGTCTTTGTGGGGAAGCATACAAATGCTGCAGGACCCAAACCACTGGCATCGTCTGGTGTTGTCCTTATGTGGTCACTGACCATGAAGAGAGACGATTAGTAGGCACTCTCCGAGGAGGGGTGGTGCAGATGCTCAGCATGATAGGATTCCAACTCTCTGGGATCTGCTTACTGTAGCCACACCATGCGAGTCGCAAAGTGATTCCATTTTATTTTTTGTTCATGGTTCGGCAGCATTTATTATCTGCAAAGTTTCCCTTCTTGTTGGATGCCACAAAAGCCAAGTGGGGAGGAGTGAGCAAGAAAAGGAACTAAAAAACAGTTAGATAAAAACAGCTTCCTTTTTTGGTGGTAGGAAAATGCCAATGAAATCATGGGAGCCAAGTTCTGATGCTTTTCTTCCGATGAGACGAAACTTCAACATCACATTTTATTACATGGGCCAACATCACCTTTGGCAAAATCTGAGTGGGATAACATATGTGCTGTGAGAATGTCACACACACACACGTATGCACACGTGGGCACACACACACAGAGTGCAGTTCCAGCAGCGAGTTCCTTTTGTCCTCACTGCCACCAAATGATTCATGTGGCACGGATAATATGACAGATGTAGCCTTAAAAATTCAATTTTACTGCGAGTGTCTTTTTGATGGAAACTTCTCTAATTTTCTGGTAACTCTTGGGACCATATGGAGTTTTGATGGCAGTGAATTCAGTTCTAGTAACTCAGACCTCTTTTTGCACCTGGGCACAATTTTGCAGAAGGCGGTGAAGGAAAGGGAAAAAGTATCAAGCTTCATATATAGGAATGTATTATGAATATAAACATTCTCTTTTTTGGTGAATAGATAATTTCAGAGTATGGTTTGGTTAGAGTTTCCTAATTTAGGTAAGGTTATAGAGAACTCCAGATTCTTAATTTTTTTCTTCTCTTGATTGATCAAGAAAGGAGTTTTTAAGATTCTAATAATATATTAAAGCAATTAGGATCTTAGCTTTTTTAACTTTAAATTCTAGAATGAAGTTTAATTCTCAAGCATAACTAACAGAAAATAATTTACTGGGTTTGTCTGTATATTAGACACTGATGGCTTTATATGCACTGACGGCTTTATATGCACTGATGAATTTAATCCTCACAAACATTCTAGGAATCAAACACTAATATTATTTCCATTTCACACAGGAGGAAATGAGGCATACAGAGGTTAAGTAATGTATCTAAGGTCACGCAGCTAGTAACTAGTGGTGGAATTATGGTTTAAACTAAGGGTCTCAGTGCAATAATCTATGATCTTGATTATGATGTTACTGGTATCTAATAAATTAAAAGTTCACTGTACTAATCTATGGTCACCCAGATAGTAGTGGTAGAAACAGAGCTTGAACTAAAGTATTTGATGTAAGAATCGACACTCTTGATTATGATACTACTAGAGTCTAATAAATTAAAGTTCATTATACTAAATGTCAGGATGAGTTGACTTCAGATTTTAAAGAAATATCAGTACTAGTAAGTGGATTCCAACTCATGTTGGCAACTTCATGTTAATCAGTTCTATTTGGTATGGCACTGAAAATTAGATTAAATTTATTAAATTTATTTCGAATACCTTTTTTTTACCACACGAGATTACCCCTTTTGGTGTGCCACAGAACAGCAAGGGGAACAGAACAATGAAGTCCCCAGGGAATACCAAAAATAGACTGTGGGGCCATGGCATGCCACCTGATCAGACCCTACGGGAAAACACTTCTAAAGGTCAGCAAACAGATCTTGAACTATTTACAGACTTTTCTTTTCTTTTTTTTCCCCCTGTTAGTTTCTTATTGTTGTTCTTGTTTTGCTCTGTCTTGTTTTTTTGTGTATATTATTATCTTTGCAGGTCTATCTAGATAAGATAGGTGGGATAAACCATCTGCAG
>NW_022103896.1:75530452-75539004 GCF_000313985.2 Echinops telfairi | reverse complement strand
CCCTCAATGCAAGAACACTTTGTTCTATTAAACTGGTATTCCCTGATGCTAACCTTCATGTCAGGATGGCTGAAGACAAAATGGGTGCATAAGCAAATGTGGTGAAGAAAGCTGATGGAGCACAGCTATAAAAAGATATAGCATCTGAAGTCTTAAAGGCTTGAAGATAATCACACAGCCATCTAGCTCAGAAGCAACGAAGTCCACATGGAAGAAGCACACTAGCCTGTGTGATCACGAGGTGTCGATAGGATCAGGTATCAGGCATCAAAGAACAAAAAATCATATTATTGTGAAGGAGCGGGAGTGCAGAGTGGAGATCCAAAGTCCATCTGTAGGCAACTGGACATCCCCTAACCAAAGGGTCATGGGGAGGAGACAAGCCAGTCCGGCTGTCATATAGCACCAATGAAACATACAACTTTCCTCTAGTTCTTTAATGCTTCCTCCCCACACTATCATGAGCCTAATTCCACCTTACAAATCTGGCTAGATCAGAGCATGTACACTGGTACAGATCAGAGCTGGAAATAGGGAATCCAGGACAGATAAACTCCTGAGGACCAATAATGAGAGTAGAGATGCCAGGAGGGTAAGGGTAAGGTGGGGTATAAAGGGGGAACCGATCACCAGGATCTACATATAGACCTCTCCCTGGGTGACGGACAACAGAAAAGTGGGTGAAGGGAGACATTGAACAGTGTAAGACATGAAAAAATAATAATAAATCACAAATTATCAAGGGTTCATGAGGGACGGAGGTGGGGAAGGGAGGGGGGAAATGAGGAGCTGATACTAAGGGCTGGAGTAGAAAGCAAATATTTTGAGAATGATGACGGCAACAAATGTACAAATGTGCTTGACACGTGGATGTATGTATGGGTCATGATAAGAGTTGTACCAGGCCCCAATAAAGTGGTATAAAAAGAAAAACAAAATTAGAAATATGAGCTTATTCTTACTGGTTTCCTTTCTAGAGAACTGTCTTCTATCCTTTGCGATTTTCAGGGTTCTCTCTTTCGTCTTGACATGGAAGAATCTGACTGCGATATAGCATGATGCTTTTCTTTTGGTGTCTATTTTGTTTGGACTTATCTCAGCTTCTCTTCAATAGTAAACATTCATTCAGTTTTCAAAGATTACATTAAAACATTAAATGGATATTTCTTAAATTGTGATAAAATATACATAACAAAATTCACCAACTCAAGAAATGTCTTATATGTTTAATCCAGCGATATTGATTATATTATTCACATTGTATAAATCAATCTTGCTAACCTTTACCAAATTATTCCACCACCATTAATATAAATTCATTGGACCTTAGGTTTCCAAACCTAGTAGTCACTAATACTCTTTGGTTTCTATATAGTTATTTACTTATTTTATATAAGGGGTATAATATAGTATTTTTCCTTTTTCATCTGATTTATTTTGCTCAGCATATTTTCAAAGTTCGTCATCCATAGTGTGGCATACATCAATGACTCCATTTCTCTTCATAGTGAGTAATAGTCCATCATATGTATTGACTACATTTTGTTTACCCATTCAACGGTTTATTAATGGACATTTCAGATGTTTCCCCAAACAATAATCATTTCATTTTTATTTTTATTTTTAAAGAATTAGTATATGTTGAGCAAAATGTGATCCAAACTCATTGCTACTAAATCAATTCTTGCTTATAGCAACAGAGTAGACATTCTCCTGTGGGTTTCTGAGGAAGCAAATCTTTATGGAAATAGAATGTCTCATCTTTCTTCTGTAGAGTGTCCGGTAGTCTAGAAGTGATGATGTTGTAGTTAATAGATCAAAAGGTAATATATGTAAAAGAGAGTGATCAATAAGAGGGGGTACTACTGCCTGCAAACAAAACAAAACAAAACAAAAACCCAGAAAAAAGCACCGCTAGGCAAAGCGTTGTAGTACGCAAATTTTCCCACTAGGCAAGCATCCAACAACTCACTCTTAGTGCATCCAGTGATGTCACCTGGGAAGGTTCTCTCTGGGCACAATACATTTCTTTTTTTATAAAAGCTGTTTTGCAGAGATGGAAGAAGATGGTGTCTAGTTAGATTTGCCCACCAGAACTCCTGCTGCCAGACAAGAAAATTGGGAGGTAAGGTGAAGGAGACTGGGAGGAGGATTCCTGAAATTAGAATCAGGATACTAGGGTCTGTCCTAAACCCCACTTTTTAAAATTTCCACTCACAAAGCAAACCAAGAACACAGTAAATTGCTCTAGGTTCGGCTTGCTGGACACGTGGGCTCCAACGAGCAACTACCTGCGCCCAGGTTTAGCAGCAAGTAGCGATTTCCCCAGGTTGATGCCCTAAAGGGGACATCATCCCAGGCACAAGGAGAACCTCTGAAAGCTAGTAACAAGACCCCAGACCAGAGCTCCCTGTGTTGTTAGCTGCCTTGAGCTCATAGCCTGGGTATCAGGGTCTGCGGGTAGCCATTGATTTGGAGCAATTTAAAAGAAGTAAGGAAATTTACCTGAGTCTGTCCGTGGGCGAAAGATGAAGCTTTCTGCTTCATCAACAGTTAAATCTTGGAAACTCATGGGGACAGTTATACTCTGTCCTATCGGGTCTCTATGAGTCAGATAGACTCAAAGGCAGCAAATAATATCAAAACCAGATACAAATATATAACAAAGGAGGACTACCCCTCAATGTTACTCATGAACACAAAGGCAAAAATATTCAACAAAATACTAACGAATTGAATCCAACAACGTCTGACAAGAGTAATATACTACCACTCAGTGGTATTTATTCCAGCCTTGAAAGAGTGATTCAAAATTTGAAAATCAGTTCATGTAATATCCTACATTAACTAGCTAAAGAAAAAAAATTGTAATACAATGGGCTGATGTGGCAGAAAATAAGAGGATAGTCACAGTCCAGGGGGCGAATTCAGTTCCAGTTGGCCGAGAAGAAAACAACCTCTCTGATAAGCTAGAGCTCCTCCTCTGGGGGTCCGTGTGACAGCCCCCAAATCAGGGCATTCCACAAGACCAACATTAAAAAAGAGAGAAAAAAATATTTTCTTGGTAAAAACTGCAAATTCCAGGCTCATTGTTTAACTACAAGGCAACTGGTAGGAATCCTTTAACATACATTAGCATAATAAGGGATCCCAGGCCAAGAATGCCAGAAGTTAGCTACAGAGCCCAGAGGCTATCAACATAACAAAGACCCCTTGGAGCAGGCCTCCGTTTCAGAATAACTTAATTCAATACCAGCTGGCCAGGGGGAAAAACCAAAAACAAAAAAACCCTCTGAGCTATTAGGGCATCAGCAGTCCTGGTTTAAGCTAGGACAACAATACCAGTTCTGCTCTCAGTGATCCTACACAGAGCTGGGGAGGTCCTGTCTGTCCTGGGGCCTTACATGGGGCTGAGGGAACAGTCCTCCCCTCCCTCCCCATGCTACAGTGTTACATACAGCACAGCTATACCAGTGAATTCCAACACTCAACACCACTATGAGAACTGCTGCCTGGCCTCTGCTGTGATCTTGCCTTCAAGGGTAATTGTGCCCAGCAACTGTGGGACCCTACACCAAGCAGGCAAACCACCCAGGTATGTTGAAGCAGGGTTGGAACTCCTCCAGGCCCACTGTCAGGCAATCACACCTCAGTTATCTCCTTACTGAGTACTCTTTTTCTTCTCTCTTTATTCTCTCTCTCTTCTATCTTTCCCACTGAAGTCGGTCTCAGTGGGCCCAGTTGTATTCTATTTTTCTTCTTTTTCTCTCTTTTGAACAATTCTCTCCCTCTCTTTCCTTTCATACGCCACTTCTGGCTTTTGGGCCACTACCTCTACCTAGGGGATCTCAACCCAAATAGTAGGGAGAACTCCAGCCTGTCCACTGTGGGAATGTTTCACACCACACAAAGCAGCTGTGGCAGTCCTCTACAGCACTCTGTACTGCTGAGGAAACCTCAGTCTGACCTCTAAGGTGATCTTGCAAACTAGGGCAATTCTGCCCAGCACCAGTGGGACCCTGCATTAAAAACGGCACACCAACCTGCCACTTTGGGCAGGGTTTAAACGTTCGGGTGATCAGGGATCACCTTTCTCTTTACTCTTTATTTCTTTCCTCTCTCTTTCCCACCACAGTCAATCTTAGTGAGCAGAGTTGTGCTTTTTACTCTTTCTTTCTTTCTCTCTTTCTTTCTTTCTTTCTTTCTTTCTTTCTTTCTTTCTTTCTTTCTTCTATCACTTTTTTCTCTTCTTTCTTTCTTCTTTTCTGTTGCTCCCCTCTCCCTCTTTTCTTTCCACATGCCGCTGCTGGTTTCAAGTCCCCTACACTCTGCTTAGGGCAACTCTGCCCACCCAGTGGGGAGAGCTCCAGACTTCCCCCTGTGACAGCGCTACACACAAAATGAGGCAGAGCTACACTAGGCATGGCATGGAGTTCAGCTGTCCCTTTATTTCTTTTCTCCTTTTCCTTTTCTTTTCTTCTTCTTTTGATTTTTCTTATTTTTTCCTCTTCTTCTATCTCTTCTCTCTTTCCCACCAGTCTCAGAAGATTCTGTTTTTCTTTTTTTTGTATTTTCTTTTTTTGGCTTGTTTTACTTTTGTATTATGTTTGCATTTTGTCTGTGTTAGTTTGCTTTTTATTTTTGCGCTTGTCTTTGTTTTCTCGTTTTAATCTTTTTCTTCACTTCACCCTCTCTTTCTTTCCCAAGTCATTACTGACCTCCAAGGCACTACCTTCCACCTAGAGCAACTCTGATGGCCAAGTTAGGGGAGCTCCAGCCTGAACTTGTTGGCTTTACATGCAGCTGGTAAAGCATGCCCGTCCTCCACCATACCTGAAGTGAGTGGGGGAGCTCCCCTTCAAATGGCTGGGTGAACTCCAGCCTACATCCCAAGACCCTACATGTGACTGGGGGATCTCCTTCCCACCATCTGTGGTGCTCCATGCTGTTACAGGAACATCTGCCCAATCTCCACGTCGATCTCTCCAAAAAAGGGAATTCCGCCTGTCATCTATGGTGCTCTACACCAAGGAGGGTACACCCACACACTCTCCGCAACAATCCAGTTGAAGAGGGAAACATCACATGCCACCCGAGGTGCACCAAGCCCCAGGTGACACAACACCATTGATTACATAGAGATAAGTTAGTGAAACACCAGCCTCGTGGGCCCACAACAACCCAACCAGCATCCCAAGATAGGACTATCCAACTCACATTCCAAATAATTGAATACTGGTAGACTAGGGTAAGAGTGAAACCACAGGAAGATCTCGCGGTGGCCTGATCCCCAGTGCAGCTACCTGCAGGTAGTTTGTAGAAGTACTCATATGAGTACCCCAAGAGAGAGCCCTTTAACTCTGGAAGATGGTGCCCACTCCTCTTAAAAAACAACATGTAAACAGCAACCAGCCTCAACAGCCTCAATGTTCATTGCAGCACAGTTCAGAACTGCAAGGAATTAGAAACAACCCAAATTTCCATCAACAGATGAAAGGATCAATAAACTTTGGTACATACACAGAATGGAGTACTATGCATCCCTAAAAATGCATTGATGAACACATGAAGCACATAGCTGCATAGGAAGAACTAGAGGAAATAATGTTAAATGAAGTGAGTCAAGCACAAAAGAACAAGTACAACATGAGTTCACTGAGGTAAGCTTAAAAAAAAGTGGAGTGGGGGCATAGGAGAAAAGCTACTATATACTTACATCCCTGGGGTGAGGTCCAGCTACTATGGCCAGGGAAACATACAGCAGCCAACTAAATAAGAGGGGGAAAGGGAAAAAAAAGACATGGGGGGGTGGGCAGAGCACTAATTCACCGAAGGGGAGGGTATTGTCTATAGCTCCATAGGAGAAAGAGAGAGAGACCAGGTTCAACACGATGCACCAAGACGTGAATACAACATACGGGCACGTACCAGGGAACCAATAGAGAGGTCTGCGGAGCCTGCCCCATATCAACTATGTGGACACCCACCACACCCAGAAGAATGCACTTCAGAGGACAGCACTGAAGCTACAGCTTGGGGAGAGGGGCACTACTGATTAGAGCGAGAGAAACACAAATAGATGGAGAGGGAGGAGAGGAAATCCTAGCCCACCAAGCCCCAAGGATAATGTTCCTGCTCGTTGCATACAATGCACGGGGAAGACCGGAGGGCTGGCCCCACCACGGGACACTGCGTCCCTCACTGAACCATGATGCTGTGGGGGACAGCACTGGAGACACAATGCGGGATTAGTGTGCGGTATGAGCCCATCACACTCGAGCCAGGCACTGTTGACTTGCAGCAGAGCAGCAGGTGGAGCAGAATTATGAACCGCCCGGGGACTACCAAAAATAGATGTGGGAGACAGAGTGTGACACCTCATCAGACCCTACTGGAAAATATGCATAAAGGCCAACAAACATACCTTGAACTATTTATAGGCTTTTCCATTTTTGTCAGTGGCTTTCTTTTTGTTATTGTTATTTTGCTCTCGCTTTCTGCTCTCATCATTGTTTTGTTGGTTTTGCATTTCTTTGTTGTTTTATTTGGCTTTGCCTGCTTTTTGCACTTATTAATGTAACTACATGTCTACTTAGATAAGATAGGTGGGATAAATAATTCAGAAGTGAAAAGAATGGGATTAATGGTTCGGGGGATATGGGAGAAGGGGTGGGTGGGAGAAAGGATGGTGGGGGGACCAACCCAGGGGAAGGGAGCAACAAGTGCACTAAAATCAATAGAAGGAAGGTTATAGGATGCCCAGTGGGGTTCAATCAAGTGCATTGTAGCAACTAGGAATTACTAAACCCGAAATAAAGCTGAACATGATGGTGGGACAAGAGGAAAGTAAAAAGAAAATAGAGTAAAGAACCAGGAGGCAAAGGACATTTATAGAGCCCTAGATACAGGCATGTACATATGTAAATGTATATATATATATATATGTATATATATACGGAGAGGGGAATAGAACTATGTACTCATATCTATATGATATGTTATGAATTATGGTTGCAGATAGACATTGGGCCTTGACTCAAATACTGCCTTAACACAAGAACACTTTGTTCTAACAATCTGGCATTCTGTGATGCTCACCTTCACGACACAATCGCTGAAGACAAAATGGGTGCATAAGCAAATGCGGGGAAGAAAGCTGATGGTGCCTGGCTATCCAAAGATATTGTGTCTGGGGTCTTAAAAGACTTGAAGATAAGCAAGTGGCCATCTAGCTGAGAAGCAACAAAGCCCACATGGATACCAGTCTGTGTGATCATGAGTTGTCGATGGGATTAGGTATCAGAATAAAAGCATATCCATAGTGAATGGGGGCAGGGAGCATGGAGTGGAGGCCCAATGTCCATCTGTAGACAATTGGACACTCCCTCACAGAGGAGTCACAGGGAAGCAATGAGTGATGAGCCAGTCAGGGTTCAGTATAGCACCAATGAAACACATAACTTTCCCCTAGCTCTTGGTGCTTCCTTCATCCCACTATCATCACCTCAATTCTCGGCAGATCAGAAATTCTCAGGGCAGTCTTTGCAACAGCACAATGAAGATCATCTTCCACAACAAATCTACTTCTGTGTTAAGACTTGATAACCAACAAGCTGGAAAACCCTGTTTCACAAAGATATGCCGCTATAAATGGAAGAAGAAGGCCCAACACATTCTCAGACAGAACAGGATATGACTGTAAACACTTGATCCAGAAATTTGTACCTGGCATTGTAGAGAAGTCAGTTCTTGCCGCATCACTGTTAATAAGTTCAATGAACTTCTCTTGTGCTGTCTCAGGAACATCTTCCACTTTGACTGTGAATGGGTGTCTGGCAAGTGCAAAGGGGATGTCAGGTAGATTTGGATAGTACAATGAAATTTCATCTGCAAGCATGTGCAAGTGTTCTTTCACAGAAATTATCATGGTAATCCTTTGTTCTGGTTTAATTTCATGTTCCTCAAAGAAAGCAGATAAAGTGGGCAACATGCAAATTTTATTTTCATCCAATTTTTTTTTTTTTTGCCAAAACTTAAGTTTCGTTTGGAATGATCGGATCTTTTCAGACAAATCAAGGCATGTTGCATTTGGTCCTTGTAGTGATCAATTTAACTCATTGGCAAATGAGTTGGCAAAGATGTCAACCAAGTAAGTTCTGCAGTTCACTTTTATTGCGGAACAGTGTTTCGAACTGAAGTCTTGCTTTCTGATTAAAACACGTTTTGAGTTCATCACGAAGCTCCAAAACACATTTTAAAGCTTTTCCTCTCAGCAACCATCTCACACTCAGTGTGAAAAAGCAGAGCATTATTTGGTGCATCCAACTCGATGCACAGTTGTGCACACAGCTGCAAAGTGCTCGCCTTTACAAAATTAACAGAACTTATGACTTTTTTCATTTCTTCTTGTAACTTGTGGCAGCATCTTCATTGCTAATATTTGACGATGAATCATACAGTGAGTTCTGATGACTTTGGGTGACTCATTCAGTACCAAACGTTGAAATTCAGATCGACATCCTAGCATAGCTGGAGCACCATCTGTGCAAACA
>NW_022103896.1:75528227-75529628 GCF_000313985.2 Echinops telfairi | reverse complement strand
AGTTTGCTAATGAAAATAATATATAACAATAGTTTTAATAATACAAAAGATGATACATGGCATAGTTCAGGCAATACAGTTCATTAAAGTTTCCTATGGTTTACCGTTCTCTGTGTTGTTTTCTTTTTACATACCTGTTATTTTCACAAGGGGGCAGTATTCATATCAACCACAGCTGAATATAAAAAGACCAGTCAGCATCAGATTAAGTCCCCATGGCATATATATAGTTTGCAGTACTTGATGATTTCACAGTATATGATTTTACATTTACTCAGTAATTACAATTCATGAAATGTCATTTTACCTCCAATATTGCTGCTTTCAACACAGTAGCTGCTTTTAACAGAGTAGCTGCTTTCAACACAGCAGCTGCTTTCTACACAGTAGCTGCTCTCTACACACGTGTGACTGGTCCACATAAGTACATTATGGCGCCAACCCTTTCATATACACCTGTATTTGTACGGGGTATATGTGATGGGGTTGGTGTGATGATGTCATCATGCTGGGTATTCATATGTGGGCATATCTGCATGTGGGCCGACCCACCTGGAGACAGAGGGGCATTGTCTTGGTACCTAAGACCATCAGAAATATAAGTTATCTGATGGTCTTAGGTGACCCCTGTGAAAGGGTCATTTGACCCCTCCCCAAAGGAGTCACGACCCACAGGTTGAGAACCACTGTTTTAGAGGAAGGGAAATTCTTACTTTAGTCTTTATTTTTTTTCTTTAAGGCTTATATAAGTTATCTTCTGCCTGGAGTAGTCTTTCCTGAAAAAAGTACAGAGTAATGCCAATGCCTCAATTGTTCCTTCCAGTATACTGTTATGAAAGAATTAAAAGGTGAATGAAGAAGATTTTTCCTAAAATGTGCTGTGTAAATGAAGTGGAGAAACTATTTTGTGGATGCCTCACTCATTCATTCACTACCATTGTGTCCATGCCAACTCATAACAACCCTGTAGGACAGGGTAGGATTTCCCCTGCAAGGTTTCTGAGACTGTAACACTTTATGGGAGTAGAAGCCCTGGTTTGCTCCCTTGGAGCAGGCTGGTGGCTTTGAATTGCTGACCTATGGTTCACAGCCCAAATTGTAACCACTATGCCACCAGGCCTCCTCCTTTGAATACTACACATTTATAATTCTTGAGACATCCATTGACTTTGGGCCAAAAGAGGTTTTTTTTCCCTAACTTGCATTCATTATGGTAATACATCATATGAAAATTATATATGCAGTTACTTAATGAGTAAAGATTAGTGATGGTTTAAAAAATCATTGTCATGGTTTTATTACTTTCTGGGATCTCTTTGAGATAACTCACATAGTAAAAACAAAGAAGCATGCACACCCACACACACATACACCCACACACACCCCACACACACCCAAAAC
>NW_022103896.1:75525264-75527484 GCF_000313985.2 Echinops telfairi | reverse complement strand
CAGAACATTCCTCAGAAGGAAGGATGATATCGATGGGAATGAGAGGGGCCTGAGTGGAGACCCAAAGCACGTCTGTACACAATTAGACACCCCCTCACAAAAGGGTCACAAGGAAGGGATGAGACAGCCAGGGTGAAGTATAGCACTGATGAAACATACAGCATTCCTCTAGTAGTTCTTCAATGCTGGCCCCTCCCCCCTACTATCATGACCCCAATTCTACCCTACAAATCCGGTTAAACTGGTGGGTGCATGTACACTGGTACAGATAAGAGCTCTTGACACACAGAATTCAGGACAGGATAAATGCCTCAGGCACAATAATGGGAGTAGCAATGTCATGAGGTTAGAGGGGATGCGGGGCAGAAAGAGGGAACCCAGTGCAATGATTGATGTATATCCCCACCCCCCACCTCCCAAAATGACGAATAACAGAAACATGGGTGGAGGGAGACAGGGGACAGTGTAAGATATGAAAATAATATTAATTTACAAGTTATCAAGGGTTCATGAGGGTGGGAGGGTGGGGGAGAGAGGAAAAAAGTGAGGAGCTGATACCAAGGGCTCACGTAGAAAGAAAAAGTCTTGAAAAGGGTGATGGCAACAAATGTACAAGTGTGCTTGATACAATGGATGGACGGACTGTTATAAGAGCTATAAGAGCCCTCAACGAAATGATTTATTAAAAAAAAAAAGAAGGAAGTTGATAACACTGCATCTGATGTGCTTTGTCTGTGTTATCAGGAAAGAGCAGTTCCTGGAAAAAGGCACCGTGCTTGGTAAAGTCGAAGGGCAGCAAGGAGAGGATGAGATGGAATGAGACAGTGGCTGCCAGAGTGGACTTACACGGACTAACACCCATGAAGAGAGTGCAGTACCTGAGATGCTGTGTTTGTCCTGTGCTGTATAAGATCACTCTGAGTGGGGACGGACTCAATGGTACCTGACCACAAGAACAGCAATTCAGTTAGGAAACAAACCTCTAATAAAGTGCGTGTCTTTGGGGGATGAATAAAACATTTTACTTCTATTGGTCAATAGTATGTTTGCAGGTGTAGAATTGGTTTGTGTTCATCTTTCTGTGGTATGAATACAACTCGAGAGTAAGTCTCTTCAGGAGCAAGAAGCCATGGAAGGAAGCTTTTGTTTTTGCTAGGTGCATTTGTGTTGATTCCAACCCATAGCAATCTGGTTCTTCAGCCTCTACTCGGGCAAACATCGTGTCCCTGGGCCTTCTTAGCGATCTTGCTCCTTCTCCAGTGGTGGCTCCAGGGGATGCCTGCTGAGTCCAGATTGTTTTCCTACCTCTTTCCCAAGAGTAGAAGAATATTTCCTTCACGATGTTCTTTTTCCCAGTTTCAATGGCTTTTCACATGCCTCCTGAAGACCACAGATTCCCTGACACAACTCCAGGCTTTTATTTTACAGGGAAGCAAGATCTAGGCAGGACTTGGACTTCATTCCCAGCAGCTGTTGTTCCCTCAGACTTGAACCACAAGAAATAATTTCTTCAGTTTCTCCCCTTGTTCCCAATTTCTGGAGAACGGATGAATTCCATGTAGAAATGGAATACATTCTACAAAGAAGGACATTCCGCTAGAATGTATTTATTGCCTCCCCTGCTCAGCATTTAGCAATTTATTAAAGATTTTAGCACAATTCTTACCAGCTTGTGTGGCTACCAGTTGGCTTGCATCATATATATCTATATATCTATCTATATCTATATCTATATCTATATATCTCCACCTTGGGGTTGGAGTATGAGAGGTCATGATTCTTTCTTTAGTTAGTTTGCTGTCCTGAAACCCTAACTCATTATTTAAAGAAAATAAATCTGTTTTGTAGGCCATTTTCTTGTTACCACTTTAGAATGCTTTTTTGAGCTTCCTGTACCTAAGGTCAAAGCCGAAAGTCTTATTTTCATTATTGAAAGATTTGATGAGCACATAACTCTAGGTTGGTATGTTTTTATAATTTTGTGCTTCGAAGATGGTGACTTTCTTGCCTACGTGATTTCTGACAGAATTTTGCTGTCGTTCTTTCTTATGCCCTAATAGTGCATGTTTTCTGACGGTGTTTAAGACTCTCTTTTCCATGGTTTTCTGAAATTTGGTTATGGCATATTTTGCCATCATTTTCTTCATGTATATTTTACTTGAAGATTATTGAACTTCTTGGGCTTGTGAATTTTAATTCTCCTAAAATTTGGAAACTTAT
>NW_022103896.1:75523010-75524798 GCF_000313985.2 Echinops telfairi | reverse complement strand
GTCTTGTATTTTCATGTCTCTTTGTAAGAATATATTTCTTTTATTGCATATTAACAAATGTGAATTACATACTCTTGAGCCCTCCATGTTATGTCTGTAAATAATATTTGGCTTAATTCTGGGACGCAGTTAATTCACTTGGGATTTGTTTGGTCCTTTGGAGGCTGTTGGGGCATGTTGAATGGCGGAGGCAATAGCTTCTACACTCGGTTCCTTTTCTACTTGGAGGCCACTCCGCTCTGGCCAGGTGAAGTATGGATTCTTCCCAACCCTCTGCTAACTCCAGGGATTAGTGCAGTCACTTTCTTTTTACTTATGATTTCCTCCCCGCACGTACAGATCATTCGTAAGACAAACACTCAAAAGAAACTCTGAAGACCACTGGAACGGCGTCTTTGCAGTTTCTTTCTCTGAGGTTTTCTACACAAACACACACATGCACATTCACCAGTACACCTGTAGCATCCTGGAACCCAAGTCTGTCCCCAGTCCCCAGTCCCCCGACATGCTTGTGGGCTGAATTAGGTTCTATTTGTCCTGAGGTGGAAAGACTCTCTAGGTTGTAAATTTGAGCAACTCTAGGTCTCATCCCACTTGTTTTTCTTCTCTAAGGGATTATTGTCCAAAAAGATCTCTTTTCCAATATCTGAAAAAAAATTTTTTTCATGTATTTAGCCTACTTTGATAGTTGTTTAGAGTGGGAGGATAAATCCAGTCCCTATTAGTACATTACAGCTAGGAGAGAAAGTCTCTCAGAGCCTCTTCCATATTACACTGCAATTTAGAACCTTGGTTTAATCCAAACATCTGCCTTCTTTACTCCTATTTCTGAGATGCTGGGGGGAAATCACATAAATGTGAGCAATGGTGACACTATATTTTTATGGTCTTCAATTTCAGCTGCCTTCTCAGCACCATTTCCCATTTCAGCTATTTCAAAAGCTTGCCAACCTCTTCAAGTCCCCAATTCTAACATCTAGTATCTTTATCTCAGGAAATTAACCTCTTTTATATTTTACAGAAGAGATTAAGGGTATCTTAATGGGAAGACCTCAAATTTACTATAAATTTACCTAAAAACACTTCTATTTCTCACTCCATTCTCCCCCAAAAAAGAAGGCTTTTTTGTCTGTTTCAACCAAATGCTCCCCAATGCTCATTAGATAGTGCCTTTCCTTTTTTTCTGTGCTTTTGAGCATAGGTTGTTTTTATAAAAAATCTTTTATTTTTATTTTACCATATTTTGTTTTTTTATCTTAATACTTTTGTCTGAAAATATCATTATTGTAAAAGACTAAAATATACATAAAAGGTTGAAAGTCATTCCTCACAGAATAAAAAAGAAGTCAGATCTTGCTATTATTTTCTGCTTTGTTGCAATATTGAAGGATGTTTTCTATAACCTTATAGGTGCAGCTGGTAGAGACAGCTATCCAGACAACTACCTTGAAGAACACTCCTTCTTTCTTAATACCACCCTTTCATTGTGTTCTCCTAAAATCCACCTACTAGGCTCCGGGTCTGGACCTCCACTGTTCTCTGCTCTCACCCTAGCTCATTCCATTTGGGTTTCATTTGTCTTTGTTGACCTCTCGTTCTGAAATCATCTTTTTCAGATATCCATTCTCACTCCCTGCAGCTCTCCTCAAACTTGACCTTATCGATCAGGTCCTCCATGAAAGTCAACTCCAAATCATAGTTACTTTATGTACAACAGAAGGAGAGGTTGCCCGGTCCGGCATCATCCTAGTCCCTGGCATGTCCTGGAGCATTGTTGCAGCGATTGTG
>NW_022103896.1:75518318-75522276 GCF_000313985.2 Echinops telfairi | reverse complement strand
CCACTTTTCGGTTGTCTGTCCCCCAGGGAGGAGGTCACACACAGTTCCATGTAATCGGTTCCCTCTTTCCTACCCATTCTCCCTTTACCCTCCCTGTTTTCATTGATGTCATAATTTCTTCCATTTTTTAAAACTACTCTATGATTAAGAACAAGTCTCAGAGTCTCTTCTGACAACCATTTTGATCATTTGTTTCTTACTTGTCCTTTTAATGACCTTTTGCTTTCTTCATATATGATGATACTGATGTCCTCCCACAGCTCATCTAGTCTTCTATCATGAATGCTCAACCTGTTAAATATGTTCTTGAGATGTTCTTGAAATTCAGGTGGAATTAATCAACAAACAATTAGGTACCTATTATGCAGAATGGATGCAAACTGGCTAAATCCCACCACTGCATGTAACCCACCACTATGTCACCTGAGCTCCTTGATAGATCAGTGGGTCTACTTAACTTCAGATCTGAAGGGGCAGAACCTGAGCATGAATTCCTTTTTTTTTTCTTGTGCAATTGACAAGTTGAGATTCAACCAATTTTGTCTACAAAGATGTGCTTAACTGAACAACAGAAAACGTTTTTCACAAGAGGCATCTAAGTCATAACTTAAAGAAAGTGTGTGTGTGTGTGTGTGTGTATATACATATATACACACACACATACACTCTTTATAGCTCTGTGGATTGACAGAATGGATCAAACCTTCCAGCCTTTCCTTGGGAAGAAGGCAATGAAGTCTGATCCAATAAAGAAATGCTCAGGAGCCTTCTACATTGCTCTTTAGGGTCCACAGGAATTGGAATCAGCTCAATGGCTGTAAGTTATATGTGTGGATTAACTTTTAATTTATATTGAAAAATTATAATTTGTACTACTTTTTAATGAACCTTCCCCCATTAATTAATAATCTATAAATAGTATTTTCCCGTAGCAGTACATAGTTTATTTTTTCTCTGTGAGGTTGACATAGCTGCCATTTTATTTTTAAAGACTCTCATTGATTTCTATTTATCAGTCTTTTTACATGACTATTATGAACATTCTTATACATACTCTTTTAAATTATTTTTATCAGAAATTATTAGGAGTAGAATATAACAATATAAGTGTATGAACATTTAAAATTTAGTCTAATTTTCAATTATCTCTAGAAAACTATTGGGCTTTGAACTCAAAACATTTTTAAAAACCTTAATTATTTCCCATATCACACCAGCAATAGGCATTATTGATTTTCAATCATTTTTAGATAGAAAAGGAAGATATTCCCTCATTTTATTTTTCATTTTTTAGGCCAGTAGTGAAGGTGAAAATATTTCATATTTATATTATCCATTTGTATTTCTTATTTAATGAATTTCTTCATGAATATTTTCCCTTTTGATAAAGTGATTAACTTTTTACTACATGATTACTTTCTATAAAATTTTATGTATGTTGAATTAGTATTTAATAAAATTACCTATGTTTGTTGGTTGACTATTTTCATTCAAATTCTAGGAGAGCTTACCATATTCCACTATCATTATGGTTTTGTTTAATTTTCTTTATGTTTTCAACAGTTTTTTATATGTATTACAATGCAATATTGGTGACACAAATATTAATTACTTGTATACTTTTGATGTATCCTAATTCCTTGGCTACACAGTTTCTAATTACAGTAGTCCTTTATCTGTGGGGAGTATAGCCCAAGAGGATGAAACTCTAAATATGCTTTGTTTTTCTTCTGCACATAAAAACATACACTTAATTTGTTAGTCTGGGTAGACTAGAAAAACAAATCCATGGACACACATATGTGTATAAGAAAGAGATTTATATACAAGAGCAACTGAACATTGAGAAAAAAACCCAGCCCAGTCCAGATCAAGTCCATAAGTCTGATATTAGCCCCTATGTCATGTCCGATAACAATCTATAAAGTCCTCTTCAGACTCATGAAATACATGCAATGAAGCCAAATGCAGGATGATCACAAGCTAGTGGGTAGAAAGTTGTTGAGTCCAGTTGCGTTGTAAGCATCTCAGTGCTGGCAGGGGTCTCTCTGTGGCTTCTCTGGCTTTCAAGGTCTGGTTGCGTCCATATAGCTTGTCTTCTGCAATGTCTCTCAGGGAGTGGCATGGAGAGAGAGAGAACTGTCTTCTGCCTCCAAGGAGGAAGTACCAGATTTTCCAGAATTCTCAGGAGAAGGCCATGCCCACACAGATGTCTCATCGGCTGTCTCCAGATTGACAGCCTAGATTCTACTTCTACACTCTTAATCCTTAAATTGACACCAGATTAGGTGACTACCACATGTATGATGAAGGTTAATTTATAAATAGGTACAGTAAGAGATTGGTATCAGTGATTAATAACAAATAGAACAAATATAAAGTAAAATAATGGTTACTTGAAAATAAACTTTGAGTCCCTCGACAATTGATCTGATAACCTATAAGGCTACTAAATGACTAATGGGTAACTGGTGTACATCCATTAGCAGCAGATATGCTGGACAAAGGAATGATTCAGTCTTGATTGATAAAGCAGGAAGACATGAGATACCATGTCACTGCTCAAAATGTTACACAATTAAAAGCTTAGGAATTATTTCTGAAATTTACAATATATAATGTTTTTAGATTGTGATTGACCGAACGAAACTGAAACAGAAACTGAAACCATGGATAAAGGGGTATCTTTTTTCTCACTTTTTTTTTTTTTTTTTCAAAATGTGGTACACCTTACAGTTCGTCTTTGGAAGTTAGGATTTTTCTAATTGATAACAGTAAAGTTTTCTTCAGTATTTATGTTTCTCTTCTTTAATTTCCTTTGTTATCATGGAGGGGAGTGTTGTAAAACACACTTTCATCTTTCCTGGATTTCTTTGTTCTTCATTTGCCATCTTCTGTTATTAACTGTCTCTTTCCAATAATCTTTAATTCATGCCTGAGTTAATTTTAATTAAATATTGAAAGCAAACAATGCAAGAAAATAAGTCAATCCCCCTTTCAATTCTTACTTAAATGTGAACACTCTCCTAACCTTCTAGCTCTAAATTTATACTTTTCATCTTTTTATGTTCGAATTATGCAAATGACAGTATTGGCATTCACAGGTTCCATATATTCATCTTTTCCTAACCATCCCCCTAAATCTGGACTTCCTTCTCACCCCATGGTGAAGTCTTCTCAAGCACAATTTACTATTAATCCCTAAACTGCCTTACCTATTCCATTCTTGTCAGGGCTCCTATAATTGGATCTCTTCGGCATTGAACACAATTTAGTTCTTGGGTAGAAACCCTTTCATCCTGGTACTTTTACAGTCCAACACCTCGACTGCTTTACAACTTTTATTCCCTCTGCTTTGCCTTTACTCAAATACATTTTCATTCACGGCTTCGTTGCCCACCTGATTGTTCTAAATTCTGTATCTTCAACACAAATCTCTTTCCTGGATTTCAGACACATTGACTATTAGACATTCTATGTGCCTATCTCAAGACAAATTGAGAGAACCTGTACTCCTCTCCACTCCTCTGTACTTGATGGAGATTTACAAACAGCACCTGAAAATGTTTGAAGCATCCATTGGAGTGTAAGTTGATTTCCTACGACTAGTCCAATGATTTTCACATGGGGGCTGAACGTGTGAGGTCCGTAGTCACTAAGACTCGTAAGGGATCATATCTCCAAGTTGGAGCTCACTTATGGAGCGTCTTTCCCTTATTATGAATGTGGAAGCAGAAAAAAAATGGTGGTGAACCGATGTCTTAGGAAATAGATCCCTGAGGGCAGGTAGTGAATGTTATTAATCTTGTAAAACTGGATTGTGCCTAGAATTTATTGCTGAGTCAATATAAAAGACTGCTTATAAAATTAAACTAAATCTCAGAATTTGTCTTTAGACAATTTTCTTGAATCCTATTTATAATGTAAGGCTTAGTTTAAAGGGAAAGGAAGAAAACAA
>NW_022103896.1:75511236-75516664 GCF_000313985.2 Echinops telfairi | reverse complement strand
GGACTAACACAACTCATATTTATATAGGGTGTCAAAAATGATCTATTTTTCATAAAGATTATGATTATTGCATTACACACTTCTGTGTTCTTTTTTTTGATTGATTGTTTCTGGTGTTTGAAATTACCTCATTCATTTTAAATTAAATATTATGAGGTTAAATCCAAGATTATTGTTACTAGAGTTCTAATTCATACCTGCACATGTTTGTTCCAAATAAAACATGCCTGTGCTATTGGTGGATAACTGCAGACAAGTTCTCTCAATAATACATTTGTTTTCATCTCACTAGGGTGCCTAAAGAACAAAGATACTTTTAGTGGTATTATTAAAATAAAATGTTGAGCTCAGGATTAATATAAAACTTTTAACAAAACTCAAGTGGACATCTTCCCCAGTCAGTGCTGCTTTCCAATCAGTTTGTTTTTGGATGCTTCAAACACTGTAAGACAGAGTGGGAAGACCTCAAAGACGAATCAAAACAGAAGGCAACTTAGCAGGGTAGGATAGCTATTTTATGTGGGGGATTCCCAGGGAGTCATCTTGACAGAGTTTTTTTCAAAGAACAAGGGATCATCCTAGGGGTTTATTATGAATTTTTAAGAAAACTGAAAATTGCATCTATGAGATAAATTCAGGAAAGTTGTACTGAACATTTTACTTCCCACCCCAAACAAACGTGCTCATTCTTCTAGGGTAACAAGAGCGGTCCTATGAAAATTTATATGGGAAACCTTACCCCAACCACCCAAAATCAATAATTGTGCCCATTCAAACTTCTCCCCCCCCCAGAACTTGAAGAATATTTAAAGAACACAATTTGTACCCCCTAACAGATGCCAAAACTGCCATTTTGAAATGGTATAAATTGAACAGCACAGAATTCTTCCAAAAAGAGTTAGAAAAGTGGAAATACTTCCTTTAGAACTATATAAGCCTATATGGAAGATATGTATAGAAACAATAGCTTCACATTTTGATATCTTTGTTTAATAAAAATGTCATGAAAAGTAACAACAGAACATTGTCAGATATTGTTCCAGATGAAGAGCCCCTCAGGTTAGAAGGCATTCAAAATGTGACGGAGGAAGACCTGCCTTTTCAAAGTAGCATGGACCGTGGTGACATGGATGGAGGAATGCCTGCGGAGGAAAGGCTTTGGGGCTTTCGGTTGGCAATGAGGTATGACTCAAAACGAGAAGAGCCACAAACATCTGTTGATCATTGGAACTTGGGGTATACCAGGTATGCCTAGGATAATTAGAAGTCCTCAAAAATGAAACAGAATGCAGAAAGATTTATATCCTATGCATCAGGGAGCTGAAATGGATTGGTATTTGCCAATTTGAATCAGAAAATGATAACGTTTATGATGCTGAGAATAACAGATTCAAAAGAAATGGCGCCACATTCATTATCAAAAAAGACATTTCAGTATCTGTCTTAAAGTGCGATATCATCTGTGGAAGTATAATATTTATCTACATACAAGGAAATCCAGTCAATATAGCTCTTATTTAAACATATGCACCAAATACTAAACCTAGTATTGAGGATATTGAAGGGTTCTACCAATGTTTTTAGTCTGAAATTAATTAAACATGCAATCAAGATGCCATGATAATTATTGGTGATTGGAATGCAAAAGCTGGAAAAAATGAGGAAGGGACAGTAGTTGGAAAATATGGATCTAGTGATAGAAATGAAACTGGGGATCACATGGTTGAATTTTGCATGACCAATGACTTCATCACAGATACCTTTTTTCAACAATGCAAACGGCAACTATACACCTGGACTTCACCAGATGGAATAAGCAGAAATCAAATGAGCTACATTTGTGGAAGAAACCATGAAGAAGATCAATATGAACAGCTATAACCAGGCCAGGGACTGACTATGGAACAGACCAGCAATTGCTCATATGTAAGTTCAAGATAAAGCTGAAGAAAACCAAAACAATTCCACAAGAGCCAACATACAAGCGGGTGTATATCCCACCTGAATTTTGAGAACATCTCCAAAAGAGATTTGACACATTGATTATTAATGAGAGAAGACCCAATGAGCAATGAGAGGACATCAAGAACATCATCCATGAAGAAAGCACAAGGTCTTTCAAAAGACAAGCAATTGAAAGAGACAGGACTCTGAAATGTGCCCTTTATCACAGAGCAGCTAAAGAAAATGGGAAAATGATTAAATCAAAGAACTGACTAGGGAGGAGCAAGTCAGCCAGGGTGCAGCCCAGCACCGATGGAACACACAGGATTCCTCAAGTTCTTTAATGCTTTCTCTTCCACCCCCCTATTATGACCCCAATTCTACCTTACAAATCTGGCTAGACCAGAGCATGTACACTGGTACAGATAAGAGCTCTCAACACATGAAATCCAGGACAGAAAACTCCTCAGGGTCGCAGGAAGGTGGGGGGAGAAAGGTGAAACCGATCACAATGATCGACATATAACCGCCACGCTCCCTCCCCCCCCTCCCTGCCCAAGGGGGATGAACAAGAGACACGTGGGTGAAGGGAAACAGTGGTCGATATAAGATATGAAAATAATAATAATTTACAATTTACCAAGGGTTCATGAGGGAGGAACAAAATGAGGAGCTGATACCAAGGGCTCAAGTAGAAAGAAAATGTTTTGAAAATGATGATGGCAACAAATGTACAATTGTGCTTGACACAATGGATGTACAGAATGTTGTAAGAGCTGTAAGAGCCCCCAGTAAAATGATTAATGTCACACTATTTTAGGCAACTTGCAGGCATTCCCAGACTTGTGGAAGAGATCAGGAGGAAGAGCTGTAGGACACTCACGAAACCTCGATCGTTAGTATCTCTGAATAGAAGCATCGGAATAGAACAGGACTCCTATCAAGCCCATTGCCAATGAATCAATCCAACCCACAGCAGCCCAAGAGAGCCCAGAATAAACGCTCCAGAGAGTTTCTAGGGATAGAATCTATGGAAACAGAATGCCGTTACTTTCTCCAATGGAGTTCAGACTGAACTATTGGTTAGCACCCCAATGCTTCACTATTGTGTCACGAGTGTGTGTTGTTGTTGTTGTTATTGTTAGGTGTCATTGAGTTGGTTCTGACCCACAGTGACCTTGTGGATAACAGAATGAAACTGCCCGGGTCTGCACTATCCTTTACAATTGTTCCATCCTTAAGCCCACTCTTGCAGCCAGTGTCAATCCATCTCCCTGAGGGCCTTTCTCTACTTCCTTTCCAAGTGGTGGATGAAGGGGTCTTGGAAATAAAAGTATGCATTGCCATTGAGTGAGTCCACTTTGCTATGACCCTTTAGAGGATAATCAAGGATTTGTAAATCTTCCAGGATGCAGATAACCTAATTTTTCTCCTACAGAGCACTTGGTGGCTTTAACATTACCGATGTTACAGTTTAACCAACAGCACCACCAATAATTCTTTAGAAATATAACAGTAGAGTACATTGATCCCCTGATGGACAACTTTCTATACATTTGCATACTTAATTACCAGCAGTTTACTTTCTTACCTTGTTTGTTTACTTTACTATGACCATTATAGATTATGCTTCCAAATCAAAACTTGTTTTAATTTTAAATTTAGTCCGGCCAACCCTCAAGGCACCATCAATTTTAGAAAAAATAGTCCTTAACCAACTCCGGTACTTTAAATCTATGATAAAATGCAATTTTATTTATTAAGTGGCAAAAAACCTTTATAATTAGAGAATTGGGAATAATTGAATATAAGTATTGGAATACTAATAGTTTCTCTGCCTCTCTCTGTGTGTGTGTGTGTGTGTGTGTGTGTGTGTCTGGCATGCATACAAAGACAAAACCCCCACCCCTAACTAAAGATACTTTCAAATATCTGACTTACTCCTTTGTTCAGGCACCATTTTCCAGCAATGTGGCACCTTTTGGTGCCCAGCCCTGGGGACATACTCAACTGTCCAACCCAGCAACCCATCGAGTGCTGTGGAGTCAACTTCAGGCATTCCAGAGAAGAACTGTGCTCCATGGGGTTTCTGCCGATGGTTTTTCAGAAGCAGATAGGAAAACCATTCTTTGAAGATGCCACTGGTATATCCTTAAAACATTTGGTGAGGCAGAGGCTCCCATGGGCTCACAGTGGTAAATAAAACTGAGAGCAGAGTCCTTTTTTATGTATTTTAAATATTTTTTATGTTTTGAAAGTTTTTTCATCAGCGAGCTTTGGAATATTTCACCCTCTCCATTCCTGGGAAGGAGCAATGGTGAAACAATAGATGGGTTGGCAGTTCAAACCCACACACTGACTCCAGGGAAGAAAGACATGTTGGACTGTTTCCATAGAGACAGAAGCCAAGGAGACATCGTGAGGCAGTGCTGCTGTCACTTGGGGCCACTATCAGTCAGAATCAATGCAATGGCACCTAACAATAACATTCCTAGAGAGCAAATAAAAATGAGTAATGCAAGAATAACATAAGACAAGTAGACACTTATTAGAACAACCAAGCACAAGAGATTAAAAGGGTAGAATTTGCTCAGGGATAAAGCTCAGAAGGCAGGAAGAGATGGAAAAGAATGAGAAAAGGAAATGGTAAATACAGGGAAGACGTAGAAAGAGTGCTGTTATATTATGGGGATTGCAATCAATGTCCCCAAACCAAATGTCTATGAACTGTTGAATTGAAAATGAATTTTCTTTGTAAGCTTTCACCCAAATCACACTTGTAAAAAACAGAACATCTGGAATCTTGTCTGTGAAGGAAAAGTAAAATTTGTAATTTACGTATGAAAATATCATTAAATATTAAAAATAAAGAGGAGCTCAGATAATTCTTAACATATATGAAGAAGTCAAAAAACTTAATTTTTCCTGTCATATTATTGAGCTTAATATCAAGCCTAAACTTTTTTTAAAATTAAAAAGTTTGTTTTTTTATTAATTAAAGGATTAATGTTCTCTTTTTTGCTGAGATATTTTAAAACTTTAATTACAGGGAAAAGAATTAGGATTTACTGAATTTAATGCCTACATATTCTACTAAAATAGTACTATGTGGGTGTATAAGTTTTGGAAGTTTTAAAAATGGCTAACATTGTTTGAAGTAACTGACATCTTGAATAACACTATTATTTCAGATCTTTGGATGAACTTTTAATTGACAAGAAAGATGCACAAGAGACAATTCTAATTTTGTAAAATCCTAAACCCAAATCTTCCTTCAATTGTTCCTTTTGTACTTAAAATATGTGTACCTTGTAAGGTAGTGGCCTCATATGACATCAATTCTTTGAAATCTTTTCTACAGATATGCTTGCACTGAACCTAGTATTCTCAAGGTAGTTATCACAATTTTAGATTATATATTGTTGTAATTATTAGACTGATAAATATCTAGTTTCCCATCAGATGGTAACTTAACTATGACAGA
>NW_022103896.1:75505030-75510731 GCF_000313985.2 Echinops telfairi | reverse complement strand
TGCATTTGAATTGTGGTGCTGGAGAAGACTATTGCAAGTACCATGGACACACAGATCTGCCTTGCAAGAAGTAGAGTCAGAATACCCAGTCGGGGCAAGGACGGTGACTTTGTCTCCCATGCTTTGGCCATGTTGTCAGGAGAGACCATCCTTGGAGAAGGACATCAGGCTTGGTAAAGTGGAGGAGCAGCAAAAAGGAGGAAGACCCTTGCCAGGAGGGATTGACCTGTTGCTGCAACAATGGGTTCAAACAGGAGAACAAGTGTAAGGATGAAGCAAGACAGGGCAATGCTTTGTTCTGTTGCATAGGACCACTATGAGTCACACTGATTCAACGGCCCGTAACAAGAACATATTAGGCATTAAAGTCAAGATTTTTTTCAGGTGGCTGTAAGTCTGTGGGAGAATTATTGGCAAAGTTACGGGTTTTGTTTTCACCAGCAGTCACTCAGTTAAATCACCCATCATTTAATTTTGTCAACAAAGTTATTGATTGCCTACTATACACCATGGTGTTTTCAATCATCTCATATGGATTTGAAAGCTGGGCATTGGATAAGGAAGACTAAAGAAGGATCGCTGCCTTTGATTATGGTGCTGGTGAAAGTCCCACAGACTGCCCCCCCCCACCCCCCCAGTAATCAAATGTGTCTTGGAAGAAGTAGTCAAGATGGGGAACTTTGAACTTTGTCCCGTTCTCCTTGGACATGTTGTCAGGAGATACCAGTCCCTGGAAAAAGACATCATGCTTCCTAAAATAGAGGGACAGCAAAGAAGAGAGGGCCCTCAACAAGATGGCCTGCCTCAATGGCTGCAACACGGGGCTCCAACCTAAGAACAGTGGTGAGTATGGCGCAGGGCCGGGCAGTGTTTTGTTCTACTGTACAGAGGGTCCCTGTGCCTTAGAACCGACTTGATGGCCCTTACCAACAGCAACAAGCCCTGTGCAGGCACTGCTTTTGAACGCGAGGAGAGTCAGCAACAACGACCACAAAAGAGAGGTGGATGCCTGCGTGGAGCACTTTCTGTGGCAGCAAGTTTTGGTGGATTGATGTCATTAAACAAAACTAGCACTCTAGTACTAATCTAAAAGTTAGTGGATTGACCTCACCACGAGTCAAAATCAACTGGAAAACAATGGGTTGGTTTGGGTTAAAATCATCCACATCCAACTTGCCTCTCAAGTCTCCAGACGATGTCCCCTGCCCCACCCACACACATCTAGAACCTCGTCATCACTAGACCAGCCCCAAAGACCACGCCTTCTGAAGAAACTTCACATCTCAGAACTGTGGTTCAGAAAACACTACTTTTGTACAAGGATTTTTCTGCAGATCCAGTCAGTCCTGTTTCAGACTTGATTTCTGGTTTGGTTTACTCTACGGTACCTTCACGCTGCACCTCAGGCTACTGGCAGGAATAAGCATCACTTAAAAAGTAATTTAGGAAATAAGTGTACTTCCCCTAGGGTGCAAATAAAAGGAAAAGTTGTGGTAAATAGCTAATGTAAGCAAAAGGTGCCTTGGGGGGCCCCTAAGAGTCACTTCTTTCAAACCAGCAATAACTTCTGGTGCTATTGGTCCTGCGGCAGCAGCCGTCAACATTGTTTAAAAAAGCTCCCTTATGGTGTTCTCATTAATTAACTGCACTGTTTGTTGATTCTAGATTGATTCCATTTGTTCTCTGGAGAGTGTTTTTGGAAACTCAGTAATGCCTTGATGCAGAATTTCATCTTCAGGCCCTAAATTCCCTGGATGGTTGTTTACTGGAACATATAGAAGATGAAGTGAAAAAGAGAATTTGTTAGATAAAAATGATAATCAAAATATTTTAAATTCAGATGTAATTTTTGAAGATTTTCCCCACAGAGCTAAAAAATTACCTGAAGCAAAGTTTGACTGACAGGCAGGCTGAACAAACACAACAAGACAAATGGCATGCAAAGCAGATAGGGAAGTATTTGTTGCTAATTACTTGAGAAAGCATTTTAATTAAGTTGTTTGCAATTAATGCCTCATTTTTAACATTCCATAAATATTTAAACAGGTTTCATAAACTTTCCTTCTTATGGAAACATTTGCAAATGTTATTATGGAGTGTTCTTTGGGAATTTCATAAGAGAAAAATTGAACTATTTAGAAACTTCTACTTATCATTTTCATAATTAAATAAGGAAATAATTGTTTTCTTAATGTCGCTAGCTGTTATGTTTTAAAATGCTCCATGTGCATAAACTCTTCTTCCATATTCTCCCACGACAAGTGAACAAATATTTTTATCTTACAATAGATATAGAACATAGATGATCAGATATGTAATTTAATCATTTTAGTCCAATGCAAGAACATTATTTTTGGTGAAATAATTAAAATCAGTAACTAGCAACGTTGGTGATTTAATTATATTTAACCTAAAGACTCTGAAATGTTACTTACCCAGTTGAAAGCCAAAGACAAGTGTGGTAGTTACATAATCTGGTATCAACTTGAGGGTATTAAGAGGGAAGGGGTGGAGTCTAGCCTGTCAATCAGGTCGCAGCCTGAATGGAGGGCAACTGAGATAAATGGCTCTCTGGAGGCTGGCCTCCCTCTCTCTCTCTGCTTTCACTGAACATCCTGTTACAGAGCCACACTGAGACTTGTGAGCGCCCTGGGGATGCTTCCACTGCCACCGGATCCTCAAGACTTTGCATCCACTGACGTGTGATCTTCTTGCATTTTGCATCATTGTATGTGCTCCATGAGTCCTGAAGAAGGATTGATGGACTAGTATTGGACTTATGGGATAATATCAGACTTAATGAACTTTATCTGGACTGGGTGGGATGCTTTCTCAATATACAATTAGTCTTTGATATAAAGCTCTTTCTTATCCATATATGAATGAGTCTGGATTTGTTTCTCTAGTCAACCGCTCTAACACAATAGGTAAATACATATGCAGAAATATCCTCTATCAAATCTCTGTATATTTGTGAGTATATATCACCTTTGCTTACCACACAGGTTCAGCTTGCATATCTATCTGTAGATACACATGTAGACCACTATTACTGCAGGGTTATGTACATAATAGTATTTATCTGTTGCCTTCAATTCTTGTACTCTTCCCAGTGTCATCCTTTGCCTCCCTTTGCTGGCCTCTACCTTCAATATTGCCTTTCTCTTCACCCAAGTTAATATATGTCTATTCTTAGAAGACGGTTTGGAAGTGTAGTGTTTGCTTTAGGCTGCAATCCAAAGAGTTGGCAGTTTGAAACCACCAGCCTCTCTAAGGGAGAAAGATGAGGCTATCTACTCCCTAAATAGTGACAGTCTTAGAGAAGCAAAGGGGGAAGTTCTACCCTGTTCTAATGCGTTGTTATGAGTCAATATCGACTCAATGGCAGTCAATTTATTTTTTACTTAGTGATTTACCCTGCCCTCCTGTACCATCCCCACCACTTGTCTGTCAGTTTGTCATATGGAGATATACCCTCTCCAAAGAAAATGGACCCAATGAAATGTCCAAATAATAGCCCAATATCATCAATATCAAATTCAAGAAAATCTTGCTGAAGATCTTGCAGCAACAGTTGCACGAGTACATTGAAAGGGAGCCACCAGAAAGTCTGGTCTGGCCTCCGAAGAGGATGTGGAACAAAGGATATAATTACTGATGTCAGATGAGTCTGGGCTGAAAGCAGAGAATACCCGAGAGATGTTTCCTTGTGTTTTATTGATAATGTCAAGACATTTGACTGTATGGCTCTTTACAAACTATGGATAGCCTTGAGAAGAAAGAAAATTACAGAACACTTAATTGTGCTCCTGAGGACTATACATGAATCAAGAGGCGGTTGTGGGAAAATAAGAAGGGAATACTGCATGGTTTAAAATTAGAAAAGGTGTGTATCAGGGTTGTGTCCTCTCACTCTAGTTAATCTGCATACTAAGCAAGTAATCAGGGAAGCTGGATTATATGAAGAGTGCAGTATCAAGATGGGCAGAAGGAATATTCAAAACCTGCTGTTTGCAGATGGCAGATTCGAATCACTTGCTGATGAAGATCAAGGATTTCAGTCTCTAGTACGAATTGCAACTCAATGTAAGGAAAACAAAAATCTCATCATACCTATTGCTCAATAGGTAAATGGATAAATGGATAAAAAAATGAAGCTGTGAAGAATTTCATCTTGCTTGGATCCACAATCAATGCTCATGGAAGCAGCAGGCAAGAGATCAAATGATGCATTGCATTGGGTAAAACGGCTGCCTAAGACCTCTTTAGAATATTGAAAAGTAAAGATGTTACCTTGAGGACTAAGGTGTAACTGACCCAAGCCATGGTAATTGTCAACCGCCTCACAGGCATGTGAAAATTTGACATTATTAAAAAGGAAGACTAAAGTAGAAATATTGTGGTGCTGGCAAAGAATATTTAAAGTACTATGGACTGCCAAAACTAATCAGTCTTGGAAGAAGTATGGGCAAAGTGCTCCTTCGGGGTAAGAATGATATTTCAAAATCTTACATACTTTGGACATGTTGTCAGGGGAGGTCAGTACCTGGAGAACATCATGCTTAATGCTTGGGACAGTAGAGGAGCAGTGAAAAAGGGGTAGGTCCTCAAGGAGAGGCATTGACACAGTGGTTGCAACAATGGGCTCAAGCATAGGAACAATTGTGAGGGTGGTGCGGGACTGTGCAGTGTTTCCTTCTGTTGTTCATAGAATCACTATGGTTTGCAGCTGACCCGATGGCACAAAACAATAGGAGGTCCATTCTCTGTCAAGCCCAGCTCCAAATCCCAGAGAAAGCAGATACTTGAACTTCCAGAGGTCAGCCTGAGCAAGAACTAAGGCTGGCAATGCAATATCATCGAGCAGAATCAGGCCCTGCTTGAGAGGCTTTGTTACATGTCAGTTTCCTTCCAACAGCTTCAAGCCTGAGAATAAAATGAAGCCTTCTTTGACAACCCTGAGCATCTGATTCCATCTAAAGTAAGTACCTCTGATAGACTGAGTCACTGTGGGAAGGCCGTTGCCACATGGAATTAGGAAAGTCACCAAGCTTCTGAACCTCTGTTTCTTCACTCACCATTTGGGTGATTGCCTTTCTAGACATGATGATCTGAAGGTTGTGAGGCAATAAAAAACAATGACCCCAGGAAGGATTTCTATAAAGAAGATAGTTGTCGTTAGCTTCAGTCAAAGGGGCTCCTGACTCATGGAGACCCCAAGCTATTGGACTAAATCATCGCTTGGACCTGCTCCACCACATGACAGTTGCAGTTTGGACCATAGAGATCCATCGAGTTTTAATTGGCTAATTTTCAGAAGTAGATCACAGGTGGTAGGTAGAATAATGGCCTCTTTTGTTCACTCCAGAATTCCCAGAACCTGAGACTATAATACCTGACCTGGCAAAGCAGATTTTGCAGATATTACTAAATTAAGGATATTGACAGGGGCCGCATTATCATAGATTATTCGGGTGGGCCCTCTGCCCAATCACAATATCCATACAAGGAAAAGAGGGAGGCAAGAGAGTCAAAGACAGAGAAGGAATATTGCTATTGGTGACTTGCAAGATGGGAGCTGGGGCAACCAGCCAATTTATGAAGGCAGCCCGTGGAAGCTGGAAAAACGCAAGATACAGAATTAAAAAAAAATAATTTTAATGGGGGCTTTTATAGCTCTTATCACAATCCACACATACAT
>NW_022103896.1:75501158-75503767 GCF_000313985.2 Echinops telfairi | reverse complement strand
CCCTTAGAACTCACCTCACGTAAATTTTCCCTGCTGGGCCAACATTAGCCGCCAAACACCCAAAAGCCAATAACAACAAATGATTCCTTGAATTTATAGTCTCTGAACTACACGGTGTATTATTATTTATGCTCATAGAAACATGTTAAAAATTGTGATGATCAGAAGGAATATACTTCCCAAGAAAGCTTAGTTCATTCTTTCTTCATGCCTCAAAGATCAGTGATAATACTCACCTCTTTTTGAACAAATGTTTAGAGAATCTTGCTGCAAGAAACCCTGAATAACACAGACCCTTAAACACCCAACTATTAGCAGAGAAGTTGGTGATTTGAATCTACCCAGTGGTACCGTTGAAGACAAGCCTGGTGATGTGATTCAAAGGGTCGCAGCATTGGTAATACTGTGGGGCAGTTCTGTTTCGCCCAACTGGAATTGTCATGAGTCAGAATCAACAAGGGCAATATCGAAAGTTGTCTTCACTGGTAGGTTTAAGACTCCCAAAGTAGTTTTGGCTGCCATGAGGAGATTGAGAACCTAGATTTCTAGCCTTCCCTAAAGACATTTGAACAGAGTTTTGCTAAAGTAGAAGTAGAAATATAGAACATTGTAGTCTGTGATTCAAGTGAGTGTGGTAGGTGAAAATTTGAGAATTAGATACCCACATGGGTTGATGATGAACATTGGGGTCCCTAGGACCCATATGAGAGCCTGGATGTTTGCACCTCCGTTGGACCATTCCTGAGCTGTGGGGAAAATACCGTTGTCATTCTTTTCTATTCAATCTACAATCCACAAGGAGATTGTTCTACAATCTCTTCTACTACCAGGAAGAGCCTGTGAAATGTTAGTAAAAGAGAAGAAAATGAGAGTTTCTCAATAGGTGCTAAGGAAAATGAAACCCACTGTCCTCCTTTCAAAAGACATGTATAATGACTCATAAAGTTCACCATAACTCTTCAAAATCCTGATTTCTGTAGAAAAATTAGCCTTAAAAATTGACCATTGAACCCACTACATTGAGCAGCTTATCAGATTGGAAATTATTAACTCATTAGCCGTGGGAGGAAAATGTACATCAATTGCTTATTCTGTTTATGTGTAACTAAATATTATTTCCGGAGCAGTAGATAGCATGATTGAGGCCAACTCTCATTGTTCATTGTCATTGAGTTGATGCCAGTGCATAAAGACGCCATGGGACTAGGTAGAACTGCTCAGTAGGGTTTTCTTGGCTGTAATATTTACAGATTGTCGGGTCTTTCATCCACAGACCCAATGGGTGTGCTTGAACCACTGACTTTTCAGGTGGACTGTTTAACCATTTGAATGATCAGGGCTCCGTCTGGGCAACTAGTTTTAGAGAAAGAACAGTTAAGTACTTAATTTACTCTGGGACGTGCAAATAGCTAATGCACTTGACTACTAATTAAAAGGTTGAAGGTTTGAGTCCACTCAGAGGTACCTCAGAAGAAAGGCCTAGCACCCTACTTCCCCAAAAATCAGCCATTGAAAACCCTATGTAACACAGATCTGCTTTGACACATTTGGAGTTTCATGAGTCATAACCAATTAGCAGGAAACTTTCTAAAACTTTTTTTTTTAATTCAGAGTGGATGTCAGATTGCTTTCCTGAGTGCCATCAGTGGTTGGTACAAAATTTTGGATCCAAGATATTGGATTTTTACATTGTGCTTCAATACTTTACTGGCAAAACATCAAAATATTTCCTAAGTGTTGATTTTTAAAGGGGGAAAATTCACTGCACGGAATCAACTGAGAAGAATAAATACAGAAATTAACTCCTGGCACATCCTTTGTTCTGGGCCGTTATACACGGTATTACCATTGCCCCTATTTAATCGTTTCTGAAAGAATTTCTCGCATAATGGGCTTTCAGTCATCACTGTAATGTCAACAAACAAGGCAGATTAATGCTTCCAGTCCGGAGCTGTCTTGCACTCTGCTTATTAGAATTGTAGTCAGATCTTCATTAGAATGAATGACATCTGATTCCATAACCCAGTCACAACAGAGGCACCTTCTTGCTATGGTGTCACCCTGCAGATGACAATGTGGGCCATTATGAATGACACTCCACAATTCGTTACTTCCTGCCTCAAATTGTAGTTAATCTTTCCTCCAAACTGTACACATGTGCAGCTTTAAGTGGCCGATCACAGCAAGTACCCAGTCATGCTGCAAGCACATGGAGGCTGACAGAAGGTAAATTGCTTGTCAGGAGGTCTGTATTTCAATTTGCAGCATATTCCAAACACGTTGTGGTGAAAGCCCGCCACAACAGCTGCTTTCATTGCTAACTATTTTTGATGTAAATGTCAATAAAGCTCCAGGCCCTTTCATATTTTGGGCCAAGAATGTCCATCTTTCCCTATGCAGGCTGGCAGGTGGAGTTCCATTTATCTACTCTTAGGAACATGTCCTATAATAATGATTGTCTCGGGAGACCGTTTAGAGTGATTGAGAGCAGTGATTGGGACAATAGGCTGCTGGATTTCATTGCTGGAGTGGGTTGACAGGTGACTGCTTTTATACCCTCTAATCTGGTGGGAAAGGAAATAAAACACACACTTCCAACCTGGCCACAG
>NW_022103896.1:75497331-75501058 GCF_000313985.2 Echinops telfairi | reverse complement strand
GGGGGGGGGGGGGGCGCAGATAATTGAGAACCTTGGCTATTAAGCATCCTCAAATTCCCCAGCAGCTACAGGGTTTTTAAAGAGACAGCAACTGCATTTATTTTCTGTAGTATTCCAGATAGGAGAATTAAGCAAATAATTTTGAACGGGATGTGAATGGATTTTAGGACCTTGCGTCTTCTCCTTGTAAATGTCCCTTTTGGGAGACCAGCTGTTCATGCTAAATAGCAAACTCTCTCTTTTAACTAATGCTCTGAGGAAGATGACTGAAGCTTGACCTTTAGCAGCTGAAAGCTAGCAGATATATTAAAAAGCAATTTAAGGACGCCTCTTTTGAGCACATTTGCATTCAAATATGTCGGTATGGTACAGCAGTTGACTACATTTGATTTTGAGTTTTACAAGGATAGAGCAAACCCCATACTCTTATTCATAACATTTATTGAGCATCTTCTGTAGGCAGGATATTGCACGAAACATGAGAGTGAAGGATACAAACTAGAATTAGACTCATACAGAGATGCACCTTCTCAAAAGAAGAAAAGTTTTAGTATAATTTATATTGACATTTTTATAGTCTTCTTTTGGTTTATATTTTTAATACACTCTATTGTCACAGCATTGTAAATGAAAGTTATGTAAAATATATTTAAAGGTGGATGCTTCCCTTCACCTACTCCCACTCATAATGCTCTTGATAAAAGAGATTTGGTGCTACCTAGGTCTGTTTACAGTCTGATATCAACCACTTTTTAATGTCAATAGCCTTGGGAAGGTTAATCATCTTTATTTTATCTTTGTTAGCCTCAGTTTCTTATGTCCACTAGTTAAGACTAGCTAGTAAAAACTTCATATGCATGTATTGAGCATTTACTCTGAGTCAGGCCATCTGTCAGCATTCTTTGATACAACCCTTACAGAAGCCTCAGGCACTGGGTGCTTTCATTAATCCATTTTTCTAAAGATAACAAAATTCAGCTAGTAAGTGAAGCCAGGATCGGAATATGGGCACACTATTTCTAGAGTCTATGTTTTAATTTAATACTCAAAATAACCTTCAAGACAACACTAATAATGGTACTGCCCAGTGATATTGTAATGACGAAGTATCTGTATTAAAATCCCTGCCATCTAGTGATCTTGGATAAAAATGGACAACTTCTCCCTGATTCAGTAACTTCTGTGAAATGTCACAAAAGCTGCAGACAGCTAAAATCACAGCCAATGGTAAGAGACAGATTGTTTTCCACCCCTAGTCAGGATGCCTGCTTTCACCAGGGCTGTTCAACTTTGAACTGAAAGCCCTAGCCTGTGAACCAGGGCAATGAAAAGTAATAAAACAAGAAAAGAATAAAAAGATCCAAAATGGAAAAGGAGAACTGAAACCATCTCTCCTGGCAAATGTATATAAAAACAAACCACATGAAAGCTACCAGAGTTTAATAAATGAATTTATCAAAGTGATAAGGTGTAAGATGAATACACAAAGCTCCAGCATGGACTTTCCTCCGACTAGATCATTTTAAACCCATCTAACGTCAAGTTCTCTTAGTCTTTGTCTTGTAACCCCAGATCTACTGGTAAGCCCCTGGTGTTATTGCTCATAAACAAAATTTTCATTTGGTTCTTGAAAAAATAATTTCTATCTTGTTGCTGATATAGCTTGTTGTTAATTTCTCTAGCTAGTAAAATACCGTGAACTAACCTTTTTTCATTCATTACATATGGTTTTCTTTAGGTCTTTGCACACTGAAAACATGGTCAAGTCCACTCCAGGAATGCTGCAAGGTAGTTTCGGCTTCATGGTGAGTTTGGGCAAATATAGGCGTTCAACTAACCAACATCCAAATCCATCTTCTCAAGTTCTATCTCTGAGCACATTATTCTTCCCTAACCCTTCCTTGAGCAATAACTCTTCAACCTGGGATGGAAGTTTATATTAATGGAAACAATAATATATATCCTATGTTGCACTCATAAAATTAGATAAACATATATTTCTTGAACATTTGGTAGAAATCGTATGTACAATATCTCAGACCAAGGCTCTCCAATTGCCCTATGGGTTATTTCTCAGGAACCAAGGACCAAGGTAGACTTACTTTAGATGAAACTAAATTCTTGACTCCTGGCTTGGGCTTTTCTCACCTAGGAAGGTTTTGAAATTTATCAATGTCATTGCATGCATCAAGTTTTCTTTTTTATATTATGGATTCCACTATATGATAGTTCATATTTTGCTCATCTGTTCTTTAGTTGATGGATATTTGGGTTATTTCCAGTTTGGGCTGTTATGAATGATGCTATTATGAATAATCTTGGCAAGTGGACATATGTTTTTATTCTCTTGTGTAGATAGTAGAGTATGGAATTGCTGCAAGAGTAACTTGCAGGCTGCTTTCTGTACTGACTATACACTTCCATCAGCAGTGCTTGAAGATTACTGTTTCATTCTGTACTCATCAATATTTGTTATTGCCTGTCTTTTTATTATCGCTTTTCTAGTGTGTGCTAAATGGCATCTCATTCCCTCATAATTAATGATGTTGAGAATATATTCATGTGCTTATTTGACATTTTATATTGTTTTTGGTGAAGCATCATATTGCTTGCCCATTTGTAAACTGGGTTGTTGTTTTTTTCTTATTGTTAAGTACAATGTCCTCCTGACTGAAAGAATCTTGTTATTTTCTCTGGAGCTCATTGTTCCCAGCAAGCTCATTCAGACTAGTTTCTTCAGACTCAGTTGGTTCTCTATTCTCCTCTTCAAGGCTATGTATTATTCTGTTGTAAGCATAAATTCATTCACTTAAATTCCTGGCTGACCCAAGGAATGTGTGCTTCTTAAATATGGCACATTAATTGGACAATAAAACATTTTACTGAAGGCTTTCACTTTTTTTTTTAATTCTAGAAGGTACAAAGTTGAATAGTAGTACACAGTTTCTGGGAAAAACCTGAAGGAATTTCAACTTTAATTTGTTGATTTTTTGTCCATATGGTAAGCTGAGCCAGATAGTTAATGTGAAGTCACCGATAAATCTTTCTAAGGTGAGCTAACAATTTAGAAGGACCATAGTTCATGCTTCTGTCAAATGGAAAATAACTGTGCTGGGGAAACTCTGATTTAAATTATTCTGAGCACTTTGAAGTCTCACCAGCTGACCAGAGGTCTAGTGCATAACAACATTTTTTTTTTTCCTACTACATAGCAGTGGGTTTTAGTTTGTTTCTTTTCTTCCACTAAGAGAGTCATGGTTACACAATTCCCATTACACCCTTTCATTCTGGCCCAGAGAGATTAACTAACTTTTTAAAAACACTTTTATTCGGGGCTCTTAGATCTCTTAATACAATCCATCCATTCGTCCATTGTGTCAAGCACATTTGTACATATGTTGCCATCATCATTTTTAAAGCATTTTCTTTCTACTTGAGCTCTTAGTATCAGCTCCTCATTTCCCCCTTCCCTTCCCTACTCTCCCTCCTTCCCTTCCTCCCTCAAGAACCTTTGATAAGGTATAAATTATTATTTTCATATCTTACATCATCCTCTGTCACCCTTCACTCATTTCTCTGCTGCTTGTCCTCCTGGGTGGGGGCTATATGTTGATCCTTGTGATCGATTTCCCCTTCCCTCCCCCCTCCCCTATCCTCTTGGCATCTCCATTCTCATTGTTGGCCCTGAGGGATCTATTCATCCCAGATTCCCTGTGTTGCGGGTTCC
>NW_022103896.1:75467523-75495939 GCF_000313985.2 Echinops telfairi | reverse complement strand
ATTCTTGGGGCTTAGTGGGCCAGGATCTGTTCCCCTTGTTCTCCATCCTCTTCATTTCTCCTGTGTGCTCTAATCAAACGTGCCCCTCTCCCCAAGCTGTAGCTTCAGTGCTGTCCTCTGAAGTGCCTTCTTCTTGGGGGAAGGGAGAGGCACTCCACATAATTGGGATTGGGGTCAGCTCCGCAGACTCGTCTATTGGTTCCTTGGTACATGCTGGTATGTTGTATTCATGTCTTGGCACACCAGGTTGTAGCCTTGTCTTTCTCTCCCTCTCCTGTGGGTTAGTGCCCAGCACACCTCCTACCCATGTCTTTCTCTCTCTCTCTCTCTTTCCCCCTAATATTTAGTTGGCTGCTGTATGTATCCCTGGATTGAGGTTGATGCCTACCATAGTACCTGGACCTCAACCCAGGAATGTTTGTATATAGTAGCTTTTTCCCTATGCTACATTTTTTAATATTACCTCGGTGCACTCATGTTGTATTTGTCCTTTTGTGCTTGACTTACTTCACTTAGCATGATTTCCTCCAGTTCTTCCCAGGCGACAGTGTGCTTCATGCATTCATCACTACATTTCAGGGATGCGTGGTTCTCTATTCTATGTATGTAGCACTGTTTTTTGATCCATTTGTCTGTTGATGGGAATTTGGGTTGTTTCCAATTCCTTGCAATTGTGAACTGTGCTACGATGAACATTGGAGCACAGATGTCTGACCATGGTTTGTTTCTTGCCTCTTCTGGTTATATGTCCAGTAGAGCGATTGCTGGGTCGTATGGTAGCTCAACTTCCACCTGTTTTAGGTATCGCCAAATCAGTTTCCATAATGGCTGTACATACCTACAGGTACACACAACCTCTCCAACACTTGTTACTTTCTGATTTTTTTTAATTGGGATATCTTTGAGGGTGTTAGGTGGTATCTCTTAGTTGTTTTAATTTGCATTTCTCTTATGGCTAATGATCAGGAACATTTTCTCATATGTTTGTTGGCCATTCGGATTTCTGCCCCTGTGAAACTTCTGGTCAGGTCCGTTGTTCACCTCCTTAGTGGACAGTTAGTGTTTTCTTATTGTAGGCTTGCAAAGTATTGTAGATTTCAGTAATAAGGCCTTTGTCTGACGTGTCATTGCTCTCTTATTACTCTCGGTGAATTCTTTCTATGTGCACAGGTATTTTATCTTCAGTATGTCCCACTTGTCAATTTGTGGCTCCTCTGTATCCTTCCCTATTTCTGATAGCCTATGTATTTCCTGCACCAAGGTTCTGAAGTTTGTTTCAATCCCCTCCTTTATGGCCCTATAGTTTGGGGTTTCACCTCAAAGTCCGTGTTCCACCTTGAGTTTATTCTTGTGCATGGCGTGAGGTGAGGGTCTTGCTTAATTTTTCTGCTGGTATATAACCACTTTTTACAGTACCACTTATTGAAGAGGGCAACCACTTTCCATTTGATATTTTTTTGAGCCCTCATCAAAAATCAGTTGTCTGTATATTGAGGTTTTTACTTCTGGGTTTTCATCTCATATCCATTGGTCTGAATAACTGTCTACATCATTGCCACACTCTTTTGACCACTGTGGCTGTATGATAGGTGCTAAAGTCAGGTAGAGCAAGCCTGCCCACTTTGTCCTTCTGCTTGAGGAGTCTATTTGTAGTTGGTAATCAGTTTTTCCAATTTTTTGAAGAAGGATGGTGATATTCCTATCTGGATAGCAGTAAACGTATATAGGGCCTTGGGCAGCACTGACATCTTTAGTATATTGAGTCTTCCAATCCAGGAGCATGGGATATTTTTCCATTTGTTCCATATCAATTTGTGTGTGTGTGTTTCATTCTTGGCTTCTTTCCCCCATTGAGCTAATGCTACCTTGGGGACTATTTTTTCTTCGTTTCCCTCTGGGTGGAGCTGTTCTAAGTGATGGTCCTCAATTTGTGATCGGTTAGTGTGGATCCTCTGCCCATAATGGGTCGGCAAGGATCTTTATTAGGGCTGGGTTTCTTTTTCTGTATTCTTTGAGATTTTCCTTGTCTGGGAAGACTCTTACTTCTTCATCTATCTTAATAGATAATTTGGCCGGATATCTTATTCTTGGATTTGCGTTATTTTCCTTCAATTTTTGGAATATGTTAATCCACTCCCTCCTCTTCTTCATCGTGTCCGCTGGTAGGTCTGAGTATATTCTTATTTGAGTATCTTTAAAAGTGACTATTTGTTTTTCCCTAACTGCTCTTATGACTTTCTCCTTTTCCTTATAGCTGGGTAATTTAACTATTATGTGTCTTGGTGACTTCTTCTTGGCATTCAGTCTCCTGGTGTTCTTTCTGCCTCCTGTATGATTGCCTGATTTTCATTTATTAAGCTGGGGAAGTTTTCCTAAGAATGTCCTCATTATTTTTCCTGTTGACTTCTTTGTTGTGTCTTGTTCTGATAGTCCAATTATTCTAATATTGTTCCTATTCATAGCATCAGACATGACTCTCAGTTTTTTTTTCAGTTTGTCTGATTGTTTTATTTGACTGCCTTTCCCGTTTGTTGAGGTTTACCTGCTTATCCTCTAGGTCACTGGTGCAATTCTCTGCCTCCTGAAGTCTGTTGGCAAAGTCTGTTAATATTTTACTGGATTTTGTTATTTCATTTCTTAAGTCTTGTATTTCCCTTTGGTACATGGCCTTTATCTCTCTATCATTTCATCTTTTTCTGGATTGCATTCCTCATATCTTGTATGACTCCAAGAAGCATTCTGAACATTTCTTTCTGTGGTAGGTCAGTGTCTGAATCTTCTATGCACGCCGTTAAGTTCATGACTTCTTCCGGCATTGTATTCTGTTTCTCCTGCTTTTTCATTGAGCCTTTTGGGACTCGTTGCTGTTTGTGTGTTGCTTTAGAGGAGTCCAATGCCATCTTCCAGAGCCGAAGGGCACTGGGCTTTCTATGAGTGCTTTGTAAAACTACCAGTAGCTTGATGCACTTGGTAGGGAGTTGGGGGTTGTGTCAGGCCAACGCTTTATCTCCCTGAGGTTTCACTCTTACCCTAGACAACAAGTATTTCGTTGTTTGGAATGCAAGTTGGATAGTCCTCTCCCAGGACGCTGGTCGGGTAGCTGTGCTTCACTGGCTGATCTCCAAAGAAACTGTCGTGGTGTGTCCTATGGGGCTTGGAGCACCTCAGATGGCATGTGGTTTTTCCCGCTGCAACGGGAGTGCTGTGGAGGGTAGGTGGGTGTGTCCTCCTTGGTGTAGAGCACTGAGGATGGCAGGCAGAATTACCCTAGTCAGAGAAATCGCCATGTAGGTGGGAGGATGTTCCCACAGCAGTGTGGAGCACCACGCACAGTGGGCAGGAGTTTGCCCAGTCACTTGTAGAGCCTTGGTGTGTAGGCGGGATTTCCCCAGTAGTTTTAAGGGAAGATTCTCCAGAAATTTGGGGTATGGCAGAATGCAGGCATGATTTCCCTGTCTGCACATAAAGCCAACAAATGCAGGTGGGAGCTCCCCCAATTGGGCAGTCAGAGTTGCCCTAGGTGGAGGGGAGTGGCCTGAAGGATGGTAGTGACATGTGAAAGGAAAGAGAGGGGGAAGAGGAGAAAAAGAGAGCTAGGAGAAAAGAAAGACAGGAATAAAAATAAAAACAAACTAACACACACACAAAAACAAAGACCAAAGAAAAGAAAACAACAACAAAAAGAAAAACTGAGCCTGCTGAGACTGTGGCGGGAAAGAGAGAAGAGACAGAAGAAGAAAAATTGAAAGAAGAAAACAAAAGAAGAAAAAATAAATAAAGAGATAGTTAAGCCCCGTGCCATGTGCAGCACTGCCTCTGAAGGCAGGCTGGGGCTCTCGCTGTTGGATGGGCAGAGTTTCCTTAGACTGAGGGTAGGGTGCTGGAAGGCAGCAGTGGCATGTGAAAGGAAAGAGAAGGAGAGAAGGGGCAAAAAGAGGAAGAAAGAAAGAGGAAGAAGAAAAACAAAACGAAACACAACTGAGCCTGCTGAGACTGACTGTGGTGGGAAAGAGAGAAGGGAGAGAGAAGAAAAGGAATAAAATGTAAGGAGATAGCTGAGCCCTGATTGCCTGTCTGTGGGGCTGAAGGGGTTCTTACCCTGCTTCAAGGTGGCGGGTGTTGTGCCCCCTTTGGTGTAGGGTCCCACAGATGCTGGGCGGAATTACCCTTGTAGACAAGATCACAGCAGATGTCAGGCAGAGTTTCCCACAGAGGTGTGGAGCGCTGGAGATGGCTGTATGCCATCTTGTGCTGTATGCAGCACTGCAGCAGGTGGTTTCCTCAGCCATGTGTAGAGTCCCAGGACAGGCAAGGGATCCCCAGCCACCATTAGGACTGTAAGGGACAGGCAGGCTTTCCCCAGCTGCATTTAGGTCCCCCAAGGGTAGATAGTAGCTCCCCCCATTGCCCTAGTTTGTGCCTAGACTGCTGATGCCCCTGTAGTTTAGAGAATAATGGTTCCCTGAGGATATGGGGAAAGGGTGGGAGGGGAAATGGGAGATGATAGCAATATGATGGTATAACCCCACTCAAGGGGAACAAATAAATAATAGAATTGCAGGTTAACAGATACATTGGATGGCATAAGATATGAATATATATATGATTCCTGGGGGCGATGTAGGTTGGGGGTGGGAGGAGATAAAGGGGAACTGATAGCAAATAGCTCAAGAAGAAAGAATTTTGAAAATGATGGGGGTAGCAATGTACAGTTATGCTTGATCTAATTGATTGTTACAGTATCTGTAAGAGCTCCCAATAAAATGATTTTTTTAAAAGACAGACATCTTAGAGAGCATAGTTAGACCCCACCCCAACACACAGGGGTTCTCCTTGAGTCACCGTCTACTTAATGGCAAATGGTTTAACATTCATCAAGTACTTACTACATACCACCAGACATTAATACATAGTAGATACTTGTAAATCATGCATTGTAAAATCATACTTCACAATAAATTGGCAGCAGATTTTTATGCAAGTGTATTGGGAAAAATAATAATAGTTTAACATTAGGGATCTTGAGCCTCAAAGAGGTAATGTAATCCAGACTTCATGGATGAGAGAAAGTTGTTTTCTTTTCTTGGGTGTAGCTGTAGCTCCATTCAGTAGAGGGATAGAGAAGAATTGAACATTTTCCCATATCTTTCACTGGTTTTTGAATCCCTATTAGCTATTGTAATCCAAATTCTGACCTCCACTTCTGGGTGAGCACGTTTCATGTGGAGAGAAAGAAAAGGGAGCTACCTTTTGGTTGTTTTCTGCATTCCTAGCCCTATGAGGCTGAGGGAAAACTTTGATATGAAAATGTGGGAGTATTATCTGTTTCCTGATGCTCCTGTAACAAGTCACCGTGAATGTACTACCTTAAACTAATATAAATTTGCAATTTTTACAGTTCTGGAGGGTAACAGTCTAAGGTAAAGGTGTCAGTGGGGCTATGTTCCTTGTAGAGGTTTCACTGGACACTCAGTGACCCTCTTGGCTCTTGGCTACATCACTTCAATCTGTTTCCTTCAACACATGACTTCTACTCTGTGACCCTAACTCTACTGATGCTTGGGAAGGTGTTCATAAATCTTTTCATCTCAAATCCTTCATTTAATCATATCTAAAAGTCCCTTTGCATTTAAGTAGTGTTACTTTGCCAAATTAAAAAGGTTAACAGAGGATATTTGAGTTTACTTACTAATATGTAGTGGATAATTTCACACTTTTATCATCACATAAAGAATCCTGCTTCTGGTTCAGGTTGACATCTGATTCTGACCCAATTCCACTACATCTTCCTACAAAATTGAAGTGTCTTTTCAAATTTATAATCCCTGACAGGGACGGAGTACTCAGGGATGGAGTACAGGTTTACTATGCTTACTTGCTAATCTGTAGTGGACATTTGGAAAATTTTAAGATTATTCACTAAAGATTAGTAAATAAACACAAGTATAAATTAACATATTCCCAAGTTACCAGTATTTTCATGTGGACATTTTTGGGTGGGTCCAAGAATTCAGCTTATCACGGGGAGCAATAAAAACTCTTGTTCCATTCTTGAATGCTGAATATGTCTGTAAGGAGGAATGCCAATTCCTAGAGAACGGCTTTTCAACTCAGGCTTTGTAATCCAGTTCATCTTTCTAAAAATGCATGCCTCCCATAAATTCTTTCATGTAATCTTCAAATGTTCCCTCCTTGCTCTCAGCTTCTGTCACTCTTCTTGGCTCACTTAGACTTCGTTGTTAGTTATCCTTTCTATGGCCGGTGACTTGTCTTACATGATTGACAGTCTTCACAGTACCTCCTAGGTATTTTACAAAGGAGGCTCTTGCGAACTGATTGAAGGTTTATAGATGAGAGGTGGAAGGTCGTAGCACCTAGTTAGTGCTCACTTACTGGTGACTTTGTAGCATAGTGACTGGAAAATGGGCTCTGAGAGCAGGTAGTTTGATTCCTATCAATTTATACCAATTATTCGTGTGGGCTCTTAACAAGTTAATTAACCTCTTAACACCTAATTTTCTACATCAATAAATAGGAGGTAAATAATACCAACTATTATATCTGTTTATTGTGAGAATTAAATATGTGAAAGTCCTTGTAACAGTTCCAGTTATACAGCACACATTGAACACTCTTACGCGTATTATTTGCACACTAACACCGAACATATTGCCTCTGAGTCAATTCGGACTCTTAGAAACCCTGAAGGGTATAGTAGAACTGCCCACAGTGTTTCCAAGTTTGCAATCTTTTCAGAAGCACACTGTCCTGTCTTCTCCTAGCAGAGTGGCTGGTGGGTTCTCACTGCCGAGCTGATGGTGTGTAGCTGAGTGTGTTTAACCAGTGCACTGCCAGAGTTCTTGCTTCAGCACGATAGCCTCCTTAATTTCCACAGTAGAGAAAATTATTCCAGATTGATTGCATTAAAAAGATGCAGTGCTTTCAATAGCAAAAGGACCTCAGGAACATAAGCCAGTCTATCTCAGATTCAAATTAATGAACCATAACACAGCCAGGATTGCTGGAGCCTTTAATTACTATTCCTAAGTGGGAGCTACTCTTGGACAAAATCTGATAGCGAACAAATAAACTCACTGAGGTCAGTCTATGAGATGACCGATCTTATTAACATGGTGGGGCACCATTTAACATGCTCATCTTAAGGACACTCCCTGCAGTGTGAAATTGTTGTACATATGGAAACACACTATGCGGGTCTAAAACTTGCTCAGATCTCTTTGGCAAGTGATGTACATTGTTTAATCAAGCACTAGAGCTAGATAATGCCACAAGGGTTGTGTCTGTTAACGGTTGGATTGAAAACTAGGGCGTAGCCTTCTCCCCCAAGTGATAACAAACCTGTCATTTGGATTCTGTGTCTTGCTTTGTTTTAAAACCCTGGAGCATATGGCAGTTGTATCCCAAACCTTAGGACATTCCATTTTCAAGCTTAGTTGTGCAGTTCCTTTCTGCATTATGCAATTGTCTATTTTCTCACTCAAAAGAAATACATGCAAAGATATTTATTATGGTTTTTTATGAAGCAATAGCAATTTTAAAGAAACTCAAAATACATAGAAAGGAGTTTTGTAAAAGTCATCCAGAAAACAACTTCTATTGTAGGAAAATCTTACAAACAGACTTGCTCTTTGATAATGTGACATTTCAGTCACCAGGAGTCTCATTTTTAGAATAGTTGTAATGAAAGTCATAACTTGATAAGCAAAGCATTGGATGGCTGCTTCTTTCTGGTTAACATAACACAGTGGTAGAAAGAAAACATGTTACTTCAATTATCTAAAATTCATATATCTTTCACATTAATTACTTACTGCTTACTGAGCCTCTATTATGTGCCACATTATATGTGAGGGCTTCCAAAATGGGTATTAAAAAAAGAAAGGAAATTTTACCCTGAAACTTTTGAAGCGCCCTCATCTAAAGGTTTAGTATATACCTATTCTCACTGAATTTTCACACCTACTTTATAAGGCAAGTACTTTCTCCCCATTTATTTATTTGTTTGTTTTTGTTTATTTATTATGTTTGAAATGAACTTGCATGCCATTAATGACTCCAGGTCCACTTTTCCTCCATTTTTAGCTACTCAGAACAATATGTAAATCTGAGGGGTAAGGAATCTGGATCGTGTTTTTTCCTTTGAAGCAATTATTATTTTATTTAGTTTGTGTGTGTGTGTGTGTGTGTGGTTTAAACTCTCCATTTTTTTGTCCTCCTCTCTCCTCCCTTCTCTCTTTCCCTATCCATCTCTGCCCTCTTCATAGTCATCAAAGTCTTTTCTATTGGTGTAGAAATCATATTTCTTTTTGCTTCTTTATAATGATGATGATATTAAATGTTTATCTTTGTAAGATTGAGTTTTTATGGCAGGTGACATGTCTTACATGATTTACAGTCCTCACAGTATATTCTAGGCATAATGTTCTCAAGTTTTGTCCTAGTTATCATTTTTGTTATTAGATGCCATCAGATTGGTTCCAACTCATAGCAACCTTATGTACAACAGAATGAAACACTGCCCAGTGCTGAACAATGAGGGTGAGAGGGCCCCAGCTCAGAGTTCCAGCTGACTGTAAAGCCCACACATACTCTCTCAAGCCCTGTGGCTTCTGCTTAGTTTGATCTTTACCATTGATTTACACTAGAAACAAATTTCAAATACTTTCATATATCACAGACCCAATGGACATCTAGTAACTTTCTAATGTCTCGCTCAATTCTCAACACTTCTTATAGAGTTGATTGGCACCATTTCCCCCCCACTCTCAGACTAACCAGAATAATGAGGTCATAGCTTTACTTCTATTCATCATTTACATTTCCGTTGTCTAATGATATGAATCTTTCCTGCATCTGTGAGATCTCTGTGACATTTTGGGGCCCCAATTTACACTTAATTCACAAGGGTTTGATTGTTTTTCCTTGGCTAACAATAAAATCTGGAATTATTACTATCTAGATTATTATTGTTAACATTAAATTCATGTATTAAATACATTTTTTTCTTACAGGAAAATCATACATATTAAAGTCTATTAATTAATACATGCAAAATAGAGTGACAAGTTAATAGTTAAAATTTGACATTTTTCTCACAACTCTTTTTAAGCTTAGATATGTGAAAAATGGATTGTTCAAAAGAAAGAAGGTTCTATATCTCAAGACTTTCTATTCCAGTGTATGCTGCATTGTTTCTGAAGGCATCACATTCTTTATGGTTAAGGTATGCGAACGTGGTAATAGGACTACTCAGATGATTGTCTTGGTAAAACAAAAATGCGATTTATTATCATAGTAAAATGACTGTGTAGACTAGCTTTCTAAATTTACACACTTTATAATAACATATTTGTTGGGAAAACTTGTAGGGGAATTAGACTTACAAGTCAACTATGACTCCCCAAAGTAATTTGAATATTAAAATGAGATATTTTGACTTTTGTATTGTATATATGCAAACTGGATGAATCAAAACATTTTACTTTTTTCCTTTGAGAGTTAAGATGGTTCTGTAGCAAAATGTAATGTGTACTATGACAAAAATTTTACCTTTTATTTATTGTTTTAAAGCCAGCACATTTTTATTATTAATTTGTAAATTAATCTAGAATATCAAATAATACAAGTAAGTCACAGATAAATGTTTTATAATTATAAATTTTCCCTTAAATAAAATATAATAGTTCAAGGAAAATTAATCTGAGTAGAACTTGAAGAAAGATATCCATTCTCTGGGATATTCCTTAAGGATTTTCTAAATCTGCTCTATACAATATTTTTTAAAATACCAATAATAGTCTAATAAAATGTTCCTGAGAATTTGCCGACACATGACATAAGAAGGGATTTTTGTACTCCTATCTATATAGTATCTATAAATATAAATTTGTGCATCTACCAGTTATCTAGTGCCACATGATTGTTGTTTAACAAATAAGCCAAAATCTCAGCATTAAATACCAATAAACATTTATTTCACTCACAGCCTACATGATTCACTTGATTTGAACTAAACCAGTATCAGTTCACATCCGATAGATTTGTTAGTTTTCTGGGATGATTTACCTCAGTCGTTGCTTCTCAACGCAGAAAGATTTCACACGGCAGAAGCATTTTTGTAAACCCAAGTAACTTTTATGAGGGACAGTACACGCTACCATGCAAAGGGCACGGGCGCATGGCATGGGCGGTGGGAGAGTTCCGGGCGGAAAATGGCCACTTCAGGGGACATGAACAACCACATGGAAAATGGCCTTTCTGAGGAGTCCACGGGACTAAAAGTGCCTGGACCGAAAAGGGAAGAAAAGCTTGGGACAGAGAATGCGGGCCCTGAGTGGGCACACAGGTGTGGGCTGCCTGGCACACCTCAGAGATCCCACCCCACCACGTGCAAGAGAGCGACCTGAAAAGGGGGTGCAGCTTCCCCGCAATCTGCTGTTTATCCCCTCGTATCTCCCCTGGCTGCTGAGGCTCATGGGGGTGGGGGTGGGGGCATGGTTGAGGATATTGGCCAATTTTAGCGGCTGAGTTCAGATGCACGTGTGTGGTGTAGTATCTCTGGTGCCTAGTGTGGGTGTGCCCAGGTTGATCTCCAACAGGGCGGTAAGTGACCTGGTTCTGAGCATGCCCAATTTTAGATTTTCCTATAGGTATCCACCAATGTGTTCCTGATTTCTTGGAAACCGCTTTGCTGTGGCATGGGCAGCTAATTTTCATTTCGTGTAGGCATCCAGTGGAGACAACCCTAACCTATTCCTACTCTTTTTACCTTTCAGATTCACTCATCTCTCCACAGTCACGTGAGGAATGGCTGGTGGTTGGCACAGGGTTGGTTCCTCTAGGATGGCTGTAGCTGGTCCTACTAAGGTGCCTTAGCATTTAACTCTTTGCTTTTCATCAACCAGCTCGTTACGTCAAATATTTTCAGCGCAGTAGCAGAGGAACCAGAGCAGAGAGCTAATGCCATTGTTTAAGCACTTTTCAAGGATATGGCTACATTCCCTCCATGAGCATTGTATTGGGCAACAAAAGTCACAAGAAGAACATAGATTCAGAGTGGGAAAATACTAATAAGGTACATGACAAGGATCATGGATACTGTAGAGAAGAAGGAGGCGAATGGGAAGCAATGTTTCAATAAACCAAATATAAAACACAAAACAATTAACCACATTAATAAATATAAGTAAACAATGCTAAACTAAAAAACAAAAACATTACAACACAAAAATTAATGCTCAAATATGCACTCTCTTCTGTTATTTAATGACTAGTAGTTTTATTTTTAATTTTTTTTCCGGCATAGTTCTCAGTGAATCACAGTTGTTTTGTTTTAAATAAGAAACAAATCCTATCAATAATTGGATACTTGTGGTTTTATAAGGACCCCTGGTGGCAGGTGGGTTAGGAATCCACAGTTCAAAACCACCAGCCGCACGGAGGGCGAAAGCTCAGGTTACGTGCTCCTGTACAGATGCGCAGTCCTCAGAGGCCTACAGGGCAGTTCTGTTTTGCCCTAAATTGTGTCTCAATGAGAAAAAAAAAATCGTTTTTTTTCCCTTTGAGTGTTAAGATGGTTCTGTAGCAAAATATGATGAGTATGACAAGAAATTATACCTGATATGTTTTTATTATTTTGAATCTAACATGTTTTTATTATGTATTATTCATTTGTAAATTAATCTAGAATCTCAAATAAGACAAGTAAGTCACTGATAAATGATTTTTTTAAAAATCCACTGCCATCAAGTTGATTCTGTTTTATGGCATTATAAATAACTTCACTTAAAAAGTGAAATTTTCCTTTAAATTATAACTTTTTTCTTAACAAGACAAAGAAAAACCTCCAGGAGCAAGAATTATCAATTAAAGAAGAAAGTTCCTGTGTGGGTTTCTTCTACATTAAAATAATCTTTTGTAGATATAGCATCTGGGGTCTTAAAGGCTTGAAGATAAACAAGCAGCCATCTAGCTGATAAGAAACAAAACCCACATGGAAGAAGCACACCAGCCTGTGTGATCACGAGGTGTCGAAGGGATCAGGTATCAGGCATCAAAGAACAAAAAAATCATATCATTGTGAATGAGGGGGAATGTGGAGTGGGACCCCAAAGCCCATCTGTAGGCAACTGGACATCCCCTTACAAAAGGGTCACGGGGATTTGATGAGCCACATAGGGTGCAGGGTAGCAAAGATGAAACATACAGCTTTCCTCTAGTTCTTTAATGCTCCCCCCCCCCCACTATCATGATCCCAATTCTACCTTACAAATCTGGCTAGACCAGAGAATGTACACTGGTACAGATAAGAACTGGAAACACAGGGAATCCAGGACAGATGATTCCTTCAGGATCAGTGGTGAGAGTGGCGATACTGGGAGGGTGGAGAAAAGGTGGGGTAGAAAGGGGGAACTGGTCACAAGGATCTACATATAACCCCTTCCCTGGGGGACAGACAACAGACAAGTGGGTGAAGGGAGACGTCAGACAGTGTAAAACATGACAAAATAACAATAATTTATAAATTATCAAGATTTCATGAGGGAGGGGGTGTGGGGAGGGAGGGGGGAAATGAGGAGCTGATACCAAGGGCTCAAGCATAAAGCAAATGTTTTGAGAATGATGAGGGCAACAAATGTACAAATGTGCTTGACACAATGGATGCATGTATGGATTGTGATAAGAGTTATGTGAGCCCCAATAAAATGATTTTAAAAATAAAAAAATATGTATACTTTTGTGAAAAATAAAAGTATAACTATCTCCATAAAATCCTTAAAAAAAAATCCTTAATCCATACTGTTGGTGAACATCAAGGGATCTGGGATTTCTGTCACTGCGTTAGCCCTAACACAGACTGGGTTGAGTCGAGAAACTATGTTTTTTCCTGCAAGTGCTTGCTCAAAAAACCAGCCAGGTTTTTTCTCCTGAGTTCTTTCAGTCTTCAGTCTGGAGCATGACAGTTAATATACAAGAACCAGGTGCTTTGCAAAGATTACAGGAAGAGATTAACAGCTTTTCACAATGTTCCAGGATACAATTGATATGCTAAGAAAGCAGATTTTGCAATGATCATTAGGAAATTATCTCTACTTACATCCCTTCAGGAGCCAGTAGACCACCATCCACTGCAGCTTCATGCACCCGTGTTTATCTAATTTGGGATGATGCTTCCATGCCTGCCTTTACCAGACCACCACTCCTGGGGCCTGTGAATGGGATGCTTCATATCTTGCTATTTATCTTAAGAGCCTTGCTAGTCTCCCTCCTGTCATGATATTTCAGATTATTAAGCCTAAAAGGAATTTTTACTGTAGGGGAGAGGGATTTTATATTTTGCATTTTTAATAAGCTAAAACTTGAATTGTTATCTTTCCAGTATTGATTAATAACAGGCTAACTCTTCCATTTCCCTATATCAATACTTCTAAAACAGTAATGCAAAGGGTTTAAAGTCTTAAATGTAACAAACTTTAAAGCAGAATACTGTGCAGTCCTCTGTAGTGCAATCTTCTCGGAAGGGGTCAAAATAGCTGGGGTTGGGGACACCCCACAGGCCTCTCTGTTAGTTTGCTGCTTCAGCCAGTATGTTGCCCTCAAGGCTTGGTGTACCAGGTTGAGGTCTCAGAGGGTGGTGTATTAAATTCACTTACAATGATTGTTGAGCCTGTGATTTCTTCTTTCACCTTTTGGAGCATTTGAATGACAAATTTCACAGGTCTCTTTGGGGGCCCATATATATATAGTGCCCTTCCTTATCTGTGGTTATGGTTTTCACGTTGAGATCAATTTTGTCAGAGATTAGAATTACAACCCCAGCTTTGTTTTGCATTGAGATTTGCTTGGTATATTTTCCCCCAGCCTTTGATTCCCAACCTATTTTTGTCTGAAAGCTTGAGATGTGTCTCTTGTAGGCAGCAGATTGATGGGTTGTGTTTTTTTAAGCCAGTACTGCTAGTCATTGTCTTTAATGGGCAAGTTCAGTACATTGATATTTATAATTATTACATCCATCTGTGCACTCTGTGATTTCATCTCATATCTTTTGTGGTGGGTGTTTACCTATCTCCCTTCTTATCAGTGCATCGTGCCTGCATGTGGGGTTCATCCTTGCCTTCTCTTCACCGTTGAGCCAATGTTATTTTGGGGGCTGTTTTCAATGTGTTGACTTCTGGGTGGAGTTGCCCTATGTGGTGGTCTCTTATTTGTATGTGGTGAGTGCTGTTCTTTTACCAATAGTGGGTTGGTAAGCATTTTTTGTAGAACTGGCTGGGTTTCTTTTAATGTATTCTTTGAGTTTTTCATTGTCTGGGAAGACTTTTACTTCTTCATCTATCTTGATAGATAATTTGATTGGATAGAATATTCAAGGAATATGTTATACCACTCTCTCTTCTTTTTCATGGTGTCCACTGATAGATCTGAGCATATTCTTATTTGAGTACCTTTATAGGTGACTGCCTTTTTCCTCCTCACTGCTCTCATGATTTTTTCCTTTTCCTCAAGTTGGATAGTTTAATTGTTATATGCCTTGGTGACTTCTTGTGTTTTAGTCTAGCTTGTGTCCTCTCTGCTTCCTCAATGGTTGCCTGATTCTTATTCATTAAGCTGGGAATGTTTTCCTCTAGGAATTCCCTGGCTATTTTTGCCATTGACTTCTTTGTTTTGTCTTGTTCAGGTAGTCCAGTTATTCTGTTGTCCCTATTCATAGCATCAGACATTTTTCTCAGGTTTTCTTTAGCTTCTCTGATTATCTTGTTTGACTGTCTTTCCCATTTGTTGAAGTATGCCTAGTTATCCTTTATGTCACTGGTACAGTTGTCTGCATATTCTAGTCTGTTGGTGAAGTTTATACATTCATTTTTTGCTTCTGTTACCTCATCCCTTAGTATTGTATTTCCTTTTGGTGCGTGGGCTTTATCTCCTCTATCATTTCATCCTTTTACAGTATTGCTTCCCTCATATCTTGTATGACTCCAAGCAGTATTCTAAAGATTTCTTTCTGTGTCATGTCAGCGTCTGTTTCTTCTATGTATATCATTAGGTTCAGGACTTCCTCTGACATTGCCTTTAATTTCTCCTGATTTTTTGTAGAGGTTGTTGAGCCATATGCTGTCTGCATGTCATTTTGGAGGAGGTTGGCACAATTTTTCCAGGAGTCAAAGAGCCCTGGGTTCTCTCTTTGGGAGGTTGGTAGGTATGCTTCTGCAGGCTGCCTTTAGCCAAGTGAACTGGGAGGTCTGGGTATGGCTTTGTTCCTCTGGGCTTTCCCTTTCACCCTAGCCTATTCTGTAGTTTGGATGGCAGGTTGGGTGACCTTCTCAGGACGCTGGTTGGACAGTTGCAGGCTGAGATGGTGGCACTGTGTCAATTGAGTGAAGAGCCGCCCTGGTTTGGTGGGGAGCATTGGAGGAGGGGGTGGGGGAGCTTTGGCAGTGGATTGAAGATGGCAGTGGTTGGCAGACCGGGGTGCTGGTTCAGGGAGTGCTGACAGTGTAGCTTCAGGTCCAGGGACAGCCTGGTGGGGGTACTGTGAGGCCTTGGGCTACACACTAGAGCCAAACTGTTTATGGCCACTATTATCAATCTTTTAAAAAGTTCTTTATCACACCCCAAGTTGGTAGAACCAGTTTTGGGCTTGGGCTGTGAATTTCAGTCCTTTTTGGTTTTTCTGGTTTGGTTATGTTAAAGCTCTGTATGCTGTCCTCAGGGGATCAGCTATCTGCTTGTTTTGTTATGTTAAGGTATGTTAATGGACCATGCTTCTGGTAACTTCCATTCAAAGTTACATAAAGGAACACAGCCTCCATTGAAAACACTTTTCAATTTTAAAATAATTTGTTTTTTATAATGGGCTTGTAGTGTTTCCTAGCATCAGGGCTGTTACACACGCTGTCCCCCAGAGAAGGAGCACCAGATTAGCCAAGAGGGTTTGGGGTCTACTGGGTCTGAATTGCCTCAGCTGCCCTCCTGCAACACCCCCAGCTCTCTCTTGCACAGCTCCACAGGCTGTGCTCCTGGGGATCTACACTCCACCACAGGTAAATATCCTAGGGGCTCTCTAATTGCGGCAAATTAGTGTCTAATTATGTATTGTTACCCATGCTGGCAGGCAGGGAGCTGAACAGAGGGGGAAAAGGTTATGGTTAATGCAGTCATTCTGTTCCTGACCAGGGGGATGAGATGCAAAGCCGACAAATGCAGGAGCAGGGAGGGTATCAGAGAGGAGACCTGTAGTGAGCCCTTGTGGGTAGTTCTTGGAAACTGTCCATGAACTATGATCTCCGTAAATGTAGTTTATATTCATATGAACTATGATCACTTTTAGACAGCAGTCTGGGGAAACAACTGCATACAGTGGGGCTCAGATCTTGGGCACAGGAAAGGATGGCAGATGCCATTCTGCTGGACCTGGCAAGGGATTAGTGGGGTCCCCACACAGCCACGGTGAACTTAAAGAGTTTCAGTGAGCCCTCAAATTGATCTATGGGTGAAAATTGCAAGGAGAGGTCTGATCCAAAGCTCCTAGTACACTTGAACTCTATATCTGGTCCCCTGCCACCCACTATTGTCCTTCTTACCTCTTAATTTTCAGCTCTAACAGCAGGAGCACTAGGTGGGTGATTCCCCCTGGACACCATCTTAGAACCCCAAATCAAGATACTTTATGCATTCCTCTCACTCTCGTGTATACTTCTTCTTATTTAAAAGCATAAAGGATTTTATTGGCCACTCTAATCAGTACCACAGAAGGTTCTGAAAAGAATAGGAGAAAACTGTAGAACAAAAGTTTAAATAAAAATCGATATTGGACTGATGCAGATTAGTATGACCCTATTCCTGCAGACATTCTTCAAACCTAGAGTAGAACCCATTTTGGGGTCTAAGTGTCACTCTTTTGTTGGAAAATTTTAAAGAAATGCTAGGCTGTGTTTCGAATGTTGAATTCTTTAGTTAGAAAATGAGAAACTGTTTTGGCTAGTATACTTGACCTTACGAAGAATAAACATGTTTGCCTGAAACAATTCTTGGTTTTAAAAATCCACCACTTAGGATATTTCCTTATAACTAGGGCTTCAAACCAGTGCATTCTGGTTCAACACCTTGCTGAGAATTTGCATTTCTACCTCATATGAGTGGGAATCATCTTGATGATAGTGTGTGAATGAGTAACCCCATTTACACGGAAACAGAATCTACATTTAAACAAAATCCAGTAATGTATACCTAACACTCATCTCAGACTTTTGTTAAAATGTAGATTTTAATCTAGTATATCTGAGATCACAAAACTCACCACCATTGAGTTGATGACAACTCATAGTGACCCCGTAGGACAACCTAGAACAACCCATCTGTATTTTGAGACTGTAACTTGCCTATTGAATTAGGAAGCATCTTCTTTCTCTCATGAAGCAGCTGGTGGCTACTGATCTTGCAGTTATGAGCCCAATGTATAACCACTTTGCCACCAGGGATAGATACACAGATTCTTAGCAGGAGGATGCCCCAGACTGAACTGATTTGACATCTTGGATACAATAGAAGTAGGCAATTTATCCAACTTATTTCATCAGTTAGAGAAAATTCTCATCCATAATATCTTTATATGTTATTCTCTCTTTGTTTCCACTCAAAGAATACAGCTTTCCATCTGAATTACAACTCAATGTAAAGAACACGAAAATTCTCACAATGAGACTAATTAGCAACATCATGATAAAATCAGGAAAAAAATTGAAATTGTCCAGGATTTAATTTTACTTGGATTGACAACTAACACCCATGGAAAAGCAGTTAAGAAAATCAAAGAGTATGTTGAATGGGGAAAATACACTTCCATAGATCTCTTTAAAGGGTTCAGCAGCACTTTGAGGACAAGGCTACCTGACCCAAGCCATGGTATCTTAATACTCTCATATGAATGCAAATGCTAGATTATAAATAAGGAAGATAGAAGAGTGATGCGTTTGACCTACAGTGTTGGTGAAGAATACTAAATACACATGGGCTGCTGGAAGAATGATCAAGCCTATAGTAGAAGAAGTACAGCCAGAATGGTCATTAGAAGCTAGGAATGCAAGATTTCATCCTGTATATTTTAGACATGGCATCAAGAGTGACCAATCTCTGAAGAAGGGCATCATGCTTGATAAAGTACAGGGTCCGAGGAAAAAAGAAAGACCCTCAATGGGATGGATGGACAGAGGGACTGCAACAATGGGCTCAGACTTAAACAGCAATTGTGGGTATGGTGCAGGATCCAGCAGTGTTTCATTCTATTGTCATGAGTTCAACCCAACTTGAGGGCACCTAACAACACCAAGCTCTCTCTCCTCCCTTTCTGAGACTGAACATACTGCGCAGTAGAGTATTTGATATTCCACGCAATATAGAAAGCTCTGTTGTGTTTTCTTTGTTAGTCTGTTTTTCTATTTTAGTTCAAACTCGATGCAATCAAATAATCTGTCTTCAAATCGCTTGTTCTTTCTTCTGCATGTTCAGTCATTTGTACTTTAATAAATTCTTAATTTTTGTCATTGTATTTTTATTTCTACCTTTTTAATTTAGTTCTGTTAGATAGCTCCATTTATTGGAATTACTAATTTCTTCAAACATGTGATCTATCTTTCTAGCTTGATCTTTAGAGTGTTTACCATAGTTCATATAAAGCTTCTTGATCATACCAATATCTGCACTAGCTCTAATGTATCTACTATTAACAGTTTAATTTATTTTTTGTACCTCTGCAAAATTTGCAAGTTGTTTTATTTACAATAGTAAACTATACAGAAATCACTTTACAAAAAAGGAGGAAAGCCCCAAATGCTACTTTCTTTAGAGAACCCATGGCTCAGTTTTATTAAGAAAACAAAAAACAAAGCAAAACAACTTTTGATCACATTAGAAGAAACTCAGCAATATATTTTAGAATCCATACTCAATGCACACATGCAATGAGCACAATTGTCTGCTAATACAATTGACTTGCTGCTTCATTTGTCTACTGTTTGTATATTAGCATTCTCCCTCCGTTGTATTGGCAACCAGCCATCTTGCATCATGTAACATTGTGCAAGTTTTTGATGTCTAAGTAGTTTGCAGCCAGAGTAAGTTCAAAGTGTGCCCTGGTCAACTTTCTGGAATTCTTGGTCCCAAACAAAGAAACCATCTGTTCTCTTCTTTGTTTCATTATCCTTAGGAGGAGGAGGGCCATTCTTGTGGTTGGTGCCCCACTGAGAGACCTTTTTAAAATATTGCTGTATTAACATTTGATGGAGGAACAGAATCATCTATTTCATTATTTATTCCCAAATTTTCCAAAATGGTCTTGATAGGCAGAGATGGGTTGGAAATGTCCACGTCAATTCAGATATTTCTCCATTGGAACTCTGCAACTTCATGAAAGGCATGGTGTTTGGTCTCCACAAAAAATCGGATCCAAGGCTGGTGAGAACTGGGAGGCACAAACAGCAGAGAAAGGCAAAGAACAAGGCCACTACTTCACAATTGTATTTCTGGATCATTGACTACTTTTCCTTGCTTTCTGTTTACCTTATAATTAAAACATTTTTTTCATAGGACATTTTGTATGAAAGAGAAGCAAAACTTAAGTAAATAATACTTATCCCCAGAAAAAGCTAAGTTCCTTCTTCTTTCAGGTTGAGCTTTAGGTAGGGAGGACTGGTAAAACAATCTGATTTGTAGTTGAGCATGGGGTAGGACTAGTTTAAATTTTTATTTCATGAGGTTCACTCTGGCTACAAATATTTTTTTTTATATTCTGAGGAAAAGTCAAAACTTTACTTTTTGAGCTCTAGGAAGCTTCTAGAAATTTCCTTGTGGTTTAATGTTGCTGAGTACATCTCTTTACTCTTCAGTCTTGCTGTATATTTCTGTGCTTCAAGAGATCTAATTTTGAGAACCAGAAGTATAAGTAGGTCTTTCTTTTCCCACTCTACTGCTCTGCCTCCTAACCCTATCTCGCTAAAAGCCCAAGATGTCTTAGATGGAATTTTTATTTCTTTAAATCTTCCTGAACTGGACCTTGTTTTTGACATACTACTTTTGAACTTTCAGTAGAGTTCTGTAGAAAATTGACTGGTTCGGACACTTGTTCAATGACTATAGTTGTTTCTCTTAGGTACTGTTCACTTGTTTCTGACCCATATTGTGGCCACTGTGCCAATTCATCTTGTTGAGGCTCTTCCTCTTTTTTGCTGTCTGTCTACTTTACCAATTGTGTTAGGGTTGACTAGAGAAACAAATCCAAAGACACTCGTGTGTGTGTGTAATAGAGAACATTATATCAAAGAGTATTGTATATTAAGAAAATATTCCAGCCCAGTCCAAATCAAGTCCATAAGTCTGACATTAGCCCATATACCCAATATCAATCTATAAAGTCCTCTTCAGACTCACGCGGCACATGTAAATGATGCTGAATGCAGGAAGATCACAGGCCAGTGGGTGGAAAGTTTTGTGGATCCAGTGGTGGTGGAAGCATCTCAGCACTCACATGGCTCTCTATGTGGTTCCTCTGGCTCCAGGGCTCTGGCTCCATCAGTGTAGCTCCACATGGCTTGTCAACAGGAATGTGTAGCAGAGAGAGTGTATCTGGCCTCCAGTGAGCTATTTATCTCTGTAGTGCCTCCAAATGAGGTCATCAAGCTCCACCCCTTCCTCAAGTTGACAGTAGAGTTTGTAACTGCTACACCAACAATAATGTCTTTTCCCAGGGCTAGTCTCTCTTAATAACATATCTAAAGTACATGAGACAAATTCTTGCCATCCTTGTGTCTAAGGAACATTCTGTTTATACTTTTACCAGGTTAGATTTATTGGGGGTTTTTTGGCACTAGATGGTACTTGCAATATTCTTTCCCAGCACCGCCATTCAAATGCATCAATTTTTCTTCAGTCTATAATGCCAAACTTTGACATGCATATGAGATGACTGAAAATATTATGACTTGGGTCAGGTACACCCTAGTCTTCAAAGTACCATCCTTGATTTTTAACACTTTATGTCTTGTGCAGCTGATTCACCCACTGCAATGGGTCATTTGATCTCTTGACTGCTCCTTCCATGAGCATTGATTGTGGACATAAGACAATCAATTTAACAACTTCAACCTTTTCTCAGTTTACCACCTATTGGGCCAATTGTGAGGATTTTTATTTTCTTTACATAGGAGTTGTAATCCACATTGAAAGTTGCAGTCCTAGATCTTTATCAGCAGAGATTTAAGTCCTCCTCACTTTCAGTAAGCAAAGTTGTGCCATCTGCATATTCAATGTTAATAATAAACCCCTGATAATGATGCTTCATTCTTTACCATATAATCCACCTTCTGTGATTTTATTCCACATACAGATTGAATAAATATGGTGAAAGGATAAAACCAAGACTTATACTATTCCTGATTTTAAACTATGCAATATTCCCTTGTTCTTGATTCCTCGTGAGCACAATGAAGTATTCTGAGATTCCCATTTTTCTCAAAGACATCTATAGTTTGTTATAGTCCACATAGTTGAATACCTTTTCATTGTCAATACGACACAAGTAAATGTCTTTTTGGTATTTTTGTTTTCAGCCAAGATTGATTTAGTATCAGCAACAATATCCCTTGTTCCATGTCCTCTTCTGAATCTGGCCTGAACCTTTGGAAGCTCGCTGTCAATGTACTGGTACAAACATTGTTGGATGATCTTTAGCAACATTTTACTTGCAATGAATATCAATGATTGTGTTTTGTAATCTACTTATTCTGTGGGGTCACCTTTCTTTCGAATGGCTACAAATGCAAATCTCTTGTAGGCAATTGGCCAGGGAGCTCTTTTTCAATTCTCTTGGCGTAGGTGAGTGAGTGCTTCCAGGACTTTATCAGCTTGTTGAGACATTTCAATTGATACTCCATTAATTTCTGGAGCCTTGGTTTTTGCTAATGCCTTCAGTGGGGTTCAGACTTCTGCCTTCAGTACCATTGACTTTTGATTACATGAGATCTCTTGAAATGGCTGAATGTCACCAGTACTTTTGGGTACAGGACTATGGCTAGAATTGTGATATGTTTTGTTCCACATGTAGCTGTTAAGAGTTCATTTAATGTTCAGCTTTTTTCTTTTTATTCTCAATGATGGATTATCTCTCTTTCTTTTGCCACTCTGTCTGAGAGGAGAACAGTAGTTTGTTTTATTTTCCTATGTGACTGGTCATTATTTTCTGATATTTAGTTAATTTTGTTATGTTTCTACATCTATTTTATAGCTTTGATTTGTATGTGTATGTGTGCATGTTTAGCTTGTTTTCATTGTTACTATGAAAGCAATGGTTTCTTGCCATATTCTACCTCTTAAATGGAGGCAGTAATCCTGTTATAAATACATTTTGACTTGTAGGCAGGTATATGATATATAAAGTTTGATCATTACATTACTTCAGAATGCTAATTACTCTTTGGACCCTCACCAGCACTGTGTATTAATACATGTTAAATATTTGCCAATCTGATCAGTGGTGGTAGGTAGGGAGGTAACTGATTTTGTAGAATTTACATTTATGTTAATAGGAGCTGAGCATCTTTTCATGTGTTTTAGTTCTCTGTATTTTCTTCTCTTTGAATGGGGAGTTCTCTTTTTTGTCTTGATTTTCTCATTTTCACATAATAATTTATGATACTTATGTTACATTTAAGAATTTGATGATATATAAGAAAAGTTTTTTACCTAGACTGTCATTTACCTTTTGGTTTTTATTTTTTTCTAATGTAGGTATTTGTGTTTTGAATGTAGAGTTATTTATTTATAACTATGGGATAGCAGCCATCTGCTTCTTCTCACACTCGCACATTCCAGCCTTAAGTCCACGGGCTGCAGGTGAGTTTGAGGTAAAGCCCAGTTCACTTAGTGGAGTTCCCACATTGAGTCCCTTCGGTGTGATCAATTAAGGGTCTTGTGCACCTCAATAGAACAGAGTCCAAAGTCCCAGCAGTCCATAGCACGTGATCTGAGTCACCAAGGACTATATAGAAACTACATCCAAGGACTATATAGAAACTACATCAATAGTGTCTAATTAGCAACATCGTATTAGGCATATTCTCCCCTTGGATGGTATATAAGTATTGCTAAGCATTTTTTCTTGATAGGAGGTTTCTCCTCCCCATTTACCCACAAACAGATATATAATTGCCTTCTCCGAGACATACATATTTTCTCCCCACCATCTTGACTTGAATTCCCACTAAGGTTCACTTACCACTCTTGTAGGAGTGTCTTTAGATTTGGGGTGACCTTAGACAATGTTATATGTAAGCAAATGAATAGTCTGCTCTCTCTTCCCCCATCGTGAAAAGCTGACCCCAGCTGAGAGGTTTTAAGATATACGCATGTTATGGGTGGGGTGGGGCAATGTATGGCCCATGGGAACTAGGCAGGTTCTCCACCTCATTGCTTGAGAGACCAGATTAGAAGATTACATGACTTGCGAGCACAAGATTGCTTTCATCTTGGTGTTTATCCTTATAGTAGCAGACTAATGCAATATTGTCCTTATGTTATTGACTAGCTTCACTCCACATAATGGTTTTCAGGTGAGTCCATGTTATGACATGTTTCATGGATTCATAGATGTGTTTTAGGATGCATAGTATTCCATTGTGTGTATGTACTAGAGTTTCATTGTCTATTCTTCTACTGATGGGCATTTGGTCTTTTTCTAGCTTCTTACTATTGTGAAGCATGCTGCGATGAACATGGGAAGGCATACATCCGCTCATGTTCTGTGTCTTATTGCTTTGGTATTGTTGGATACTGTGGCATTTCTATGGCCAGCTGTTTTAGGTATTGCCATAGAGCTTTCCACAATGGTTGTACATATTCACAAGTTCTCCTGCAGTACATAAGAGTTCCAATCTCTCTGCACCCTCTCCAGAATTTATTGTTCTCTGTCTTTTTAAAAAAATTAGGCTATCTTTGTGGGTGTGTTATTTTGATTTGCATCTCTTGGATGGCTGGGGATCATCAGCATTTCCTCTTGTGTTCATTAGCCATTTGAGTGTTGTCCTTTGTGAATTGCTTTTTCATGTTCTTTACCCACCTTTTAAATGGATTATTTGTTTTCTCCTTATTGAGGTGTTGCAGAAGTCAATACATTTTAGTAATTACTTCCTTGTCTATGTGTCACTGCTAAAGTTTTTATCCCCAATCTGTGGACTCTTGTTTTACTCTTTTGACAAAGTCTTTTGATGTATCTAAGTGTTTTATTTTTAGTAGGTCTCAGTCATCTATTTTGTCTTCCACTTTTTGTGTGTCCTTTATTTTATTTGTTAGTCTGTGTATGCCCTGCAATAGGGCCCTTAAGTTTGACCCAGTTTTCTCATTGGTAATCCTGATAGCTCTGAGATTTACATTCACATCTCTAATCCATCTTGAATTTGTTTTTTTGCATGCGGTAAAGTATGGGTGCTGTTTTATTCTTCTACAGATGGAAGTACAAATTTTCCAGCACAATTGTTGAAAAAAGGTGTTCTTTCCCCATTTTATATTTTTTAGTCCTTTATGAAAAATCAGTTGCCCAGAGATGGATGCTTTTATTTCTGGATTTTATATCCTGTTCCATTGGTCTATGTATTTATCATTATTCCTATACCAGGCTGTTTTGATTACCATGGTTGTATAATAGGTTTTGAGGTCAACAACATAATTTTAGTAGTTAATTTTGTGCTACTAATTGTTAATATCACTAGTCCTCTTTTTCCTTTATAAATGTTCTGTTTTGGTTTATCATTCTTTGACTTTCACTCATTATCTATGTTGTACTCAGTTACTTCACTTGCTTCTATGTTCTTTCCTTTTCCATTAAAAAATCTGTTATTTATAATATTGATAAAATAAAACAATCCTTTTATCTTTATCTTCAACTTTATTTCAGTTGTTTCTCTGTAATTAAATATACCCCATGTTCATTACCAGTACATTACTTTGAAGTTTATTCAGTCATCTCTTGTTTGGATGAAATTCAACCCATATTTGATTCTTCAGAAAAAAGAATCCATAAATTCTTGCATTTTTAGCACTATTTCATATGCACTTTACCTTTAAAAATTAACTTGGTTGGGTAATAAAATATTTACCTTACTTTTCCACCACTACTTGAATAGATTTGTCTTTTACTTTCTTGCCTTTTGGTTCTTCCAAGAATCTTATGCTAACGTGATTTACTGTATATACTTGAGAATAAGCCGACCTGAATATCCGCCGAAGTATCTAATTTTACTACAAAAACTGCATTAAAAATGTGCTGAAAAAGCTCGGCTCATACACAAGTATATAGGTGCTTTACTTGTAAATGACTGAGTCGTTTTTTTCTGAACTGAGAAGAGTTATTTTCCCTGTCAAACTGTAAACTCTAAAAATTTAATTAGCATGTGTCTCAGAAATCATTATACTGAGCCAATTTTTCCAGTTATCTTATGGGATATATATGTAGATATTTTCTTTATTTTGAGAACCTTTTAAAAATTATATTTTAAATGTTAGCTTTATTCCACCGTTTTTATTCTCCTCTGGGACCTTCATTGATTAATAAGTTGTATTTCTATTGACTAACTCCTTTATTTTTCTTCTCTATTTTTAATCATTTTGACCTTTTCTCTAATTTAGGTTTTTACTCTTGGATTTTTTTGAACACCCCCCCCCCCACACACACACCCTATATATTCTGTGTAATCTATTCCACTGTAGGAACTCTGTAATTAGAGGCAAGGGAAGTTGTTAAAGGTATGAGTCAATGGGCCTATAGTCTCAGGACAATAGACTTCAAGACCAAGGTCAATTGGCATAACAAAGTCCACCAAAGAAATGTTCTACATTCTATTTTGGTGAGTGCTGACTGCTTTGCAAAAGTTGAAAACAAAGAGGAAGGAACAGTAGTTGCAAAATACGATATTGGTGATTAAAATGAAGCTGGAGATCACATAATAGAATGTTGCAAGACCAATGATTTGCTCATAGAAAATAACTTTTTCAACAATACAAAACGTGACTATATACATAGATTTCTCCTGATGGAATATGTGGACATCAAACTGACTGCAACTGTGGGACGGATGATGAAGACATTTAAAAACAGCAGCTAAAACCAGGCCAGGGGCTGTCTGTGGAATAGACCATCAGTTGCTCTTATGTAGGTTCGAGTTGAAGTTGAAGGAAAGAAAACAAGCCCATAAGTGCCAACCTTGAATCTATCCCTCCTAAATTGCGAGACCATCTCAAGAACAGATTTGCTGCATTAACCACTAATGACAGGCGGCTTAATGAGCTGGGGAGGACTTCAAGAACATCATTTATGAAGAAAGCTAAATGTCATTAAAATGAAAAGAAGAAAGATCAAAGTGGATGTCAGAAGAGATTGAAATTTGCTCATAATCATACAGAAGGCAAGGCAGATGGGAGAAAGGATGAAGTCAAAAACTAAGCAGAGAATTGCTGAGGGCAGCTTGAGATGGCATAGTCAAAAATTAGAATGAAGCGTGCAAAGTCCCCAAATTAGAAAACCCAAAAGGAAGAGCATGTTCAGCATATCTTAAACCGAAGAAAAAAATTAAAGCCTTGAGTTGCAATATTGAAAGATTCTATGGGCCAAATGTTAAATGATGCAGGACACATCAAAGGAAGATGGACAAAATACATAGACTCACTGTACCATAAAGAACTAGTCATCACTCAACTAGTTCAGAGGTAGCATGTAGACAAGAACCAATGGCATTGAAAGAAGGAGCCCAAGCTGCACTGTAAGCATTGTCCTAAAACAATGCTCCAAGGAATTGACAGAATAGCAATGGAAATGTTTCAACAAGCTTATGAAGTCCTGGACGTGCTGACTCACCAAGCCCCCAAATTTGGAAGACAGCTATCTGGCCAACTACCTGGAAGAGTTTCGTATTTGCATCCAGTCCAGAAAAAGGTAACCCAACAGCAGCCAGGTCTGCACAGAGAGAAAGAATATATTTCCAACCAAGGTTTATATACACTCAGGGGTGTGCAAGCCCCCCTAATTACAGGTGACCACATGAGTAACAGGAAGGGATTCTACAATATGCATACGTACAACAGGAAAGGTACGAGCTAGGGGTATACATGCAATAGGAAGGGGAGGCACTAGGGCATGTGACAGGAGGGCATACATGTAACAAGTTGTCAGACTCTAGAGGCAAGATGGCACCCTAGCCTTGGTTATCCCTGAGGTGGCTTGACCTTAGATCTTTGGGGTCTCCTTCAGGGGAACACTCCATTATCCTTATCAGAAAGGAGTGGGCTCTACTGGTGTGGGGCAGACTATAGGCCCTATAGTATAAGGTCTGATTGCTCTCAATGGTTGATAACCTTTGAACAGTTGACCTCCAAGTGCATAGTCAGTGCCTATTTGGCATATATCATGCGGAATAACTTTTCTATTTCCCCCATGTTTGGGGCAGTAGGTTTTGAGATTGGGAAGGGTAAGGCCTTCTGCTTTGTTTTTCTTTCATAGTGCTTTGCTGATTTGGATTCTTTTTCTTTTTTATAGGAGCCCTGGTAGGTGGTGCTTACACATTGGGCTGCTAGCCAAGTGGTTAACAGTACAAAACCACCAGTTGCTCCACCAGTGGAAAGATGAGGTTTTCTACTCCTTAGAGAGTTCCAGGCTTAGAAACCCACAGAGGAAGTTCTAGCCTGTCCTGTATGAGTGCTATGAGTCAGAATTGACTTGAGAGAAGTGAGTTTGGTTCCTTTTCATATAAAGTTAGTGATTTAAATTTTCCATTAAAAAAAAAAAAGAATTATGTTGGATTTGAGTAAGGGTTTTTGTTTATATCTGTACATTGCTCTGAGTAGTATTGACATTTTATTAGTACTGACAATATTAAAATTTTCTATTCTGGAGCATGATGCATTCTTCTTTATATGTAGGTTATATTTTGGCTTCGTAGAATAGTGTTTTGGTATTATCTCTGTATAGGCCTTTGTAGCTTTGCTTACATTTATTCTTATGTATTTCATCCTTTGGGTAGCTATCACAAATTATTATTGTACTCCTGATTTCCTTCTCAGGGTTCTCTGTGTAAAAGAATTCAACTGACTTGTGTATATTGATATTATACCCTGCCACTTGGCTGAAATTTTCAATTAGTTTCAATAATTTTCTTGTTGATACTTTTTCTATGTATAGTATCATATCCTCTACAAATAGACAGAATACTATTTTTTGCATGCCAATTTGGATGTCTTTTATTTCACTTTGCTTTCTTTCTTTTTAAAAAATTTAAGTTGTCTTTTTTTTAAATCATTTTATTAGGGGCTCATGCAACTCATCACAATCCATACATACATCAATTGTGTAAAGCACATTTG
>NW_022103896.1:75457910-75466884 GCF_000313985.2 Echinops telfairi | reverse complement strand
GGCTGGTGTGCTTCTTCCATATGGGCTTTGTTGCTTCTGAGCTAGATGGCCGCTTGTTTACCTTCAAGCCTTTAAGACCCCCAGACACTATATCTTTTGATAGCCGGGCACCACAGCTTTCTTCACCACATTTGCTTATGCACCTATTTTTCTTCAGTGATTGTATCATGGAGGTGAGCACACAATGATATGATTTTTGTTCTTTGATGCCTGATAACTGATTCCTTTGGCACCTCATGATCACACTGGTATGCTTCTTCTATGTGGGCTTTGTTGCTTCTGAGCTAGATGGCCGCCTGTTTACCTTCAAGCCTTTAAGACCCCAGATGTGTCAGAGTTTATTCCAACTCATAGTGACCATATAAGGCAGAATAGAACTGTCCCTATATTTGAGTTTCCAAGGTATATAACTTTATGGGAGCAGAAAATCTCATCTTTCTCCCTCAGAGAGTCTGGTGGGGTTGAACTGCGGATCTTGTGGCTAACTGCCCAATGTGTAACCCACTATACCATCAAGGCTTCTTTGTAGCTTTGCTTTGACTAAGACCTCCAGTGTAATATTGAATAGGAGTGAGGATAAAGGACATTCTTGCCCAGTTCCATTTCACAACAGCAGCATTTTCAGTTACTCTCTGTTGAGACTAATGTTCGTTGTCAATTTTGTTTGTATGGTCTTTTTATATTGATTAATTTCACTCTTACTCTTTTTCATTGTATATAGCGGGAATAGCTTTCTGTGCCTCTTGATATGATTATGCCATTCTCTTCCTTCGCTTTATTGTGTGGTAGATTGTTTGCTTTTCTAATGTTGAAATATCCTTGCATACCTGTTATGAATCCCACTTGGTCATCATGCACAGTTTTTTTGTATGTTGTTAGATTTTATAGGTTAGGATTTTGTTGAGAATTTCTGTATTTACATTTATGAGGTGTATTGCTCTATCATTTTCTTCATTAGTTACATCTTTGGTTTTGGTGCCAGAATGATATTTGCTTTGTAATATAAGTTTAGGACTATTCATTGTTTTGTAGACCATGGAATAGTTTCAGTAGAATTGGTGTCAGCTCTTCTCTAAATGCTTAGTAAGATTTGTCCATGAAACCATCTGGGCCAGGATTTCATTGTTATTTTGGAGATCTTTGTTCATTTTAATCAATTTTAGTTAATGAGGCTTCCAGAAACAGGGGTAGAATGCACTCAGGTCTGATTGACGAGGTCATACCCAAGATTAAGAACTCACAAGGAGACTTCCCATGAGGATATATATCATGATCAGATCTGTCAAGAGCAGGCCATTGATAACAAGGTCATTTCCTCAAAGGTGCGCCTGCTTCCAATACACCTAGATGGTTTAGAAGAGCTTGTTTGGTTTGGGTTTCAGGTGGATCCTGCATTTCCCTTTCAATCTGACCTCTGTTTCTTTGGACTTGAGCCTGCCACACTGCCTTCTGATTCTGGCAGTCGTAATCCATGTGGCATTTTACCTGCCAACCTTGGATTAATTCACCTCTGCAGCCAGCAGTCTGTCACCTGAGTTGGCAATCTTGAGTTCATCAGCCATGGGAATTATGTGCATCAGGAGAAGCTTCCATCCTGACATCTGACCCACAGGCTTGTAATTTGCCAGCCTCTACAACCCTGTGAGTCATTTTGTTGAAAGGAATCTGTTTATCTATACCTAGAAGCTTCACCAACTATTTTTCGTTAGGGAATCCAGTTTAAAACAGGGAGGATCACACCTTCCTTCTTGCCAACTACATCCTTATGCTGTACTGGGTGACTTGGGGGATAATTTGTTTGTTATCCCAATCAAACATTGCTCCCAATGGTTCAAAATGGCCATCCTGTCAGGGCAGCTGACAACTTATCCCTTCTACGTGTCTTCTGTCTTGCCACTTCTGTCCAGCTTCTTCTCCTAATTGTTGTTCAGCCTACAGGGTTTCGGAATTTTAATCTGTATATGTTTCATTTAGTTTCTCATTTCTTTGTGGTAGAGGATCTGATTAGTGTATCTACATAGTTTGCCATCTTGCCGGAAGTCCTGCACATTTGTTTTCATTTGAAAGCTGGGATGCATGTAAGAAATTTTAGGGAAGATGTGGTCAGATTCAAGTCAACACAGATTCAACTGGCCCAAATAGACACATCCTGTCATGTAATTTGTTCCTAGCTTTTTTAGATATACTGAAAAGCCAAGAATGCATAGTACTAATTGATCAGATTCTATATACATCCAGAAATGAGTGTGTATTCACAGATAAGACATGGGGCATGGGTTATCAGTAACCACAATTTAAATGATTTATCACTAAAATAGCATTATTTCTAGTTTATTTCCCATCACTTGGTATGAACTGAACTCAAATGGTTGGGACATCGGTGGATATAGCATTCATTTTCCCCATGGCTCTTTTTGGTGCTTGGATCAGACATTCTCTTGGACCAACAGCCTCTAACACCTCTTATGGAATTGCTTCCAACCGATGATGAGCTACATCTGGCCTGTGAAATGAAAATAGCAAAACCTTTGATTGAGTCCAAGTTAAGTGGATCTACATCATCTGCTCAGTCAACTTTTGCCAAGATGAATGATGCTGTGTCAGTGGTCCATAATTTCAGAGGTGGATTTCCCCTTTTGAAAAACAAAGTGTTTTCCTTTACAGAAGCAATGGAAAAATGGAAAAAAAAAACTGTGTGTGAAAATGCCTTTTGGCTCCTCTATATATTTGGAAACAAAAACTCTACAATATTCTTGCTTGGGTCTTTTAACACTTCCATTGGATCGCTGCCATTCTGCCCCTTATCAAGTTGCACAAGGGGATACTGGAGCAGTGGAAGAAGTGTTTGGTTTTGTTTTCTTACTTCCTATATAAAAAAAAGGCTAACCATAAAAAAATAAGTGTGATGGAAAAGAAAAGAGTCAGAAACTTTTCAAGACTATGAGGGTTTCCCTCTGAAAAAATCCCAGACGAACAAACCCACAGGATCTGCTTTTGCTCCAGAAGTAACACAAAGGGTGGGAATGAGCAGCGGGAGGAAAGTGGGAATCTGGAAGTTTATTCTACATCTTTTGCCGGTTTTGCACATGGAAAACCAATAAATACAGAAAGGAAAATAAGTTGAAAATGAACTGGCTTTCAAACTTAAAAGTACTGCTGCACAATCACGGAAACCTTTATTAAACAACATAATATAAAAATGTGAAACTATTTATTTATTTTTGGGATAGCCACCATCTGGATCGATACATGTCTGAAGGTGGTATTTTCATCTCTCTGTTTCCTTCCTGGATAAATCTGCATTCCCTGAGTTGACACCATGTTAAAATGACAGTCTGGAAACCTCAAGGGGATATAACATGCTTTTGTTTAATGCTGTTCAAGTTTTGAGAATGAAATATGTCTGAAAGGGCAAGATTGGGTCTGTAGGGCAGATAGGGTGAGGCTTCCCATGAAATTCTCATAGGATAGCCCTTGCTAACCTGAGAGAATGAGGAAGTCCAGAGAATGAGCAGCTTGGCACAATTTTCCTTACCAATGTAGTTTTCCCTTTTCTTAAAACTTTTCCCTAGTATACCCCTATGATCATCATCTGTCTTGTGAGAAAATCTATCAAGATTCTACTTTCGGGGTCTCCAAAAAAACAGTCACCATAGCCTTCTTAGCTGACCTCTCTACACTTCTGTCTTGCATTATACTGGCCGAGTGAATTCCCTTGGAAGGCAACTGTTTTAATTGGATCTTTTTGTTATTGTTCAAAGTACCCCACTGAGACTAAGACAAGTGTATTACTGGGAAAACTTGTCTGACTCCATCCACTGATTAAAGAGACATGCTTTCGGTTGGGATAAACTCTGCATGTATGAAGTAGGGATCCTTAGTAGCAATACTTTTTGCATACTCTTGTATGTGTGTGTATCTGAGCTCCCCATGATGTAGCTCCTTTAAAATAAGAATAAAATATTAACAATTAAATGCAAATTTGAGATATACTGGAGCCACAGTGGTGTAGTGTCCAAAAATTGGGCTGCTAAACGAAAGGTCAGTAGTTTGAAACTACCAGCTGCTCTGCAGGAGAAATAACAATTTAGGACTGAAGAATTTGCTAACAAAATGGTATACATTGACAACTAATGGAGCATATAATATAGCAGCCATTCCTTCTTATGACTAACTTAGTAAAATACAGGCCAGAAAAGAAACACAAGGTAAACATACAAAAAACTCGAAAGTAAAAAAAAAGTAGAAAAATACAAAAACATTTTTTTTAATACAAAAACATTTTTAACCTGTTAAAAAAACTCCTTTGAGAAATAAAGCTTATTAATTAAAATATATATTAGTACTTAAAAATGCTAAGTTCAGATTCCATTTTTTTTCCAGATTCAATTTTTTTGTGGCTCAAGTTCTCATTTGTAAAACAAGAATTGAAAGTTAGTAATTTACTGGGCAAATGACTTTTTTAGTAATTTTTTAAATTACTAAGTTAATTTTATAATAAATTATTATACTAAATTAGTATTTGTTATAATGATATTTTTAAGTCCATAAAGTATATAGAGGAATTTTCTGTTGCATGGTTAGTTTCAATAAAGTTTAATTATTATTGTTATTTAATTATTATATATCCCTTTAAAGGAATTATATAAAGCAATAGCAAGACTATTTATAATTTTATATTATTGTATATACCAGGCAAACACAAACATACAAAAGATTAGGGTTATAAGTATGTTTGTTGAAGAAATGATATGACTGCATGTAATGGTTTCTAAGGAGACATAGGATCCCCATGGGGCCCACTCTGAGAGAAATGTAAACTGAAAAAAAGGTAAAGGCCTAAAAGTTAAAGGTAAGGAGTCTTATACATAAGTAATTAAGTCCAATTATCACAAGCAAAACTCTACCTATCACAGACTAAACCAAACTAAATAAATTTAAAAACACCCCAAAACACATTAACATAAAGTCTGGGACATTGCAAAAATTGGTTAACCTTTCTTTCCCCTTAATAATATTTTACTTTTGACATAACCAGCAACTGACATAAAACTTTCTTGTGTTCTCAAGCTGCCTTTGTTCTGTTCCCAGTCTCTCCCTTGGATCATGGATGCGAGAGACCCAAAAAGGTGGTGGGGGGTGGGGTGGAGGGAGGAGGGGGAATCCAAACAGGCATATTTCCGTTCAGAGAAATCAGAGCTAGAATAACATACAGTTGTCAAAGCATGTTTTTCCACTAGTCTTAGATCACGTGTCTTCACTGCAATGGGTCAGGAGCAGCAGACTCTCATCCAAGTCAACACCATCTGTTGAAGGCCCGTTGCTACCTAACAAGCCCAAGAGTTTGGACTGGATGCCCCCACCTGGAGACATTCGAAGTGTTCAGCCCTTCAAGATTGACCTACGAATGATACATCTTAATTTGAGGTGACAAATGTACTCTAAATCCACATTCTGTGACAGTTCAAGAAGAAGGCTAAGCTACCGGATATGGGTCCCAAAACACGTAGCCCATTTAAACTCAGTTGTCACCCTGGTGAGCTTCTTCCCATATTCTAGTCTGGTTTCAGAAACTATGAACACATTGAAATTAAAATATGAATTATGAATAAAAATAACTCAGGGCCAAGTATCACAGGACGAGACAGTTACTAAGTTACAAGCAATCTCACTGCCATCAAGTCAATTCTGACTCATAACAACCCTATAGGCCAGGGTATCACTGCTCCGGTGTGTCTCTGAAACCCTACCTATGGCAATAGAAAGCCCCATCTTTCTCCCACTGTGCAGCTGGTGGATTCTAACTACTGACCTTGCAGCCCAGTATGTGACCACTATGCCATCACAGCTCCCAAGACAGTTAATAGGGTGGCTTATAGGCAAATTACCCTGCCTTGCCTTTTCTGTGAAGGAGGCCTGGTGGCGTAGTGGTTACACTTTGGGATGCTAACCACAAAGTCAGCAGTTCAAACTCACCAGCTGCTCCTCAGGAGAAAGATGCATCTTACTCCTATAAAATGTTATGATTTGGAAATTCATAGGGAAAGTTCAACCCTGCCCGATAGCTTTGCCTATGAGTTAGAATCAACTGGCAGCGAATTTCATTTCCCCGCCGATGGTGTAGTTGTTGATGCTGTGATCCTAATAGTCTGTGGTTTGAAATCAGCAGCAACTCCAGTTACAGTCTTGGAAATCCACAGAGGGTCGCTATGAGTCAGCATTGACTTGACTGCAGTGAGTTTTTTGGAGAGGCAAGAGAAGTTTCAGCAAGCTCAGGACGCCATGGAAATAGCCCTGAAGATGGCCCAGTTATTATGGTCTAACAGTCAAATCCGAAATGGCAGTGTAAACAAAAATCAAGCCACATTGTTCTGCTGAAAGGAAGCCCAACAGTTTCCTGAATTAGAATGTCCGTGCAGGTCATCTTGGGTCTGAGAAGGTAGTGCAGTGCTGGGGGTGTGCTCCGAGTAAGGAGGTTATGAAGTTAATATTGAAATCTGTGCTTTATCTGGATATCATCAAGATTATTCTGTGACTTATAAACTTCAAACTGCCCCTTCGGGCTTGAGATCAGAATGTCATATTCCTAACAGCTGTGGGCAAAGATTGGTCAAACTGGCCAACTGAAGTTATTTTGGGAGCAAGAGGTTTAAGACAAGTGCAATAGTCTTTGGGTCTTTGAACCTGGAATGGGTTGTGTTGTTTAAAGTTTTGACAAAGACTTCTGAGAGCTCCCATTTATCCTCCATATTTTCATTCTGTTGCTTTTAAATCTGATCCAGAAACATATCTATTTCTTAATTTAGAAATGACCCAGCTGTTTCAAAATCTTTAGAAAAGATCAACTGCGAGGCCTGCACCTTGTCATCTCTGGGCCAGGGATGTCTGGCCCCACCTCTCACTGCACTGCCGTAGAGTGCATTCTGACTCAGCGTGAGCCTGGTGGCCAGAGTTGAAATGCTCCTGTGAGTTTCCAAGACAGTAACTTGTTCTGAGATTAGAAAGCCTCATCTTTCTCCTATAGAATAGCTGGTGGTTTCAAATTGCTGACCTTGGTCTCAGCAGCCTAACACGTTATCCATGCCACAGCATGCCCTAATTAAACTTTTTAAAAAAATCATTTTATTAGGGGTTCATGCAACTCTTATCACAATCCATACATACATCAATTGTGTAAAGCACCTTTGTACATTCATTGCCCTCATCATTCTCAAAACATCTGCTCTCCACCCAAGCCCCTGGCATGAGCTCCTCATTTTTCCCCTCCCTCCCTTCCCACTCCCTACTTCCTCATGGATACTTGATAATTTACAAATTATTATTTTGTCATATCTTGTGCTGTCTGACATCTCCCTTCACCCACTTTTCTGTTGTCCGTCCCCCAGGGAGGCCTAATTAAACTTTGGTAGACCACTTTTCTACAAAATGGGAACAGGAGAAAGATTCCTTACCATGTGATATGCAGATAACACAAAGTACTTACTGATGAAAATCAAAGAATACAGCATTCTGCACAAAGAAAGCAAAGACTAGTGAAACTGGGCCAACAGACACAATTATTATAAACAGACCGAAGATGGAAGTTGTCCAGGATCCCATTTTCCTTAAGCCCCCAATCACCACTCATGAAAGCAGCAGTCAAGAAACCAAAGGATCATGCATTGTATGAATTGGCTGTAAAAGACCTCTTTAAAGTGTAGACGAATTAAACAGTCACTTTGAGAACCAAGGTGCCCGTAAATGAAGGCATGGTGCTTTCAATCTCCTCATAGGGGAACACTGCAAATGACTAAAGAAGACCAAAGAAGAATTGATGCCTCTGAATTGTAGTGTTGGCAAATTATCTTGAATGTACCATTAACTGCCAGAAGAACAAATACATTTGTCTTTGATGGGGATGGCTAGAATGCTCCTGAGAGGCGAGAATGGTATGATTTTCTGTGGTCATCCTGTCAGAAGGGACTAGACCCTGGAAACTGACCTTGTGTTCATTCAAGTAGAGTCAGGACAAAAGAGGCAGACCCTCAACAGGGTGGAGTGAAACAAGGGGCCCAGCTATAGCAATGAGTGTGTGGATGATAAAGAAATGGGGAGTGTTGGTTCTGTTTTAGGAGAACATAGTTGTACAATGAGTTGGAATCAACTCAACAGCACCTAAAAACAGCACTGTCAACAGCAGAGTTACATTGTGGCTTATGTCAAGTGTTCGAAGATGCATGCTACAATACAGGTAGCCAATAACGGTTTTATTTTTTTTCCTAGCTCCCTTACATCAAATATTGAATAGTTGACTTCTCACAAAGGCCACATTGTCTAATCGTCCTCCCTTGTCTTAATTCATGTATACCATTTCCTGTAAGTCCAGGAGAGAATATATTTCCATCTTTGCATAAGTCATAGGGCAAGTATCTGACAAAAGTAAGCATAAAAGCATATCTATGCTATGCACCAATGGATGATGTCTGTGGTCATCTACTGGCACAGTGAACAGAGAAAAGAGAAGGTACCTTATATGGACACATTCTCCTTAGTTTTGAAATGCTGTGTACCCCCAGAGTGACACTGAAATACGCTAAAACCATTAAGAAACCTCTAACATTCTCAGACAGGAGCCCTGGTGGCATAAAGAGTTACATATGGGGCTGCTAACTGCAAGGTCAGCAGTTCAAAAATCAGCAGCCACTCTGTGGAAGAAAGATGAGGCTCTCTACTCCTATAAAGAGTTACAGTCTTGGAAACTAGCAGCAGCAGTTCTACCCTGTCTTCTAGGTTGCTACGAGTTGGCATCCACTCGATGGAAGTGCATTTGGTTTTGTTTTAATCAACATTTTTGTTGCAGCTAGCTTCTATTATCAGAAGAATCTCACATCTAATTTGCATACACTGGTTGACCCTTCAGCTCTCTAATTCAATGGTTCTCAACCTTCCTAATGCTGCGACCCTTTAATACAGTTCCTCATGTGGTGACCCCCCC
>NW_022103896.1:75452883-75457555 GCF_000313985.2 Echinops telfairi | reverse complement strand
TTTATTAATAAGAAACTCTTTAGATTGTTAGTCTATGTGATAACAAACATCCAGATGAAAATCAGAAGTTTCAGTCAACCATTTAGCTGTTTGTTAATATACATTTTGCATCATTTATAAGAGAGTAATTTAAAATCAGTTTCTAGCTTTTCAGTTTTTTATTCATAAATTAGGAAATAAGTGTAATTACAGCTACAGGAAAAGTTTAACCTGAGTAGTAATTGACTTTTTCCTCTTTTGATATTACGGCTCTTTTAACAAAAGCTTTTTGTCTTGATGTGTTTATTTTTCCTGATTGTGAAATTACAAGCTTCATCTCTCTTGACTGTCTTACTTGAGCTCTAACCTAAATGCATTTCCATCGATGTTTTGATTCTTCATACTCCCATTTCCACTTTCCTGTGTTAGGGATGTGAATATATTGTCTATTCACTTTACGATGCTGTATTTTATCCATGTGATACATGGCTATCTAAAAAGGAGCGGAAGTGATTTGAATTCCTAAAATAAACATGAAATAAGACAGGTGCACTAGACGTTTTCAATTTCCATCAAGATCACAAGACATCAGAAAACGGGAGGGAGGGACCAAGCGGGAAGCTAGGGTGTGAGAGCGGTGGTAAGTAAGCACCAAGTTTCCTAAGAGGGGGAAATAAAACAGTCATCGTGGAGTTGGGTGAGTCTCTCCTTCCTTTCTGAATAATGAACTACAAGTTCATCTAAGGCAAGAGAGCACTGGGCCTTTTCTTGTTTTCTGCCCTACTGCATCGATGCTTTCTTTTATAAGGATAAGCACAAGGTGGTTCCTGTGAGGCAGAGCTAACGATGTCCCAAATGTGTGACTTTTCTAAACTGTTATATGATACCATCATCTCAAACTTCAACTCCTCCTCCTCCCCTCAGTCCTCTCCCTCCAAGGTGGGGTTCTGTAATTTGCTGCCACATCTCACGGAAGTTGCGAGTGAACTTTCAGGAAAATGGCTGGCCTGGTTCTGGAGCCTGGAGAGCCAGTACATTTTTCAGCAGCAACCATGACTGCTTGTTCCAGAAGGATGAGCCTCCTTTCCAGCCCTTCTCCCACCTACCTCCCAGCACCCCTCGTAGCCCACCACAAGAGAAATATCTGGCTTAGAAAAGAGAGCATTATACATATTTTCATATACATATTTTCAAATGTAACTCATACATATAAGGAGTTAACGTATAAACAATTCTATATTATTGACAAGTTTGTTTGTTTTTCCTCTTGGAAGATGATTTCATTCAAGACAGGGGGGATGAGGCAAAGAAAGAATCTAATGACTTTCAGGCATCAAATATTTGCTTTCTGCCAGATGCACTGAACATTTGTCATGTGTTGTCTCCTTTATTTCCCGCATAGGCTTGTAAAGAAACTCATAGTATCAGGTCCACGTTATAGGTAAAGAAACCAAGTCTTATACTTGGCCGAACATCACAGCTGAAAGCTGGTGTCAGAGTGAGTACTGAAACCCCTGAGGCTGGACCAAAAGTTTGACCTCTTAATACTGACTCTGTACTGCCCAACAGCAACCCCTGACTCAGAGCCCAGACTCTAACGTGCATCAGCATCTCCTGGCTGCAGCTGCAGAGACTGACTCCCCGGATAAAAGGTGGGGCCTTCGAGTCTGCATCTTACAGCATCGCTGGTGATGCCGCTGAGGGACAGAGTGGTGCACTGACTTGGCAGAAGGGGTATGTGGACTCGACAGGCATGTTGTCCCTTCTTGGGTCCACTAAAGGTTTTTCAAACATTGTTTAAATATGATTTTTAGGAACTATGTGTAGTGTTTTCCCTAGGTGTTCTAAGAAGCTAAATGGGTTTTGTTTTTCAAATAGATATATTTTTTATCCTTAATTCTTAGATTAGCAAATTGGGGAAGAACTGGAAAGTGGACAGAACAGGTTTTCGTTTATATCAGAGGTTGTGCACTTGAGACTGTGTCTCTGGGAGGCATTTGGCTGCTAAATAAGACGGCAGTGAGAACATTCTGGAACACGTCACTTCTCCTTGGGTAGGTTGGTTAGCAATGCTAGGCTAGCTCAGGATGGGCCGCAGGGCTTTGGCTCTGTTCAGGGGCGCTGCGAGGCTGTGCTGCAGAGGAATAGCCGTGTCTGTATTCACCGCCTATGAAACATCACCATCGCTGAAACTTCTCCCTAACTTCCTCAACCAATGCCGACTTCCTGGTTCATGGGTCAGACCCTACTTAACGGTCTCCCCTGTGACAGTTGTTCTTTTGCAGGGCAGGACAACAACAACAACAACAAAAAAACAAACAAAGGAGAAAACCCAATTAAGAGTTTTATCGAGCTTGAAAAAGCAGGGAAGGAAAATTCCTTCAAGTAAAAATAGGACCAACCTTATGGTTGTGTCATTTGAACTTAGGTTAACTAATAAAGCACTGCCAATCTATATGCTGCATCATCTTGGCTAAATTGGTAAACAATAAAACAAACAAATGAAACGTTTTGGTTGTGATTTTGATGAAGGTCTACAGAGACTCGACTTTTTATTCAACAAGTTATACACATTCTGTTTAGTGACATTGATGGCTTCCACTGCAATCGAACAATGCTTCTCCCACTTTCTTCTTGGCTTGACTCATTCCATTTATCCTTCTTTCCTGTGACTTCCTGACTCCTGAGCTTTGTCCCTGGGCAAGTGCTGTCCTGGTCTCATATAGTAGATGGTGCTAAGTGTTTGCTTCCTTGATGTCATTGTGCCCCCTATATCCCTGTTTACTGATGGGCTGAAGGTGGAGTCATGGGGATGAGTCCAGGTACAGCTCAGAGGGTTCCAACTTGGCTACATTCAACATCGAACAACTGGAGCTTGATAGGATGCTCTATTAATCTCTGCTTATCCAGAACTTAGGAGATGATAGTACAAAACAGCAGTTCTATCGATACTTAACTGAAGTAAATATCCAGAGTAGAATTTACCCTGTGATACAAAAGAGACAAAATGCTAAAAGGTGTATTCTTGTCTCTGAGGTTGCTTACAAACCACCTTGATATTTGACCTTGTTTTTCAGGATTCTGGAACCTCAAGGTTCAAAGGAAGGTTGAGTATGAAATGACATGATTGTGTAAATGGAAGGATCAACACCCTAAATCATATTGTTTAAAATGGACTATAGAGAGTCGATATTCAGTGACGCTATGATGCCAAGGCCTTAAAATAAATCAGTAAACTTTTATACATAAATGCAAGAGGTTACTCAGCTCAAACTGAATGAAAGGGTGCATGGCCAACTCTGCTCCTGGGTGTCTGAGGGACAATGGTTCAGTCAAGTTTACTCACTGCACATTGAAAAGAATAAGGCTAAGAGATAAGACACTTGACTCCCTGAGGTCACCTATTAGGTACAGAGCTGAAACTAGAATCCATTGCTTATCTCTCCTAAGTTTTCTCCTCTCCCCCACCCAACTCATGATAGTTAGAAGCATAATAAATTCCTAACTACACTTTTGCCATGGATGCCAAGTTTGAGAGAGTAACATCTGAAAATACCTGGGGCCATTAGCATGAAAATGTTAAGAGAAGAGGGGAATTAATAGGAACAAGAGCCTCAGGGGTGATCTGAGATGAAAGTTCACCTGGTTTGGAGACTTCTCTAAACCCCTAAACTCCCAAAACCACTGCCACCAAGTCAATTCAGAATTATAGTAACCCTATCTAGGGTTTCTGAGATTGTCAATCTTAATCTCAATGGAAGTAGATGGTCCCATCTTTCTTCTAAGGAGTAGCTAGGGGGGTTGTGGTTAGGCGCATGACATTTGCTTCACACAACTACTAGGGCATCTCATACCTTACAAACCTGTGTAAAGGCCTCAAGGCTGGTACTAAGAGTTGCCTCCTTTGAAGGTTCAAACCCTGATTCCACGTGTCTTGGGTGGCACAAAAATTTATGCTGTGTGATTAAGATGGGCAGTTCCATGATCATGGGACATGAGAAAAGTAAAAGGAAATAACGGAAAGAACTAGGAGGCAAAGGACATTAATAGAGCTCTAAATACAAGCATGCACATATGTAAATATATTTACATATAACGATAGGGAAATAGATCTGTGGTAGTTACAAAATCTTGTGTCAATTTGAGAATACAGAGTGAAGGGGTGGAGTCTAGGCTGTCAATCAGGTCACAGCCAATGAGGCCTCTGTGTGGGCATGGACTTCTTCTGAGGATTCTGGGAACTCCTGTATTTCTCCTTGGAGGTGGGAGATTCTCTCTCTCGCTTTCTCTCTCTTCACTCCCTTGGAGGCTCTCTATTGATGAGGCTCACTCCCTGGGACACATTGCAATTGACAAGCCATATGGAAACAGACTGATGGCAGCCAAGCCTCGGAGCTGGAGAAGCCATGCGGAGACCCCTGCCGGCACTGAGATGTTTACATAGCCACTAGATCCACAAGACTTTCTACCCACTGGCCTGTGATCATCCTGAATTTGGCATCATTACATGTGTTTCTTGAGTCTGAAGAGGATTTTATAGATTGGTATTAGACATATGGGCTAAGACCAGACTATGGACTTGATCTGGACTGTGCTGGGATGTTTTCTCAATATTCAATTGCTCTTGAGTATAAACCTCTTTCTTATACTCATATGAGTGTGTCTATGAATTTGTTTCTCTAGTCTACCCAGA
>NW_022103896.1:75431363-75452321 GCF_000313985.2 Echinops telfairi | reverse complement strand
ATGTACACTGATACAGATAAAAGCTAAAAACACAGGATGTCCAGGACAGATAAACCCCTCATGACCAATAATGAGAATAGAGATACTAGGAGGGGAAGAGGAAGGTGAAGGGGGAGGAACCGATCACAATGATCTACATATAACCCCTTCCTAGGGTGATGGACAACAGAAAAGTGGGTAAAGGGAGACAGCGGTTGATGTAAGACATGGGGGGAAAATGATAAATTATCAAGGGCTCATGAGGATAAAGAGTTGGGGGGGGCGAAATGAGGAGCTGTTATCAAGGGCTCATGTAGAAAGAAAATGTTTTGAAAATGATGATGGCAACATATGTAAAAATGTGCTTGACACATGGATGTATGTATGGATTGTGATAAGAGCTGTAAGAGCCCTAATAAAATGATTTTTTTTAAGTTTGGCTGTTCCATCCTCCCTGGTAATGCCACAGAAGAAAGATGATCCACTTCTACAAGATGAAAACAATTCTACTATGTAACATATGAGTTCACCAAGGGCCAGGATCTACGTAAGGGCAACGGGTGATAGGTAGCCTGATTCCATGGATAGACTGTGGTTGTAGAGCCACATTACATCTAACACTCCACACTTTTCAGAGTGTAATCCAGGGGTTAAAGTCCTAAAACATCTCTCTTTCTGAAGCATGTTATTAATGCCACCCCCAGACAGGTGGCCCTCATTTTGATCTGCATGTGGGGATCCAAGTGTGCAGGTTCTGCCGGAGAACAGTGGTCATGGCTTCCCTTCTCTGACATGATTTTCACCAGCATGTTTCTTTCACCTTTAATCTGATATACTTTATCGCCCTTTGCTTCAGTTGCTATTTTTCTGCCTTATCATCCTGAATCTCATGTGTCAAAAGGAGGTTCCTGTTTAACCTTGTGAAACACCCCAGTCAGCAGTACCCCAAGGAGCATTTGTCCGTATAACGTTGAACCGGGGGTGGGGTGGGGGTGGGGATTGCATTGACAAGTTCCTGGCTTTTATTTTAATAATTAAAGATCCAGTTCCAATAGGTTATGTGTCTGTAGCAAGAGATCTGTTGGAAGAACAGCTCTTGTTAAACAATAGTTCGGTTAGGAACTGTGATGCTTAGGGCAAGGCTGCACTACAACCTGGAAGACTTCACCTTCTGCAGTTGATGGAGTTGTCCTTCCACATAAGGGTCAAGGCCACTGGCAGGGCGATGGCAGAAAAAGAGCACCTGTTTGCAATATACGTGGCCCCTGGACATGTTGTGAAATTAAATTTCCAACACTGCCAATCTCTTGATCTTCAAAACACAAATATCTATCTTGGGGTTGGAGGAGTTTAGGGCTCCATTTCAGACTTTTCCCTCCTCTGTGCCACTGGATAGAGAATGTTAGCTATGTCTTATGCATTGGCGATTTTAAAACACAGAGTATCCCGTGGGACAGATCATGCCGCGAAGGATCCCTTTCATGTGACATTCTATAAGGGTCCCTGGGGGAGGCAAATGGTTAACTGGCTTAGTTGCTAACTGAGGGACTGGAGGTTGGAGCCCACCCAGAGGTGCCTTGGAAGAAATACCTGGTGATCTCTTTTATGAAAAATCCACCATTGAAAATCCTACGGAGCATTGTTCTCCCGTCACACAGGAGTCCTCCATGGGTCGACAGTCTTGAAAGAAACTATGTTGTGCTTCCTTTTTAATCATCTATAAGGATATTGTGTGCCCTCTAGTTCAATTTCAATTCATAGCCACTACACATGGCAGCATAGAATCTCCCCAATCAGGAGGCAGAGGCTGTAATCTTTATGGAAGCAGATTACCAAGTCTTTTGTCCTGTGGCTGGTGGGTTCACACTAGTAATGACCTTCTGGCTGGCAACTTAACTGTTTAACTGTTGGGTCACCAGGGCCTCTTATATACCAAGTTTAGTCTCCTTGTATCGAAAGTGTGTTTCCCACCTCTGGCCAATATGTATTCTCTTCATTGCTGGCTAATGTGAGAAAAAGGCTTATTTACCCATATCAAGCACCAGCCCCTTTCCTGCCTATGAGTATATGCAAGTCTTTCAACTCTGTTGCCTCTGAAAATGACGGGCTGCTTTTCCCCCTCAGTACTCAGACTGGCAGTGTGGCACGTAGTACCCCCTATCCCAATTAGCCCACTGGAAATACAAATAGAGGGGATCTAAATATTGCATTTGATCATTTTCTCTGTAATTTGCTGTTCATACGGATGCTTTGCATATGTTGATTAAATATGCACTTTCCACTGCCTGGGGAGCCAGAGCCCCTCACAGCAGACCAGTGTTATCTGGTCCCCAGAGACGGCAGCACTCCAGAGGGGCACGCCACACGGGCTACCTGCCTCAGCTTGTCTTAGCAACAATGATCACCATATGTGAAACTGCAGGAAAACAGATGCTGTTTTTCCATTTGTGAAATCAAGTTGTTGGAGTGTAGTCAGGTTTCCAATGCACGGAAGCTCATCGAACCAACCTCGGAGACAGTGTGAGCTTTCTCAGAAATATTTGACAACATTGCCTAGTATTGGTGACTAGAAACATATATGAAATCATGGTTTCAAACCGATAATCCTCTGCCCAGATTTGTGTTGGTACTATCTATTTTGGTGGCTGGAAATGAAAGCCCCTGTTCTCGTCAACTACAGGGCTCTGGGACTCTGTTTCCAGCAGCCAATGGGACTCCACGGCCTGGCCACTGAAGGTAACATAAACCTAACGTTCGTGGACGACATTAGTCCTAAGTACCAAGGATGATTTATGATCTTCTGGAGTCAGGAACAGGGCTGTAAAGATTCGCAGAGGGAAACAATTCCCTTGTTATCAATTTGAAAGAAAAATTCTCAAGAAATTCCAGTCACTCTATTCTGCGACTCATTCCTACTTTGCTTGTATTTTGAGAAGTTGTTGTTTGTTGTTTGTCACAGAGTGCTTTAGCGTACGTATAACCCTTTTCATGCATCACGTGGGATCTGCCCGTTGTTATGTTGCTGTTTGGGAGCTGACCAGTTAGCATAGACACCACACCGTGGCAGGGAAGAGAGACATTGTTGGGGAATTGAAAGCCAGTTATGAAACAGATAACCTCTGGATCTTGGTTTAGTTGCAAATATTTAAGATTTTATAAGAAGAAATGTAAATAAACCCTGATTATGAGAAATACAAAGGCAACGTCCACAAAGCTTTGCTTCTAATACTGTTTCCATCATTACCACTACAGATTGACTTTTGTTTTTTTCTGCTTATTAAGTGTAAGTAGTAATGTATCTGAAGGTTATCATAATAAGACATGTTCTATCATGTAAACTCTAGAAATATTTAGACATCTAAGATAATAATGGTCTTTGGTCTTTCTCACTTGTGGGTAGGAGTTATTCCTGGGAATCCTGGTATAGAAGCTGAAACTTCCTGAGTCTCTGATTCCTCTAAGATAACTAACAAAAAACCCAAACCCCACTGTCTTTGAGCAAATTTTAACTCAGATCGACCGGACATAGGTTTGCTGAGACTTAAAAATTTAAGGGGAAATTACAGCTCCTACTTTCTCCCACAAGAGGCCTAGAGAACCAAGGAAAGATGATTTGGAATTAGTAAAGTGATGAGAACAATTTATTTACAATTGTTTAGAGGACAAAGACTTTTTGCCTATTTTGTAGTAGTTTAGCAGCTAACATTGGATCTGGTTTTGAAATGCAGACATTAAACTGGAGTGTATCCCCAGGAAAGAGCCCCTGGGATAAACACAATGACAAGGAGCACAGGGCAGGTGCCAACACAAGGGAAATAGGTGAGAAGGACAACTTGGAGTGAGGTGCGTACGACCTCATTCCTTCCCCCCAAGCGAGACTCTTCCCTGACCTGAGTCACCTTTCTTCAATAAGCACAATCATTCAGGAGTGTTGGCCTACTTACCGCCTCTGTCGGCTAATCCTCAGGCTTTGCTTCCTCGCTTCTTTCAGTCTGCTCAAATGTAACTACCTAAAAGGGACTATCTTTCATTCCCCTATCTAAATATCCCCCGAGCCCCACTATCCATTATCTGGTTAAGCTGGTGTATTCACCTCCTAGAACTTAAAACTGCCTACTGGTAGCGCAAGTTTTCAAGGGGTGACCTTGACTCACGAAAACCTCGTATGTGTCAAAATAGAATTGTACTCTGTTGGGTTATTTATTTCTTCATTTACTTTAGGTTGATCATCAGGATTTTCCTCCAAGGTGCCTATGGGTAAACTTGAATTTCCAACTTCTTGATGTTGGTCCTTCATGCCACCCAGGGACTCCAACTTGATCATAATACAGAATCTACATCTTCATACCCTTGCCCTGCTCTAGAACGTAAGTGCCACCAGCAGACAATCATTCCTTTGTTTGTGATTGCCCAGAAGAGGCACTCCACATATGTTGTCCTATAGATATTCATTTAGCAAATGAATCATCTTCTTTTCTCGTCACCCTCCAAAATATGATATTCTTCACCTTGGTAACTAAAGAGGAAGCCGAGGGTCAGAAAGGTTAAATTTGTTGCAGTTCTGTAGAGGATGGCTGCAAATGATCACTTGAAGGGTTTCTGATGTCAACTCCCTCTTTGCTTCCTCCATGTTCTTTTCATGGACACTTTGAGATCAAGCCGTCTGAGCATTGATCGAACCAACTTCTAGAGCAGGTGTTAATTGGCTACCAATTAAATTTGATCATTTCAAATTAAAGGGTAAGAAATACCTTTTACAACTCATGCACCTCTCTCATGGGATTTCTTCACGAACGTGGGTACTAGGAGAAAGTCTAGGTCACGCATGTACACATCATCTAGTATCCTATCTGCTCATAGATAGCCACAGCGAGTTGCCTTCTTTACCAGCCCATCCTGCAGTCTTCCCTGGTCTTTAACTCGGCTGATTCGGTGTTCCTGCTCTTAAGCATCCTCTCGCCTCACAATTGGGAGTGGATATTTTAAGACAAAAAGCTGTACCTGGCAAATAAAGAAACATATTTGTTCTAAGTTTAATTAAATAAGCCTGGGCAGCTTTTTTTTTTTTTTTCAATATGGAGATTAACTGTCAACTTTATGTTAATATGATTTCAGAGAATGAGGCTGCTATAAAAAGTTCCTCCCCTCCCCCCACACTCATGTTCCTCACATTGCTGTACTGAAGTTTCCTTAAATTGGTAGCCTCTTAGTGAGATATCACCAGGACAGTACTGCATGAACAAGGTCATTAGAAATAGCTAATACATGGCAAATGCTGGTTTACAGACAAGCAAGCTGAAGTCATGTCTGTCATGTGGAGAGAAAACTGTCACAATGGTTGCATTTTCCGCATCTCTTTGGAATCTTTCAATGCCACGCTCTCTTTTATCTGATTATCACAGGAGTATAACGATCTCCTGAGTGTTCTCAGTCTAACACAAAGAGCCTTTCATTTCTAGGAGAACCCCTCCCCTTTTGCGTGTGAAAAGGATGTGCCACCCAATTTTAATTTTTTTTTATTTTGCGATGTAAGAAAAAAAAAAGTGAACCGTTTGAATCATGAGTCCTGTTGTGGGGCCTGCGTTAATTAAAAACCTGATGTATACATACAGCTGATCCTACTCGCCCTAATGACGAACATTAATTCTAGAACATGTGTGGCTGAAGTCACATCGCTACAAATTACTGGACTCTTTCCTTTATCTGTTTCCAAGAATGTCCCCCCCGTTAGTTAGGAAAAAAGGAAAACATGGCGCCTTAGTTCCAGGCAGCATAAATTACATGCATCAATCAGAGGAAGCTTAAATTAAAATACACATTTGGCAAACAAATAGGAATATGTTGATCTCATCTGTGAATCAAAATGATTTAGTGCCAGTGCTGACCCCCCGCTGCTCAACATGAAGGTCACTGTGAGGAGCTTCTCTCTCATTGAGAAATGTTTCGTGTCTTTTAAGGATGCAATTTTATATATGTCCTAATATTCAATCTAACTAGTGATTTCTGTGTCAAGAGACTGATTTATTTTGTAAAGAAAATACAGGCTCATTTTTATTTATGTAATCCAAAACAGATAGCTAAATTAAAATGTGGGGGGGAGGAACATACAAGTGGTTTATGGTTTCAGGGCTGAGGATTTTCCAATGTGTTTATGATATTTTCTAATCTAGCAGAATACTATTTGTGAAATGGAATGCTACACCTTTTCGATACTGAGGGATCATAAATCAGTCCATTCTTATCACCTAGCGCATGCATTCTTGGGCACGGATCGGGACTTGAGAGGTCCCCATTACACAGCAAACCCATGAACTTGGGCTTTCCAGATTGTCATTTCCCCATAATATTTGTAGGCAAAGCAGCTGATTGAGCAAGTCGGTGATCTTTATAGATCAAAACCTGCTTTATATTAGGGTATTGATTCTGAGTAGCAAGCAGTCTTCTGGTAAAGAACTTCCAGTTTACAGACAACCCATACTTGCCCTTTACTTTGCCCTCACTGAACTAACCCACAAACCTCTTTGCTTGCAAGAAATTCTTCATCACAACCACCATCGTTTGCTAAATAAGAAGGGTCTCCCTCTATTTCAGCTTAGGTTGAGCTTGTGTACACATTCTATTAAAAGACATGCTTAGGGACTGAGCTAGTCTATCATCTGGGAACCGCCTGCATACATTCACTTTCTAGCTAAGAGTTCATTGTTTCTAGCTACAAGCCAGTAGAATGATCCTGTCCAGGTTATAGTCAGGTTTCAGATCTCATGTCCAAATGGAGAAAGATAGATAACAAAATTAAAGTAAAATTGTGCACAATATACACCCCCCCAGGGAACGTGTTAAAGAACAGATTCACAGACCACACCCCCACACCCTCCAAATTTTAATTCATTCGATTTGATGGAATGAAGACATGGATCTACATTTCTCACAGCTTTCCCAGGTGTATTTTCTGAATAAGTTTTCCTCAGAACACATTTGGAGAAAGCTGATAGAGAGACAGATGGGTGAAGGAGGGCAAGTGCACACAATGAGGTTGTTTGAAGCAGTGTTTAACAAACGATTTTATCAAGAGAGTCAATCCAGAGTGGAATGAGCTATTTTTAGAAAAGTTGTCACTTTGCAAAGGAAAAACCAGGGTTCTGAAGGAATATATCGTCATATATTAAGAGTTGAGATTTACACTGAATTTGCTGGGCTGGGGGAAGTACAAGGTTATGAGAAGGGTGCATCCCAGACTAAGGTACCTTATGAATGAACTATCCAAACATCATACATTCTTAAACAAATTCCAATGTGAAACATTCAGTTCTATTATGTTCATATCATGGGTATATGTTTTGTTGCAAGAAATGTGGTGGCTATGCTTTCTGGAAGCGTGCTTAGACCAGACATGGTGATTGACGTTCTAGAGAAGGTGGCTTCATTTTTCAAGAAGGAAGCACCGAGAAGGCGGAAGTTCCTTGAGGAAGTTAGACAGGGTGCTCATAATGTTTTGCCTAGTTTGCACGGAGGTGGGAGGGTCAATCATTTTGTCTAGTCGCTGTAGGAAATAATTGAGGAACACTGAAATCTTCGGGAAAGTAACATGATGTGACCAAAGGGATATTTCATGAAAATGAATTTTGTTTCGTAGGGAGGAAAAAGAAAGAAAGCACAAAAGGACGGAGTCCGTTTTGCAGGGATTCACAGTGATAGTTCAAATGGCCGAGATGAATGGGCTGGTTGTGCCGCAGTCTGTTCATTTGGCTCAAAGAGGCACTGCCAAGAGTAACTTGGGTATAATTTTGTTCTGCGATAATTAGAGTTGGTCAAACGACCCTCTGATGAATTTCCTCCCTTAGAAAAGATTTCAGAGCATAGACAACAACAAAGTAATTATCCAGGGTGCCAATTATCCATAGGGGCATCTATATTGGATTCTGGGGTGTAGAACCTTGTCTCAACTTTTTAAGAATTTTACTCCCCAACTAATGCAACCCATTAAAAGTCCTCTTTTAGTGGGCACACAACCAATAGTGCATATGCTGATAGCATTTTCACATACAAATCTGATAGTTAGGCACGCCATTACCCAATTTACACATGCAAATGCCGTAATTGTGTGCACTGGGTGCTTGGGGAAATCTGGCACATGCCCAAGATGGAGGCCTTTTCAAAATATGTCCAACCCCCAAGCATGCCTATTCCTCAACAACTCTCAGTGCTGCTTCACTTCTTCCTGTTTTACAAAATTCTGTGCGATTTGGGGAGGTTGGGCAGGGAGGGAAGATATGTGCTTTGTGGATTTTCCTGAAAGACTGAAACTCTGTCATCTCTATTTGATGGGCATGTTCTGAGTTCTCCTCCTTCCCCCACCTTTTTTCCTCCAAATAATTGTCTGCAGAAGTCCTCTTCTTTGTAGTAAGTCACCACTTCATTTCTCTGCTTTAAAAATCCACTCTACCTGTTGCCATAGGGGACAACCACTCTGACTCTAAATGAAGATTCAGAGGGCTTTCTCAGCGATAGAGCAACATCTGCGTGGGAAATCACCAGGGTACAGCGACGAAAACACGGTGATTTCAGAGTGGGTTCTAAGCAGGGATGGCTATTGAGAAAGAAACAAAGAAATCATGATAAAATCATTAATGGATAGCCTCATATGTCATGTCAACAACTACATTTACTGATTATTTCTAATGCTCTCCAGCCAAAATCACCAAGGAAGCACTTGAAGATGGGCTTATTGCTGTAGCATGGAAGATGGCACATCATTAGAAACCCGGGGGCATTAGAGGTGTGAGAAAGAACTTGTGTCTATAAAGTATTTGGGTGTGTCTTCGGTGCTTTGGGGGCATGATTAAGGAAGGGAGACTCTTTTAGATTTGAAACTTCCATAAACTGGAGATCATTTTATGATTGAATAGCTTAATGAATATCCTCTAGAGGAAGTAAAAATAGGCTAAGATTAAGACTATAATTGTTAGGAATCATTTGTTATTGTTATCAATTCCTTTTGTGTCACCAGCAAGGCATGACAAATCCACATAGGACAGAAGAAATGCTACCGGGTTTGACAGAATCCCCTTAATTAGTTGCAGATCTAAACATTGTGATTCACAGGGTTTTCACTGACAGATTTTCAGAAGCAGACAGGTGTTGCTTTCTACCTAGTCTATCTCAGTCTGGAAGCTCTGGAAGTTTGGGCCCAAATCCGTTTCGGTGAAGAATGGGTGAACATTGTGATTTGATGTTGTGTCTGTGGTCAGACACGTTTACATTGTTCTTGTTTTCGTCTTGGCCCATTATGGTCACATCGTGCTCTTGACTGTCCTATGAAATCATTCATGCTAAAGTGTACCACACCAGTGCCTGCTTGTGAGGCCCTGATAAGTGTTTAGCTTTACTGATAGTGCCTGATCAAATGTAAGTACCAAGTTCCCCCTTTAGACAAAGGGCAAGCAAAGACAGACCATGTGGCATTATCCATAATATTCAAATTTCCCCCATTGCATACATTGTTTTGTTTAAAATTTTCTTCTTCACTTCTCTTTTTAGTGACTTTTGCTTTTGTTAGGTCTGGTGTTTTAGATATCATTCCATTGATCATCAGGTCTCTGTCAGTAGTGGGTAATGGGTCAAATCTGTTCTTGAGATGGTCGCTAAATTTAAATCAAGGTCATATTTTGACACATGTAGACATGTTTAAGTTTCTTCAGCTTTAACTAGAATGTACATTACTGCTCTGTTCCACAGTCAACCCTGACCTTGCTTTGCTGTTAAGATTGAGCTTCTCCATCATCTTTTCCCATAGATGTAGTTGATTTGATTTGGATATATTCCACCTAGAGAATTCCAGGTGCATAGTTGCCATTTGTGCTGTTGAAAAAGGTATTTGTAATGAAGAAGTCATTAGTCTTTGAAAATTTTATTATGTGATCTCCAGCTTAATTTCTATTACCAAGGATATATTTTCCAATTAAAGAACTGTCTCCTTTCTTTCCAATACTTGTATTCCAATCACTATTAATTATCAGTGCCTCTGGATTGCATGGTTGATCAATGTCAGACTGCAGAAGTCTGTAGAATTCTTTAAGTTCAGCATCACCAACTTTAGTGGTCAGCGTGTAGATTTGAATAACAGTTATATGAACTTGTATTTCCTTGTATTCTATCACAGATAGCATTTTACTTCAGGACAGACTTTAAATGTTTTTTATTTTTGATGATAGATGCAACGCCATTGCTCTTACAGTTGTTATTCTTGGCCCAGTAAACCACATGATTATTTGATTCAAAATGGCTAGGCTAGTCAATTTCCCTTCACTAATGCTTACACTACAGCTATTTATACTTTGCCTTTGAGTTTTTATGACTTCTAATTTTCCTGTATTTATACTTCTTGCATTCCACATTCGGATTATTAATGAATGTTTGCAGCCCTCTCTTCTCATATTTGGTTGGTTCCCGCCAGCAAATGAAGGTCCTGAAAGTTTCACTCCATCTACGTCATGATGACGAACTCTACTTTGAGAAGGCAGAGCTTTCTGAATCATATTTTGATCACCTTGCACCATATGAGGTTCATGTTTCAGCACTTACAATGTTCCCCTGTTATTTATAAAGTTGTCAGTGGAGTGGCTAATTCCTCAGAAACAGACAGCATCGTCCTTCTTCACGGTCTAGAGGCTCCACTGAAACTTACTCACCTTGGGGACTCCTGCTAGTATTTGAAATACCTGTGACAGGCTTTCAGGGCCTCAGCAAACTGGAAGCCACCACATTGCAACAAACTGACAGATAAGTGGTAGATAAATGATTATTAGTCCTTATTAAAAATCTTTAGATCAAGGGCCCAAGTTATTAAACCTGTGCTATGAAAACTTATTTGAGAATCCATCACTCTCTTTTTGCTAATTTTCTTGCCTAGTCATGAATTTCTTTCCTTGTCTTTTCTATAGAAAGCGGAAGAAATTAGTGTGTATTGAGTAGCTTGATTCATTTAAATATAAAGTTGTTTCTTTAGTTGCCTAAACACAATATGTGGTATTTATGTTTACTAGGAATAGAGGCAAATTGTATACCATCTTTTCAAGATGCATTATCATTTCTGTAAAAATTATAGATTACATAGTAGGTAAAGAGAGAGTTAGGACAGAATAAATTACTAAATATTATATAATTTTGGTGGTTTCTAAGTAAAACCATGTACAGGGAAACAATCTCTGAAGATGGGGTAGATTTAGGTATCTGAGTCTAGTAATTATGATAAATACATACGGTAAATTTAGGATGTAGTTGGCAAGTAAAAGATCGATGATTACATAAGAAGTGTATCCTATTTGGGCACATTCAAATTGGGAATATGGATACCATTGAGTACAACAGGAGTGAGCCTTTCGATGTTTCTCTTCTTAAAGATGGATTCTTTTTTAATGGAGTTTAGTTGTTTCTTCAAAGCTGGTCAGCATGGCTCCAAGAGCACAAACTCTCTTAAACCAAGAAGAGTGTCCATTTCTCTCCTGCCTGGGCTAGTGCTGCTGATAGACTTGGGATGCCTTCAACAGAAGCCTCTTGTGGACATGAGGTCAAGTTCCAATTTTTTAAAGACTGAAAAATTGTGATTAAATGCTGTAAAACTCAGCCAACTCCACAGCTGTCATATTGATTCCAGTTCATAGCAATCCTATAGGGCAGAGTAGAATTGCCCCATGGGGCTCCCAGTCTATAAATCTTCATAGAAGCAGATGATCTCATATTTCTCTCATGAAGTATCTGGTGGGTTAGAGGCCACCAAACACATGTGGGATTAATTGAAGGGCAGAGGGATAAATGGCTCAGTGAGCCTCGCCTTTCTAGTTCTTGGCTCTCTTGCTTTCTGATGGTTGCACCAGGGTGCAGCTGCCTTAGCCAGTTCCCTGCTTCAGCTTGCAAGGCTGACTTTCTGCAAGACATCCCCAAGGAGAAACCACATGGACCTACCCCGATGCAGCCCTGGGTGCTGGAGCACCTGTGTGGAGACCCCTGCCAGTGCTGAGATGCTTACACATTCACTGACTCGGCTTTCCTCCTGCAGTCAGCATCATTGCATCTGTTTTGTGAGACGGAGGAGGACTTTGTGGATTGGTGTTGGACATATGGGTTAATGGGTTAATGTTGGACTTGTGGGCTTGGGCAGCCCTGGGTTGGGATGTTTTCTTGATGCACACTTAACCTATATATAAAACTCTCTCTTATACATGAGTTTCTGTAGATTTGTTTCTCTAAAGTACCCAGACTAAAACAGGATCCCTGTTCCCAAGTGCTCAAAAAGAACAATTTCAAATTACATCTACAACAGGTCATTCAGAGCAGTAAGCATGGACTTAGAAAAGGGTATCCTCAAACTGAACTCACCGCCATCACGTGCTTCTGACTCATAGGAACTCTGGACACAGGGCAGAACTACATATGTAAGAGAATTTTATATTTCTTCTAAGTGAAACAAACCACAGAATTTTAAAAATAGTAATAATAGGATGATGATGATTGAGAAAAACTTTATACAATGGAGGGTAATTTTGTTTCCTCTGTGAGAAAGAAAAAAAGTTGAGATGTGGGAAAACAGATCAATCTGCACAAACAAACAAGATACATATCTCCCCTGTTAAATTTTTTCTTTTAGATAAGTTCTTTGGTCTCAAAAGGTTCTTTGCTTTTTACTCTAAATCAATCTCAAATTTAAAAATAACTTTTCCTAGCAATAGATTACTAGAGGGACCAGTGAGATTCTAACTTTTCTTTATTAGTGTCATGTTTTTATTAGGACAGAAAGCCTACTAGTTAGTATTACCGTGAGAAAACCAAAAGGGAGTAGATGTTTGACCAGAAAGAGCATAATTTTTCATTAAGAAGATGCCATCAGAGCTGCAATGATGCAGAAGAATCATGTTATGTGAGCTCGTGTCTTCTGATCTGGCCAAAGGGACCAGGGACCAGACAGACAGTCTGATTCTAGACAGATTAAACCAAACAAACAATTCTAAAACATATTAAAACAGTCCTTAAAATGATGATCCAAAGTAAAGTTTGCATGACCTTTGCTGATCTGAGAAACCTTGCGAAATCATTTCACCCTGGGGCTGACACTAGGACTAACTCTTCAGATTATTTTCCCTGCAAACTATCTTTCATACAAACAAACAGTATCCAAGATTCTAAATAAGCAAACGGACCCAAAGATGAGATGTGAGAAAACTGTTTTACCTAGGAATGATATACATATAATCAGATAATAAAATGATAACAAAATACACTCCTAGTTGAAGGATTTCCACAAATATCAGAACTCAATTTAATGTTAAAGACAATGTTTTCTTTTTTTTTTTTTTTTTAAATCATTTTATTAGGGGCTCATACAACTGTCATCCCAATCCATACACACATCAATTGTGCAAAGCGCATCTGTACATCGTTTCTCAAAACATTTTCTCTCCATTCAAACCCCCGACATTAGGTCCTCATTTTTCCGCTCCCTCCCCGCTCCCCCCTCCCGCATGAGCCCCCGATAGTTTATAAATGGGTATTTTGTCATATCTTGCCCTGTCCGACCTCTCCCCTCATCCACTTTTCGGTTGTAAAGACAATGTTTTCTATTGTGTTTTCATTCTACAGCCTACTTGAGTGACTACGAACTGGATCCTTAAAATTTCGTGAAGAGCTATTGAAAGTGCGGCCACTGTGCGGTCTTTTCTAGTCTAGAGGAAAGAAGAGAAATAATAAGAGACAGATATAGATAAACAATCAATCTAATGGGCTGATGGGTTGTGCAAACATTGGTCTTCACAACCTTGAGACCCAGAAGACCTAGATGGTAGCTGGCCAAGACTACTAATTGCTCTACAAAAAGATCATATTAGAAGGTCCTAAATAGAGTGAGAAGAAAATATGCAACACAACTCAAACTCGTGCTTTGAAACCATGCTTCCTGGCCAGAGAGAGAGAAATGGGCCTCTGAGACCATAGCCTTTCAGCATTCAGGTTCAGAATGGAACCCACCTCTGTAATAGAATAATCAATCATTTAAAATCAAAAGTGCTGCATTTCACCAAGGGCAAAGTTCAGAGGGTTAGAAAAGAAGATGGCACTGAAACAGCAAACATCAGGAAAAAGTGGAATAAAGGGTGGTACATTGGGGAAATTGCATTGGATGAGTTGAAGCAAACTGTATGAATTGATGAGTGTAAACTGATGCAATGCTCTGTAACCTTCACCTAACTCATAAAAAGGTAATACAAAAGAATTTCCTTTACTGTAAACTATTTTCTAAGCATAATCAGATAGGTGTCTACCTTGGAAGGTAAATAAACAATATTGCTACAAAATTACGTTGTTGCTGTTGATGTTAGGTACTATCCAGTCAGCTGTGACTCATAGTGACCCTATGCAGAACAGAACAAAACACTGCCTGGTCCTGCATCATCCTCAGAATTGTTCCGATGCCAGAGCCCATTGATGCAGCCGCTGTGTCAATTGATGTTGTCAAGTTTTGTTTTGGCCCCTTTTACCTAGAAAGAAGGTAAGCCATGAAGAACTGTGGGTCTTGGAAGTAGGAGAGGTAAGAAACAACAGATTACTTGGTTCAGTTTATGTTATGGACTTTGGGGAGTCTGTTTAAGAGAGCAGAGTTGGGTTCTGGAATCGATGTTAAGCGGTCAAAATTCCATGGTTGCTTTTATTTTTACTTTTTCCTATGAGTTTCCGATGTGCTGATCTCTTGAGAACATATCACTCCGTATAGTTGTAATCACACTCTTCTGAATCAGAACCTTTCCTTTTTCAAATTTCAGGCATTACAGCAAATGTTTTATGACCCCAATGCTCAGACTAAAAATACACATATATTATTCCCCAACACCATAGTTCAAGTGCATCAGTTCTCCAGTTTTCTTTAGTCATTATCCAGCTGTTGCATGCATTCGAGGTAAAATACCATGGCTTGGGTCATGCTTACCTTAGTCCTCAAAGTGATTCTTTGCTCAGCTGATATGTTCAACTCATCATTTGATTTCATTGCTGTTTTCAGAAGCTATGATTTCACATCCAAGTAAAATGAAATCTTGTGTAACTTCAGTCTTTTCTCCTTTTGTCGTGAAGTTGCTTGTTGGTCCATTTGTGAACTTTTTCATTTGTTGTGAAAAAAAATGTGTGTAAATACTAAAGGCTGATTTATTTGATCTTCATCGGTAAGTACTTCAAGTCCTCTTACTTTCCAGAAACAAAGGTGTGTCATCTACATATCACAGGTGGTTAATATTATTTACTCAAAAAACCCAAACTCAGTGCCATCGTGTTGATTCTGAATCATCGTGACCCTACAGGAATAGAATGTTCCGTGAGTTTCCAAAACTGTCATTCTTTCCCAAGGTCGAAAACTCCCTATGTCTTTGTGGAGTTGGCTAGTAGTTTTGAACAGCATGCTGACCTTGCAGTTAGCAACCCAAGGCATAACCCCTACCCCACCAGGACCTCATCTAAGCTGCTGCTGCTCACTTCTTGTAAAGCTCAGTTTCTCAGATGATTAGGTCAGCGCATAGATGGTGTAAGTATGGGGGAAGGATGTAACCCTGAAGCACACCTTCCCTGATTTTCAACCATCCAGTATCCCTTTGTTCTGTCTGCACTGCTGCTTCTTGGTCTGTGTACAGGCTGCCCACGAGCACATACGTGTTTTGTAATTCCCCTTCAAAATGCTATCCATTGTTTGTAATGATATATATCAGCGGTTCTCAACCTGTGGGTTGTGACCCCTTTGGGGGTCGAACAACCCTTTCACAGGGGTTGCCCGATTCATAACAGTAACAAAATTACACTTATGAAGTAGCAACAAAAATAATTTTATGGTGGGGGGGTCACCACAACATGAGGAGCTGTATTAAAGGGTTGTGGCAATAGGAAGGCTGAGAACCACTGATTAATACCTTTGTGTCATCAGTAAAACACAAGTACACATCTTTATTGTACTCTCTGCTTTCAGCCCAGAGTCTTCTGGTGTTGACAATCATATCCCTGTTCGACACTTTACAATTCTGACCTGATTTCTGGCAGTTCCTTCTTGATGGATTGCTACAACCTCATGGTCTCTGCAAATACATAATTCTGTGGTTGTGGAAAAGGAACCCCGGTGGTGCAGTGGTTAAGTGCTTGGACGGTAACTGAAAGCCTGGTGACTTGAGGCCACCAACAATGTGTCCATCAGCGTCCATGGAGATTACAGCCAGAGAAACACTAGAGAACGGTCCAACTCTCTCCTCCGGGGTTGCTGCAAATCAATCAGTTCAGAAGCAACTGCTTTCTGGTATAGAAAAATGCAGTCATAGGCAATAAAATCATGGGAATTGCTGAGTCCCTATAAACTTTTATTTACAGAACTGAGGATTGGTCTGTATTTGGTTTGCAGGTACAAATCGCTGACCCCTGGTGTAGAACATACTGCCCAGTCATAATTATTTCATCAGATGGGGCAAGCGGATATCTTCTTTGTGTAAGAGAAGTTTTTATCACCCCTCTCTCCAACCCCAGGTATTTCTCCCCCAACCTTTCCAAACCAAACTCACTGCCACTGAGTCAATGCTGACTCATAGCTGCCCACTGTAGGTTTCTAAGACTGTAACTGTTTGTGCGTGTAGAAAGTCCAGTCTTTCTCCCCCAACCTTTACCCACTCTTAAGTCTCCCTCTGTTCAGCTAAACTGCCTACGATTCCCACAGTGGAAGCCATTCCTTAGGAAATCAAATATTTCACTAAAAAGTGAAGAAGAAGAAAAGCTTATGTTATGTACTTATCCTGGGACAATTTATCAAGACAGACAATAAATGGGCTGCTTTCATTGCTTGCTATGGGAGAATAAACACATGGCATCAGAATAAGACAAAGGGCACATATAGAATTGGATCTGGATACAGCCTGGAAACAACGGCTTGGACAAAGGTTGTAATAGCAGGGTTTCTGCACATTCAAAAGTGTCCTCTCAGGGACAAGAGGCCCCAAAACAAAGGAGAAAAGATGATGTGTAAATGTGATTGAGGGCAAGAAACCCAAGCTAGATGACATTTCGGTCCATTAACACAATGGCTTCATTCAGAATCCCTAAGACTCATTGAGAACTTCTTTTAAAATGTCATCTCCTGTGAACCCCTTTTCCTTTCCTTCCAAACCAAGTCAAACTTTTCTTGATGGATTATGCTTTAGCCCGGGTAGACTAGAGAAACAAATCCAGGGAGACTCATATGTGGATAAGAAAGAGTTGTATACAAAAGGTAAGTGTACATTAAGAAAGCATCCCAACCCAGTGCTGTCCAAGCCCATAATTCTGATATTAGCCCTTATGTCCAATACCATTCTATAAAGTCCTCTTCAGACTCATGAAACACATGCAATGATGCCGAATGCACGAAGCTTACAGGCCAGTGGGATGGAAGTCTTCTGGATCCAGTGGCTTTGTAAGCATCTTAGTGGTGGCAGGGGTCTCTACATGACTTCTCTGGCTCCAGGGTCTGGTTGCATCAGGGAGAAGTCATGTGGCTTCTCCAGTTCCCAGGGCACGGCGTCCATCAGCATAGTGCCATGTGTCTAGTCAGTAGAGCTTCTCCAAGGGAGTGAAGTAGTGAGAGAGAGTCTCCCCTGCCTCCAAGGAGGAAATACCAGAGTTTCCCAGAATCCTCAGGGGAAGGCCATGCCCCTAGAGGCCTCATTGGCTGTGACTCAATTGGCAGACTAGACTCCACCCCTGCATTCTTAATCCTCTCAAGTCCCAAATTGATACCAGATTATGTAACTACCACAGATTATGAGATGAACCAAGTTGACTGTGCCTCCTTTAACAATGTGACTGTCAGAGAGCTCAGCCAGATATTTGCCCCCTTCTGTTCTAGTTTATATTTCCCTTCTGAATTTTATTATGCATGTCTCCACTTTATTGGAGGTGTTCCTTCAAATATCCCAGGGAACAAGGTGCCAATAACAAGGAATTAATATTTGTATGAAAGTCTCATCACTGTATATGAAACTAGTTGCTGTGTAGAGGTCTCCCACCCACGGTCACCCCGTTTATCTCTGAGTAGAACTGTGGTCCAAGTGGCTTTTATTTTTTTTATTTTTTTTAATCATTTTATTAGGGGCTCATACAACTCTTATCACAATCCATACACACATCAATTGTGTAAAGCACATTTGTACATTCATTGCCCTTATCATTCTCAAAACATTTTCTCTCCACTTAAGCCCCCGGCATTAGGTCCTCATTTTCCCCTCCCTCCCCGCTCCCCCCTCCCTCATAAGCCCTTGATAGTTTATAAATTGTTATTTTGTCATATCTTGCCCTGTCCGACGTGGCTTTTAGTGGCTGATTTTTTTGCAAACAGAACCCTAGGCCTTTCTTCTGAGGTATCTGCAGATGGATTCTAACTTCCAACCTTTTGTTTAGCAATTGAGTATATCAACCAATTTGTATCAACCCAGGGTCTCCAAATGGTGATAGACAATATGGGCATGATGAGAAGAAAACATTGCAATTATTTATATGTGAGATGGGACTTAAATGGCTAGAAAATATTTTCACCTCATTAAATCCTAACCAAAAAAACCCCCACAATTCTATCATTAATCATAATTCTTATACTACCTGGAAAATAAGTTTAGGCAGTTTGAGGGATGCTAGCTGTATATACATGTGTGGAAAGCTTATGACTACTGTGTCTAAAATATCATGCTTAGAATTTGAAAAATCTGGCCTTCAAAATAGAAGACAGAAGTCCTTTCCTTAAGAAGTTTGCCATCCAACTGAGAACACACACACACACACACAAATCCTCTTAAGTTGCATTATGATTGTAATGTAAAAATGACATTCTATTTGGTGGACTCTGGCCCGAGTCAGCAGAACTTTGTCCTTAACGGACAAAGCACAAGTCTTTCTAACACTGAATACAGCACATAGTAGGATGTGGGTTTGATTTCAGGAAGTAGACATGTGTGGCAGTTTGATCTTCTGTCAACTTGAATTTTTATGAAGGGGAACTGTGGGAGTCCAACCTGTCATCCAGGTCATAGTTGGATGATACCTCCTGGGTAGGGCGGCCTTTTTATGAGAGGCACTGGGCTTCTACCTTCTCTCTCTGCCCCTTCACCTTCCTGCTTGCTCAGACCCTGTGCCTGTTTCCAGGGGTGTCTGCATGTGGACTCCCGACCCTGAGAGCTCTCAGCCTCCTTCCATGTTTCCACTGACCTTGCCTCTACCAGCCCGTGGTCCTTCTGCTTCCTGCTTCAACTTGCTGCATCATTGGCTTGCAGCTACGTGAGGCTGAAAGGCTTCAGCTAGCATTGGACTCACGGACTTAAGTTGAACTGGGCTGCGATGCCTTCTTGATATGATTACTTCTTGATATAAGTAGTTTCTTTTACCTATGTAAGTGTCACTGGTTTTGTTTATCTAGACAATCCCGCCTAACACAACATGCACTGAACTGAACACAGAATATGTGCAATAATAAAACTATGTGTGTTTGTTTTCTTTTGATATTCAGTTAAGTGTATTTGCCAGAAATTATTCAACTCTTGTGAGACAACTTTAGGGCTTTAAATCTATCTACCTCTGAGAAATACTAAGTGATATTTAATTAAATACATAGAAAGCTGCCAGATATACCAGTTCTATGAAGATACAAAGTCAGATTATTTTGTTTACTGAGCTCTGGGACCACAACCCACTCACACCTTCCTATCAGTAGCAAAAACTTGGCAGGCTTGGCCCAAGATCACGATCTTGGGTGGATACTATGAAACACTCAGTATTTGGATGCCAGCTTCTTCCAGGGAGCACTAACTAGAGCACTATCCTGCTATCTCAGGCTCAACATGTAGTCTTTCTTAGGGATTTTAACTCCTTCACTTTCATTTTTAAAAATACATCTGGGAATACCAAAGCTAACAGGAAAAAAGAAAATGAATTGTATTTGTAAAACAACAACAACAAACAAGACAAACAACTCCAGTGGGATTTGCCCTTCTGCTGTAGTTTCTCAGGGCTGGTAGAGAGAGAGGATGATAGTATTATTGCCCCAACATAAAACTGGGGCCTGCCAATCTATCAGGCTATGTGAGCAGATGATAGGGAATGAGACTCAGTAGAATGGAACAAACTGAGTAGGTGACTATGAAGGGTCTACTGAATGTCCAAGAATTATTCAAGGTCAGTCATAATTCAGGAAATAAAGAACATCACAGTTGCAGACATGACAGCAAGGATGCAACTAGAAGTGTGGTCCCAAAGATGAGAATCAATAGGGTGTAATAACCATCCAGATTGACCCATAAAGTAGCAGACTCTGGTTACTCACTTTTTGTACAAGGACAGAGCCTCGACTGCTCAAACAAAGGTACACTAGTAGCAGGGACCAGCTTTACATTTCATCCTGGGAGACCTGAGGGTTAAAAAAGCCAGATGAAATGGCAATAGGATTAAGGTCACTGGGTGGCACTGGGATACTTTGATTCTTCTCTCCTTGAGGGAGCTGAGGTTTTTTTAAAAATACAATGAGTTTGCATATTATTAGTGCTGCTGAGAATTGGGAAAAGCAGAGCATTCTAGTGATGATGTGAAATGAGCTGACATAATAGAGCTCAAAGAGCTAGCCCATTCCAGGGGTGCCAGTTATTGTCAAGGTGACTCCAGTTCATGGTGGTCTTGTGTGTGTTGGAGTCAATCTGTTCGCCAAAGGGCTTTCAAGGCCTGTGTTCTTTCAGGATTTCTTATAAGGCACCTCCAGTAGAATTAGAACTGCCAACCCCAATCCTTCATAGCTTTCATTATGTAGAGCAGGCGTCCTCAAACTATGGTCCATGGGCCACATGCGGCCCACTGATGACACTTATCCAGCCCGCCGGTTGTTTTTGCCCCATTTGGTTTTGTACTTCAAAATAAGACATGTGCAGTGTGCATAGGAATTTGTTCATAGTTTTTTTT
>NW_022103896.1:75429520-75431046 GCF_000313985.2 Echinops telfairi | reverse complement strand
TAGCATTTGATTTCTATATTTCTAGAACATTAACTATCTGTCATTTGTTCTTGAAATACAAAATACCAAATACATAATAGATAGAGAAGATTAATTGAACAATAAAAGAAATTGGCCAAAGAAAAGAAAAATGCAAAAGGGGCACAGGGAAAAAGCTACTGTATACAAACACTCCAGGGGTGCTGTCTAGGTAGTATGGCAGGGCCCTGACCAAATCCAGGGGTACATATGGTAGCCAACTAAAAAGGAGGGCAGGGAGAGGAAAAGGGGAAAAAAAAGAGATGTGTGGCAGGGGAATAGGGCACTGACCCACCCAAGGGGAGGGCATTGCTTGTGTCTCCGCAGGGAAAGAGGGACCAGATTTAAATCCAGCCCACAAAGAGAGGGGAGCCAGTGGAGGGTCCTTAGGGATTGGGCCCCATACCAGCTACGTGGACAACTGCCCCTCCTCCCAGAATTTACTTTAGAGGAAGGCACTGAAGCTGCAGCTAGGGGAGAGGGACATGTCTGATCAGAGCACACAGAAGCAAATGAATGGGAGGAAGAGAGAGTGGAGCACATCCTGGCCCACCAGACCTGGAAGATGATAACTCTGCTCCGAACAGCCAATGTATACAGTGGGCCATATGGCTGATCCCACTATGAGACATGAAGTCCTTCACTGACCCATGGCCCTACTGGGTACAAAACTGGAGACTCAGTGTCAGAACTGGCCCAGTCTGACCATGTGACACTGAGGCAAAACACTAAAGGCGTGCAGCAGAGCAACAGGGGGAGCAGAGCAGGGAGCTCTGGAAGGATTGCAAAGGATAGACTCGCAGGCCAGAGGGTGGCACCCCATCGGACTTGACTGGAGGACATACCTAGATGTCAAAAATCAGACTTTGATTTATTTACAGGATTTTCTTTCTTTGTTAGATTTTTTCTTTTTCTTTTTTTAAAATTAATTTATTCTTTTCTGGGTCATTGGTTTCTTTTTTGCTGTCATCGTTGTGTTCTCTTTTGTCGCTTTGTCTTGCTATGCCTTGTTTCTTGAGTGCATATTATTATCTCTGCAGATCTATCTAGATAAGACAGGGTAGATGAACAGTCTGGAGGAGAAAACAATGGGACCGATTGTTCTGTGGGGACATGGGAGAGGGGGAGGCGGGCATAACGAGGTGGTGTTGACTAACCCAGGGACAAGGGAGCAACAAGTGATCCAAAAACAGTGGCAAGGAGGGTGCGAGAGGCCTGGTAAGGACAATGTAACCGAGAGAAATTACTAAAACCCAAATGAAGGCTAAGCATGATAGTGGGACAAGAGGAAAGCAAAAGGAAACAAAGGAAAGAACTAGGAGACAAAGGGTATTTATAGAGGTCTAAATACTGGCATGTACATATGTAAATGTATTTATATAGGATGGTGGGGAAATAGATCTACGTGCATATACTTATAGGTTTCGTATTAGGGCAGCAGATGCACATTGGACATCCACTCAAGTACTTACTCAATGCAAGAACACTTTGTTCTATTACATTGGCAT
>NW_022103896.1:75427236-75428564 GCF_000313985.2 Echinops telfairi | reverse complement strand
AAAAGTAAAGAAATTGGTCTTGAGAATCAAGAACCTCAGTGTTGAAATCCACCTTCTTTACTCATTTGTATAGGATATCCATTATATTAAATTCACATCAACAGAACTTATAGGAAAGGAAAATATAAGATTTAAGCACTTCTTGTAGTCAAGATCCCAGGCACATTTCGATCTAACCATAAATCTGTCAAGATTTTGTTATTTGTGTTCTAGTGATAGAAAGTGGTGTTTTTTCTGTCTTCATTTATCAATGGCAAGGACGGCAATGTCAGCTTCAGAGACACAATTGATCCCTGATAACATTGGCACAATTGTACCCTGGTAAGAGAGTGTCACTAAGTGAAAAGAACTCAGATTTTGGGATGCAATAGATCCAGATTTGAAAACTTATTTTGTTGTTTCTTGACTGTGGAACTCTAGGCAAGAAATGTAGTCTGACTTAACCTGAATTTCCTGTCCAATTCAAGGAGGATTCTGATAGTTATTGCACAGGGTTTCTATAAAGATTAGAGATGATGTGTGTATAATGTTTACAACATGACAGAGATGTTTCATAAATATTGCTGTGGTTATCAGGGAAAAGAAATAGTGTGTGATAATAAAGAAAATAAAATTCAGCCTTGGTAATGAGCTGACTTCAGCACTCAGTAATTTCAGGAATTTCAACTCACCAAACCTCAGTCTTCTCATCTTAAAATGAGTTGTTAATCATAACTACATTTGAGGGGTTTCTTTAGTATTTCATCTAAATAAGACAGCTGGCATAATGTATAACACATAAAAACACATTGCCCATTGGGTCAATTTTGAGTCACAGCGATCTACCAGGGCAGAATGGAATTGCCCCATAGGGTTTCTTTTTGAGGCTATAAATCTTTACAGGAACAGATATCTTTCTCCCAGAGAGTCGGTGGTGGTTTTGAACTGCCACCCTTGTGGTGAGCAGATCAAAGTGTAACTGTTTACAGATTAACTAAAAATGATTATTTTTTAAATGTTGAATACAAATTGCTGACATCTATTTAATAATTTGGATTAAACACAATAGGTTCTGATTTCTCCTTATGTGCAAGAAAATGAAAATAAAAAGGAAAGTTGCTTTTGGCTCCAGAAACCCAGCTCCTACAGTTGAAACAGGATAGAGGTAGCCTTTAAAAGCTAAAGGAAATGAATTGTCTTCCAAAGGAAAAAAACCAAGGGGGGGGAGCGGGGGTTTTTTTCATGAGTCCCTAGAAACCAGCGAAAAACCCCTTAGAACTGTTGCTTCTGAGTAATAATCATGATTACTTGGTTAAAATATCCTGTATGAAGCTTTCTATATTTGTGTG
>NW_022103896.1:75423683-75425356 GCF_000313985.2 Echinops telfairi | reverse complement strand
TCCCACAAAATCCTTCGTATTTGCTAAGGACATCCTGACCCTTCTCTGAAATGCCGATACCTGAAGAATCCCCTGACTTCAGGCTAGCTATAGCCAACACAGTGATGAAAGTGAAACCTACATTATCCCAACTTCACAATCCCCCCCTTCTCTTCATGATATCAGTTAGTCATCCTCTCTACTGAATCTGACCAACTTTACCTCTTGTTCTTGCACCGAAACCTGAGCTCAGGACATGTCTAAGAATTTAGTTACCATATAGGGTAACAATGGAAAACTAAAGGTATTTGCAATTGGAAACCCAAAACAAATCCCTGTAAGCTAATAGGTACCTGGTCCACAGGAAGGAATGTAGGCACATAGCAGAAGTGACACAGATGGGTGGGTATTCACCTGCCTCATGTACCTGTGACATGTTCAGGGTCTCTTTACTACACAGCGGATTGTATATGATTATTCTTAATGACTACTTCCCAAAAAATGTTGATGGAAATATGGAGGTAAGCTTTTAAAAATTAAAAAAAAATGGATACCAGGGTTTCAGTTTATACATGCACAGATTTATTCCAAATAAAACTTGTTTAAACATGTATGTATGATCAGTGGATGTCTAGAGACATTCTCTTAGTAATAGTCTTGACTTAGGCTTATTAGGGTGCATTCTAACAAGTCCAATCAATGCAGGGACATTTTAGAATGGATCTGTTGGGCCAATTCAGAGCAGATAGATCAGCCTAGAATGTTATAGCATCTGTGTTTGTGCGTGTGTGAGTGTGTGTGAGTGTGTGTGTGTGTGTCTGTGGTGGAGTGCTTCTCAACAGAGAATCATAGTAGATTTTCTTGAAGAACAGGACAATCACAGGAGCTTATTATGAAGAAATTTTAAGAAAGTCAAAAACTGTCTTGGTGGGAAAAAAAAAGGTCAGAAAAGTTGCACCAAATTGCAATATGGACTTTTCTCCAGCACCATAACAATGTTCCTGCTCATTCTTGGAGAGTAGCCTTGGCTGTCTTACAAGTACTTCATGGGGAAACCTTCATAATAAAACCAAAACCAGAAGAGGAATGATATTAAAGCTTAAATTCTGAGTTCCCGGTTTGCAGAAGTCTATGAATTACAGTGAGAGTTCAAAACCCATTCGCAGGGTCCCATGTGGATTGAGCCTTTAGTAAATACCCTTTGACTATGGACTAGAGATTTGAAAGGCCTTTGTTATCAAAATACATTGTAGGATTATAGTTTATTTGGGTCAAAATGTGACTTGACACCTTGTCATTGATCTCTGTTTTGATCCAACATATAGCACAATTTGGGTTAGGTTGGGTTGACTAGAGAAACAAATCCAGTGATACTCATAGGTGTGTAAGAGAGAGCTTTACATCAAGAAGCAATTATATATCAAGCAAACATCACAGCCCAGTCCAGATCAAGTCCATAAGTCTGATACTAGTCCATAAATCCCTCTTCAGACTCAGGCAGCCACATGCCTTGATGCACAATGCAGGAAGATCGCAAGCCTCTGGGGGCAGGGTTGCATGGATCCAATGGCAGTGGCTACATACATCACATAGCTCACAAAGGTCTCTTACTGACATGAAGGTGAAGGCAGAGAGAGGATGGGGGGGAGGTTCCCAGGACCCTCCTTATGAGAAGGGCATGCCCTGAAGGAAGC